>NC_142142.1:34520584-34828709 GCF_024610735.1 Ursus americanus | reverse complement strand
TAACTTTATTTTTAATGTCTTGAGGAAATTCCATACGGCTTTCCAGAGTGGTGTACCAGCTTTCATTCCCACCAACAGTGTAAGAGGGTTCCCCTTTCTCTGTATCCTTGCCAGCATTTGTTGTTTCCTGACTTGTTAACTTTAGCCATTCTGACTGGTGTGAGGTTGTATCTCGTGGTTTTGATTTGTCTTTCCATGATGGCAAATGATGTGGAACATTTTTTCATGTGTCTGCTGGCCATTTGCATGTCTTCTTTGGAGAAATGTATGTTCATGCCTTCTGCCCATGTCTTGACTGGATTATCTGTTTTTTGGGTGTTGAGTTTGATAACTTCTGTATAGATCTTGGATACAAGCCCTTTATCTGATACGTCATTTACAAATATCTTCTCCCATTCTGTAGGTTGCCCTTTGTTTAGTTGATTCTTTCCTTTACTGTGCAGAAGGTTTTTATCTTGATGAAGTCTGAATAGTTCATTTTTGCTTTTGTTTCCTTTTTGCCTCTGGGAACGTGTCTAACAAGCAGTTGCTGCAGCTGACATCAAAGAGGTTGCTGCCTGTGTTCTCCTCTTGGATTTTGATGGATTGTTGTCTCACGTTTAGGTCTTTCATCCATGTGAACTTATCTTTGCGTACGGTGTAAGAGAATGGTTTAGTTTCTTTCTTCTGCATGTCCAATTTTTGCAACACCATTTGTTAAAGATACTTTTCTTTTTCCATTGGATATTCTTTCCTGCTTCGTCGAAGATTAGTTGACCATAGAGTTGAGGGTCCATTTCTGGGTTCTTTATCCCATTCCATTGATCTATGTGTCTATTATTGTGCCAGTACCATACTGTCTTGATGATTACAGCTTTGTAATAGAATTTGAAGTCCAGCATTGTGATGCCCCCAGCTTTGGTTATCTTTTTCAGCATTCCTCTGACTATTAAGGGTCTTTTCTGGTTCTATACAAGTTTTAGGATTATTTGTTCCAGCTCTGTGAAAAATGTCGATGGTATTTTATAGGGATTGCACTGAATGTGTACATTGCTCTGGGCAGCATAGATATTTTAATAATACTTATTCTTCCAATCCATGAGCATGGAATGCTTTTCCATCCTTTTCTGTCTTCCTCAATTTCTTTCATAAGTATTCTGTAGTTTTTACAGTACATATCCTTTACCTTTTGGGTTAGGTTTATTCCGAGATATCTGATGGTTTTTGGTGCAATTGTGAATGGGATTGATTCCTTAATTTCTCTTTCTTCTGTCCCATTGTTAGTGTATAGAAATTCAACTGATTTCTGTGCATTGATTCTATATCCTGCCACACTGCAGAATTGATGTATGAGTTCTAGCAATTTTGGGGTGGTGTCTTTTGGGTTTTCCGCATAAAGTATCATGTTATCTGCATAAAGTGAGAGTTTGACTTCTTTACCAATTTGAATGTCTTTTCTTTCTTTTTGTTGTCTGACTGCTGAGACTAGGACTTCCAGTATTATGTTGAACAACAGTGGTGAGACTTGGCATTCCTGACCTTAGGGGAAAAACTAAGAGGATTTTTTGTTGTGTTTTTGTTTTGCTTTGATTTGGTTTTGGGTTTGTTTTTTTTTTTCTTTCTGTTTTTGTTTTTGCTTTTTTGGAGAATGATATTCTCTATGGGCTTTTCATACATGGCTTTTATGATACTGAATTATGTTCCCTCTACCCCTATTTTTTTTTAAAGTCAGTTCTGGCAATTGATTTTTCTTTTTTTTTTTTTTTCAATGATTACCTTATTTCACATATGTTGTTGAGTTAATAGACATGAAGCTGTTCATAAAATTAATTTATAATCTTTGTAGTTTTGAGGGGTTTCTTATGGTGTCAACTCTTTCATGCTTGATTTTTGTAGTTAGTATCTTCTCTCTTTCCTATATATTATTTGAGCAAATATTTGCCATTTTTCTTCATTTGCCAACAGTTCCTGGTTTTATTGTTTTTATTGTTGTTGTTGTTTTTAAATCTCTTCTTGATTCCTTAGATTTCCATTCTGTTCTATAATTTTCCTTATTCTACTTACTTTGAGTTTGGTTATCTCTGCTTTTTCTAGCTTCTTGAAATAGATATTTAGGTTGACTTTTTACTTTTCTCCTTTTCTGATGTAAGTATTTGAAATTATAAATTTTCTTCTAAGCATTATTTTAGTGGCAACTGATGTAGGAAATGGTTAAGGTTCAGAGCCTATGGCCAAGAAAGAATTCTTGAGATGTCTTTGGTGCAAAAAGGTGGTTTTACTAAAGTACGGGGATGGGACCTGTAGGCAGAAAGAGCTGCACAGGGGTTATGCGAAGTGGCCGATTATATACTTTCAAGTTAGGAGGGGGTTAGAGATAGCATAAGTCTCTAAGAAATTTTAGAAGCAAGGTTTCCAGGACCTTGAGGGTGCTAGCTATGGTTAGGAAAATGTCATTTATTACTGTCTAGTAAAATCCTTGTCATGAGACCCTTCAGATGCATATCAGTGGACCAATTGCTTGGGTGATAATTTCTTTTTTTTTTTTTAATATTTTTATTTATTTACTTGACAGAGAGAGAGAGACAGCCAGCGAGAGAGCAAATACAAGCAGGGGGAGTGGGAGAGGAAGAAGCAGGCTCCCAGCGGAGCAGGGAGCCCAATGCCGGGCTTGATTCCAGGACTCTGGGATCACGCCCTGAGCCGAAGGCAGACGCTTAATGACTGAGCCACCCAGGAGCCCCTGGGTGATAATTTCTAACATATATCTTGGGGGGTAGAGGTAAAGGAAGTTTCCGAAGGAATTTTTATATGTTAAGGAAGACTTACAAGATCCTGGGCAGGGGAGGGTTGGGATAATGTTAAGATTGCCTTTTGTCCTTAGCAAAGTATTAACATCAAGGCAGCTAAGTTCCTAGAAGAATGTCACTCTGCCAGTTTCCACGACTTGTTAATGGGCTGTAAGCAGTAAGGAAATTTAATTTTTTTTGCCTTTGTTTCCCACATCATAACTACTGTAAATCAATTTTGATTCACTTCTAACATCCTTCATGATTTCTTCTTTGACCTATAGGTTATTTAGAACTGTGTTTGATTGTCACATATTGGGAATATCCCGTATTTCTTCCCATTGAATTTTAACTTAATTCCAGTGGTAGTCAGAGAACATATTTCATGTTTTTAATCATTTTGAATGCATTTATACTTATACATGAGCACACAGTTTATCCTGGTGAATGTTACATGCTTTAAAAAATGTTTATTGTCTTATTTGATTGGAAGTTCTCATTAATTATTATAACTCTTGATTATGTTGTTCAAATCTTCAATATCTTTACTGAAATTCTTTCTACTTTTCCTATTAACCACTGAGTGAAGAATATTGAAATCTACTATATTTGTTGAATTGTGTTGTCCATAGAATTGCAGGCCTTGCATAGTATGATTTTCCATACTGATCGGATGTTTTGCAGGCCTTTGGACTATAAAATAAGCTGTCACTAGGGGAGTTCTGGTCTGTGATGTCTGGAGGAAGGCTTAATAATCCATCCAGATGCCTCAGAAAACAGGAATGGTCTTTCACCTACCCCAAGAACACCCTTTTGGCCCAACACAGAAGCATGTGTGCACGTACTTATGCACATGCATGCACATGAGTGCACATATGCACACACGTACACACACACGCACGCACGCACAGATAAAGATGAAAACTGCAGTTTCCGCACAAATATGGAAGCCTGCTGAGATCCACCATCTTGTCCTCATCAGGGATGAGGTGAATCCATCAGAGCCAACGTTGGTTGTGGATGACACCATATCATCAGAGAGATCCAAGTCCCCAGCTACTGAAGTGGGCAGCCCCAGGTCAGCAGCCGGTGTATGTATATCCAGATTAGGGGTGGAGTCAGAATTACAGCAGGAAGAGACCTGAAAGAAAAGACTCTGTGCCTACAAATCCATGCATTGAAGTTTCACATGCAGGCTGCCTGCTCCTTTCATGATCACATTAAATATGTCTGTCTATTGCTCCATCTGCTAGAGACATTTGTTGTGGCCCCACAGGGAGCCGGAAGATAGATTAACATGGCTCAGTAGCCTGTGTGTGTGTGTGTGTGTGTGTGTGTGTGTGTGTGTGTGTAATAGATTTGAAACATTTTATGTTTTATAAAACTTTGAAAGAATATAAAGTTGTAATCAATTAAGGGTCATGGTAAAGACACAGACATTGTCTCTAGAGGATCTGTAGCGTGATTACTAAAGTTGGTAGAGAAAAGTACATAAAAAACTCTGACAGGCATACTTTAGATGTACAAATGAATATGGCCAGAGGGTACCATGAATCAGGTCCTTAGAAGATAAAGTAGGATGCAATTACCAATTTAAAGAACATTTGATTCAGAGCAAAGATGACCTGCATTTCTATACCTCATCTGGATCTGGTCAAAGAGAGGCAAAAGGAAGGATGCTAAAACCATAAGGACAATGGTTTGGGTTAGACATTAGGATAAACTTCAAGGACAGGTCATGGAGGAGCTGCTTAATAGTGTAATAATGTTACATTATATGAGATAATATTATCTAATAATAAGAAGTCCTAACATGTATGAGCGCTAACTATACTATAGATAATGTCTACTAAAGCAAAGCTATCAAATTTATACTATTTTAAAAATGATAAAACTGTGCCTTCCAGAAGTTAAGTAACATTTTGGGTTCTAGTATGTGGAATTTTCTCCCAGGTATGGGACAAAGGGGCAATCTGGCTAATTCTCCATTAACCTTAGGATAACAAAAGGAGTGAGACAGACTCTGGCTTCCAGAGGCGCAGCCCAGGTATGTTGAGTGCAATGGAACATCTCATGCTAACACATATCCTGAGTTTCCTAAAAACATAACTGTCAATTTCTAGTCTCCAATTTCAATTATGGGTCTGGTGAAGGAAGACAATTTTGGTTTACCAACATATCATATTGCCCAGGAAATTTTGGTGAATAAATGACAGAGTTTTTCATTTTATTAACGTCAGAATAAACCCCAAAAGAAGGTGCGACTTGCTCATGGTCAGAAAGCTTGTGGTAAAAAGTTGGTGCATTCTATACCATACTGACTGTGGGCTTTGCTACATTTGTCAGGCGCAGTGGACTTTCTCCCTTCCACAAACAAAACAAGCGCATAGCCAACTTTTTCTCAGTGACAGATATCAGGAAGCCCATCTCTTCAAAATTAAATAAAATATGCTAAACGGAATATATATTCAACAAAATCTGTTTGCTTTATAAATCATTGATAATCGACATTGCAAACACTTGGTCAGCAGCTGAAAGGCAGCAGCAAGCAGACATCTTGGTTCAGACCATTTCCTGAGCATCTGTAAGACAGGTAGGGACAGAAGAGAGGGAAGATAAGCCTTGGAATAAATTATCTGTTTCAGACCCCTTTCCAAAGTCTTCCTGGCTCCTAGTTGGCAATGCTGGAACAAAAAAGAGCACTCAGAAAAAAAGAGTCAACAGTGGCCTTTTAAAATGGTGCCCTGGTCAGAGTTGGGATCTCCTCCCTTCTTGACAGTTGTCTCCATTTTATATCCACACAACATATTCATCTAATATGGATTAAGTCCCCCAGCCCCCTCTGACTTTTTAGTTTCAACCGCTTTAATGGATTTGTCCTTGGGCCAATTTAAGTTGAGGTTTGTAATGATTCCTGGTGGAGGCAAGCAAATCTGATTTTGCTACTCTGATGCTGTGATGGACCTGGGGGATGGGCCTACATGGCTAGGGAAACTTGTTTTTAAATTGCTTGAATTTGTATCTCAAATTATATGTATCTCTTCCCTTGGAGAATGGCTTTGTTGGCTTATTTCTGAAGGAAAGAAAACCAGAGAACACACTCCTTCATTATTACTCTTCAAATACACACAGTTCATGGCTTTTCCATAATAACCTCTACCAACTGTGATTGCCTTTATGTGTTTTTCTTCTTCTCTAGATGAACCCCTGGAGAACAAAGACTATGGTTGATGAGTTCTGTATCCCGAGAGTCCAGCAAATGCTTAACACATAGCATTGATTGGATGAATATATGTGAGTTTATCATGCTGATAAAGGCAGTGTCCAATAGTTTTTTATTTGTACTGAATGCAAAGGGAGAAAACAGGACTTGGACTCAAAGATAAGATTCCTAGCAGCAAATATAAGTTGGGCTGTGCCTAAAAAGTACCTGCCTACAGATCTCAAAAGCAGAGAGACCACTTGCTTGTTTAGTACCAATAATAATAAAATCAATTTTTCTCTAAGCTTGCTGCCTAAAGTAACCAACCTAACCTGAGTTCAGGAGTCCTAATGACACCTCTGAATAGAAGCCCTTGAAAGAGAACCTGTTGCTTGTGTTAGTAGCCCTGATTCCAGGTCTGGTACCCCTTTTTGGTTGATCACTGAAAACAAACAAACATACAATGTACCTATTAGATACCAACTAGTGTGTTAGGCATGAGTCTCACCCTGATGCTCCAAGCTCATGCTAAATGTTGGTCAAACAAAAAATGCAGCACAGGGCTGACTTTAGGGAATTTCCATAATCTGCCTGTCTCCAATTATTCCCAATACTCACACAATCCTGCGTTCTATAATGGTGCTACCCTCGCTTCTTACCTGTTCACCACTTAAGGCCCTCTATTAGAGTGCTATTGTTGTCTCCATTTGCTATTTCCAGAAGTGCCCAGAAGGTAACAAGAAAGACTTTTTTGCAAAAGTTAGACAAATGGATGATCTCTTCTCCTCCATACTCCAAATATCACTCAATATTTCAAATTAAATTTCTATTTGTTTGGAAATCTCTAGGAGTTCAAGATCCCTTATTTCTACTGCATTATGAGAACCAACCTTGCCAGGTGGTGAGACCAAGGCTCTATGGTCCCAAACTGAGGGACACATGGCTATGGAGACAAGAAAGTCTTGATTCTGGTCTCCTCAAAGGAAAGATTTTGGTCAGGGACTGGATTCAGTGGGGCAGTTTCAGATGAGACACAGAAGATCTCCAAGGACAATTCTTTAACCCTGCCCTGCTCCATAGAGTTTTAGTATCATATAATGCAAAAGGTAGTCCTCCACAAAAAAGGGATTATTGAAGCCAAAATGTTAAGATTGAGAAACACTTTGTAGGAGATAGTAGAGCTCCATAAGTAGAAACTGTTCTTAATTTTTTCTGATAAGTCTTATTTCTTCTTGATAATAATAGACTCATTCGCAGTCATCATTTTGAACAAGAGACTCTGCAGACCATACCCCATAACACTTACCCTCACAAGGCAATATAGCCAGCTCATTCTATCTTCCAGAAATTTGGGAACAGGAACACAACTTATGTGTCTGAGTCAACCTGTGAAACCAAACCACTCAAAACCTCCCATTTGTCAATCTGTCTAAGAACAGTACCATGTGCAGCTTATGGCTATTATCTTATTTCTATTGCCAGCTTGAATGGATTTTGTGCCAAATATCTGTCTGCTTGCGCTGATAAGCTATGATAAAGGACATGTGGGAACAACAAAGTTTTAAGTGTTGTCCTCGTTGGATGAACAGCATGGTGCTGATCAAAAAAGCCTGAGCTATAGAATCAAACATACTTGGCTTTCAACCTTGACTCTACAAACAAACAGCAAACAAAACAAAATAAATCAAAAACACCTATAGTGATGTCAGAACAATGGAGGAATAGGCAGCTCAAAACACTATGCCTCCAGAGAAACAGAGGGGAAAAAAAAAAAAAAGTCCAGAGAATCAAAACCTATAGGAAGAGATTTATTATGAGAAATCATCTCACATGATTATGGAGGCTAAGTCCCACAGTCCATCATCTGCAACCTGGAGACCCAGGAAAGCCAATGGTGTAATGCAGTCTGATTCTGAAGGCCTGAGAAACAGAAAAGCCCACGGTGTAACCCCAGTCAGACAGCAAGAGAAGACCAAGGTTCCAGCTCAATCAATTAGGGAAAGAGAACAAATTCTCTCTTCCTCCACCTGTTTGTTCTCAGCAGACCTCAAATGGCTTGGATGAGGCCCATTCACAAAGGGGAGGGCAATGTGCTTTACACAGTCTACCAATTCGAATGTCAATCTCATTCAGAAACATTCTCATGGACACACCCAGAGATAATGTTTCACCAAATAGCTGGGTACCTCATGACCCAATAAAGTTGACACCAAATTAACCACCACACCATCAGAACTAACTTTGTCAAAACTCTGGTAAAGAGTTAAAATGTTACAGCAACCAAGCAAATGCTGAATTAAAAAAAAAAAGAAAAAGACAACTTAAAATTGTAGAAACTTTACATGATATTTAAATTGACCTTGCCCCACCTCCTCCCTGGATTGTTGTTGGTTTTGAGGATGACGGCCTGCTCTCCTAGTGGGAGACTTTGGTTCCTGGATTTGGAGGGAGTATACCAGACTTCATTCAAAAAGAATCGTTTCTGTTTTAACCTGCCTGTGGAATACCTGTAGAACTTATGCAAGGTGCGTATCTTTTTTAGTTAATTCATAGCTCAGAGTGAAAAAGCAGAGAGCATTTATCAAAAACATTGTAAAACAAATGAACGATGCATAGCCACATGAGGCAAAATATTATGGTTGAGGCATACAATAAATCACCAAATGGCTGGGAAGAAAGGTTGGGGTGAAAGTTTTATTGGGAAATTAGGACACTAAAAAAGTGTGTGCTTCAGCTCAGGTCATGATCCCAGGGTGCTGGATCAAACTCCACGTTGGGCTCCCTGCTCAGATGGGAGCCTGCTTTTACCTCTCCCTCTCCCCTCCCTAACCCAGCTTATGTGCTCTCTCTCTCGATCTCAAATAAATAAATAAAATCTTAAAAAAAAAAAAAAAGTGCCCATACAGATTGGGGAATTTAGAGAGCCACACAATGACCACCATGACCAGAACAGGCAGGGTAGATGCTCAAAATATTTATGAAAATACCTAATTGTTTCTTCTATCTAATCTTTAACTTCAGTGTAAGTAGGAATTAAGGGAATGAGGCAGAGTTGAAAATAACCTGGCAAAATGTTAAGGAGCCCCCAAGACAGAGCCATTCTTTAAAAAGCGGGAAATGTCTTGCCTTTTCTTTTCTTTTTTCTTTTCTTTTTTCTTTCCTTTCCTTTCCTTTTCCTTTTCTTTTTCTTCTTTTTCTTCTTTCTTTCTTCCTTTCCTTTCCTTTCCTTTCCTTTTCCTTTTCTCCTCCTCTTCTTCCTCCTACCCCCTCCCACACCTCTTCCTCTTCCTTCTCCTCCCCCTTCTTCTTCTTTGTCTTCGTCTTCTTTGTCTTCTTCATCATCATTGTCTTCTTCTACTTTCTTCTTCTCTTCTTTCTCTCTCTCCCCTTTCTCTTCTTCAAGCAGTCAAAGAAATTTTAGTCAAAATGCTATCTAAACACAAGATAAAGGAATTGCACATTACAGGGACTGCACATTACAATGAATACAGACTTTATGAAAATAATTTAGAAATATCATTAAACATATAACTACAGACTACACCAAGTACCACACCCAAAATGAAATAGAAATCATGAGGAAGAAGAAGAATCTGAGCTCCATATTTACCACAGTATGATATTCAAAATTTCCAGTTTCCAATAAAAATTTCAATACATGCATATAGACAAAATTGTATGGCCAATGAAGAAGAAATTAATGGAAACTGTCTCTGAGGAAAAACAGATTGGATTTACTACCTTAAGACTGAATCAACTGTCTTAAATACACTCAAAAAGTGGAGGAAAACATGGACAAAGATCTAGAGGAAAGGAAATGATACATGAACAAATGAAGAATGTCAATAAAAAGATAGAAATTATAAAAACAAAAAACAAGCAGATACTCAGGAGCTAAAGAGCACAATAAGAAAAACTTGCTTTCAATAGAGGGTTTCAATAACAGGTTTGAGCAGGCAGAGCAGACTGGAAAATGAATAAACAAAAAGTAACAAAGACTAAGAAATTAGTGGGACACAATCAAGGATAACAACATATACCTACTGGGAATCCTAAAAAAAAAAAAAAAAAAAAGGATAGAAAGACAAACAGGAAGAAAAATTTCAGAATAATGGCAGAAAATCCCAAATTTGATAAAAACCATGAATCTACACATTCAAGAAGGATAAATGTAGTTTATCCAAGAAGGATAAATGCAAAGAGATTCACAATGAGGCATATTATATTATTATTGTGGAAAGACAAAGACAAAGAAAGAATCTTGAAAGCAGCAAGGGAAGAGTGACTCTACATATAAAGAATCCTCACAGATATTAACATATTTCTCAGCAGAAACCTTACTGGTCAAAAGACAGTGGAAGACAATTATCATATGATTTCTCTCATCTATGGAACATAAGAACTAGTAAGATCGGTAGGGGAAGAAAGGGATAAAGAAAGAGGGGGTAATCAGAAGGGGGAATGAAGCATGAGAGACTATGGACTCTGGGAAACAAACTGAGGGCTTCAGAGGGGAGAGGGGTGGGGGAATGGGATAGGCCGGTGATGAGTAGTAAGGAGGGCACGTATTGCATGGTGCGCTGGGTGTTATACGCAACTAATGAATCATCGAACTTTACATCAGAAACCAGGGATGTACTGTATGGTGACTAACATAATATAATAAAAAAATATTAAAAAAAAAAAAAGACAGTGGGATCAGGATGCCTGGGTGGCTCAATCAGTTAAGCATCTGCCTTCAGCTCAGGTCATGATCCCAGGGTCCTGGGATGGAGTCCTGCATCAGGCTCCCTGCTCAGTGGAAAGCCTGCTTCTCCTTCTGCCTGCCGCTCTCCCTGCTTGTGCTCTCTATCTCTGACAAATAAACAAATAAAATCTTAAAAAAAAAAAAAAGACAATGGGATGACAATTTTACAGTGCGGAAAGAAATTATGATGTCTATATGCAGATATTAACATTTCCATATTTTAAAAAAGAGTTTAGAGTATATTGCTACTAACCTGCCCTACAAAAAATGCTAAAAAAAAATGTCATTAAGGCTGAAATGAAAGACCATTAAATAGTGAATTAAAGCCATACAAAGAAATAAAGAGCCCCAGCAAAGGAAACTACATAGGTAAATGTAAGCCTAGGATTGGAAATTGGATATATAATCCTCTTTTTATTTTCTATTGGATTTTAAAGAAAAATGTATAAAAATAGTAAGTCTGTTGATAGATAAACAATGTATAAGGGTGTAATCTAACAAAACTGAAAGTACAGAATGGAACTGAATATGAACAGATGTCTTGTGGTTATCAAAGCTAAGTTGGGATCAATTTAAACTACATTATTATAAAATTAGAATGTTAATTGTAATCTTCATATTTACCAGTAACAAATATCTTTTACAAAAAGAAACACGCACACATACACACACACACACAAAATGAGGCAATAATATAGGAAATGAAGGGGGAAATGTATAAGACATAGAGAAAATAAAAATAAAAATGACAGAAGTAAATCCTAACTTATTAGTAATTACTTCAAATGTAAATAGATTAAACTATCCAGTCAAAAGGCAGAGATTGATAAAATGGATTTAGGAAAACAAAATAAAACAAAACTGATTCAACTATGTGATGCATACAGTAGACTTACTTTAAATCCAAAGGCACGAGTAGTTGAAAGTGAAAGAATGGGGGAAAAATATCCCCTACAAATAGTAACAAAAAGTAAGTGAGATCGATATATTAATATATTAGACAAAATAAATTTAAGAAAAAATAAGAGATAAATAGGACATTACATATTAATAAAAGGACCAATTCATCAAGATGTCATAAAATAAACATACATCACCAAATAACAAAGCCTTTAAATATATGAAGTAAACATTGACAGAACTGAAGGCAGAAATAGACAGGTCTACAATAATAATTTCAGACTTTAATACACCACTTTCAATAACTGATAAGACATTTAAACAGGAAATAAATAAGGAAATAAAGAACTTAAGCCTATAAATCAATTAATATTGAGAGACTTAAATAGGATTCTCCACCCAACAACAACAGAATACACTTTCTTAAGTGCACATAAAACATTATTCAAGATAGACCTCGTGTTAGGCCATAAAACAAGTCTCAATTAAATTTAAAAGATTAAAATCACACAAGATATATTATCTAAGAGCAACGTAAAAAAAAATAGAAATCATTAACAGAAGAAAATAGGATATTTTACAATTAGGTGAAAATGAACACACTTTCACACAACTAAAGGGCCAAAGGAGATAACACAAGGTAAATTATAAAATACTTAGAGATAAAGAAATTGAAACTAAACTGAACAAATGCATAGACATTCACATGCACAAATACAACACACACACCACACTAAGATTTATGAAACAAAGCCAAGGCAGTGTTCAGAAAGAACTTTATAATTGTAAATGTGAAAAAGAAGAACTCCAATCAATAAGCTAACTTTACACCTTATGGAACTAGAAAAACAAAACCCAAAGCTAACAGAAAGCAGGAAATAACAAATATTAGAGCAGAATTAGATAAAATGGAAAATAAAAAAAAATAGAGAAAATCAGTAAAACCAAAGTTGGTTCTTTGAAAATATTGGCAACATTAATAAACATAATAAAGGACATATATGAAAACTCACAGCTAACATCATGCTCAATGATGAAGAACTCGGAGTTATTCCTCTGAGATCGTGAACAAGACAAGGATATCCACTTTCACCACTTTTACTGAACATAGTACTGGAAGTCCTGGCCACAACAATCAGAAAAGAAAAAGAAAGAAAAGGCATCCAAATTGACAAGGAAGAAGTTAAACTGTCACTATTTGCAGATGAGATAACACTATACATAGAAAACTCTAAAGACTTCACCTATATATATTGTTACATATATATCATATGTATATATGTTGCTTCTAATATATATTAGAAGTAATAAATGCAGGTGCCTGGGTGGCACAGTCAGTTAAGTGTCTGATTCTTGGTTTCAGCTCAGGTCATGATCTCAGGGTTGTGAGATTGAGCCCTGTGTCAGGCTCTCTATGCTCAGTACAGAATCTGCCTAAGACTCTCCCTCTCCCTCTGCCCCTACCCACCAAGCACAACTTCTCCCCCTCTCTTTCTCTCTCTCCCTCTCTAAAATAAATAAACAAATAAAAATAAATAAATCTTTTTAAAAAGAAGTGATAAATGCATTCAGTAGATTTAAAGGATACAAAATGAATACAGAAATCGGGTATCTTTCCATACACTAAGAATGAATTAGCAGAAAGAGAAATTAAGTAAAGTTCATTTACAGTTTTACGAAAAAGATTAAAATACCTAAGAATAAACTCAACCAAGGAGGTGAAAGACTTGTACTCTAAGGCACTTGGGAAGATGGAGAGTAGGAGGACCCTGCGTTCACCCCATCCCACTTTTACAACTAGATATCATCCATAGCCAAGTAAATAAGCCAGAGAGTGATCAAAAGACTGGCAGACAAATTCCACAGCAAGTATAAAGAAGCTGAATCTGAAAGGTTAAGAAAGTTAGGAAGGTCAGAAAGTTGGAACTGCCCATAGGAGGGAGGGAGCTGTGTGCGTGGTAAGGGCAGAGAAATGGGCCTTCGCACCAGGGAGCTCACATAGGGAAGACTAATCCCCATAAAGCTTGGCTGTGAAAACCAGAGGGGCTAAATTCTGTGAGTTTATATAACCAGTGGGACTTGGAGCCTGGAGCTTTAAAAGTCAGCTGACTCCCCTCAGGGTGAGCCTGGAGGACAAATGATAGCTGGGTCACTGCCTTTAAAGAGATGGCAACTTGCACAGAGAGACAAAATAAGTCGTAGTTTACACAATGCCAGGGGCAAACAGGAGACAGAGCTCTTCGTATTGCTCTCAGAGCATGCTGGGGAATTTCTCTTAAAATGAGGGAACTGGCAGGTACCATTTCCCTTCCCTTCCCCCCGGCATAAACACAGGGAGGAAAGCAGGGCTGCACAGACACTTCTATCTATCCTGTGAGTAGTGCACCACACCCAGGAGTTCTCCTGAGAACTCACCAACTCCAAGCCTGTTGGCCTCAGCCCTGAGCTCAGGGCAAACTTTGTTAAAGGCACATGCACCCCACCTAGCCACCAGGTACACAACTGCTTTTACACCATGCACAGTCCCTGTGCCAGGCCACACTGCTGTGCCATGCTGAACCATCACTGCCCAGTGCCACATGCAGCTAGTGTGTACAGCTGCCACTGTGCATAGTGTCAGGTGCCTTGCATTGTTCGACTGCCACACTGAGCCCAGACTCATGACCCCAGTCATCACTGCATGCCACACCCAGCCTGGTGACCCCAGCTTCTCTAGCACACAGTTCCTAGCTGCTACAGTGCTTCGGAGGATCCAGCATAGGACTAGTGGCCCAGCACAGATTTTGCTAACACTGCTGTCTGACCCCAGTTCCCTGGCAAGCATGCCCCCCTACGTTGGCCTGCATAAGTCCCAGTAATATCACAAAGGGAGCACAGCCCACAATAGGCAAAGAGTCAGTGTAGACAACTGCACTAAAAGGAAAAATGACTCAGACATAAGAGCAGGGCATAAGAAACAAACATAAGATACTCTCCTGAAGTGCCAGTTTCTGGTTAACAGGGCACACTGCATTGCAGGGCACTCAGGACCCTTTCTTCATAAAGTCAGTACTTTAAAGAGCAGAAAACATAGCTGATTTTCTTACCACAGAGAAACAGACACAAAGATGCAGACAAAATGAGGAGACAAAGAAATTTATCCCAAATGAAAGAACAGGACAAGTCCATGACCAGAGATCTAAGTGAAACAGGTATAAGTAATATGCCTGATAGAGAAGTTAAAGCAATGATCATAAGAATACTCACTGAACTAAAAAAATAAAAAATAAATTTAAAAAAAGTGGAAGACATGAGTGAGACCCTTAACACAGAGATGAACAACATAGCAGAGATAAAGGGCTCAGTTAACAAAATGAGAAGAACACTTAACAGAATGAACAGCAGACTGGAAGAAGCACAAGAATGAATTAGTGACCTAGAACATACACTAAGTAATGGAAAGTAATCAAGCTGAACAAAAGAGAGATAAAAGAATTATGCAAAATGAGAATAGACTTAGGGAACTCACTGACTCTATTAAATGTAATAACATTCATATTATAGGACCCAGAAGAAAGAGAAAAATGGGGGCAGAAATTTATTTGATAAATTTGATAAATGAGATAATAGCTGAAAACTTCCTTAACCTGGGGACGGAAACAGATATTTAGATCCAGGAGACACAGAGAACTCCCATCAAAATCAACAAAGGCAGATCCACACCAAGATGTATTATGTAATTAAATTTAAAAAAATATAGTGATAAGGAAAAAATTTAAAAGCAAGACAGAAGAAGAAGAAGAAGAAGAAGAAGAAGAAGAAGAAGAAGAAGAAGAAGAAGAAGAAGGAGAAGAAGGCAGCTGTAACATACAAGGGAAAATGCGTATGATTAGCAGAGGATTTTTCAGTGAAACTTTCCAAGCCAGAGGGGAGCGGCATGACATATTCAAAGTCCTGACTGTGAAAAGTCTGCAGCCAAGGATAATCTATCCAGAAAGGATCTCATCCAGAATAGAAGGAGAGATAAAGAGTTTCGAAGACAAAGAAAAATTAAAGAAGTTCATGACCATTAAATCAGCCCTGCAAGACATATTAAAGGGGGCTCTTTGAGTGTAAAGGTAAAGACCAAATGTGACAGTATAATGGTAGGAAACACAAAAGCAGAAAAACGAATATTTCTATAAAAAAATCAGTCAAGGAACTCACAAGATAAAAGAATGTAAAATATGATAACATACACCTAAAACATGGGGAGGAGAGGAGTAAAGAATGGGTTCAACCTTGAATGACCATCAACTTAATATAGACTGCTATATGCAGAAAAGGTTACATAAAACTGAATGGTATCCATATATCAAAAAACACTAATAAGTATGCAAAGAATAAAGAGAAAGAAATCCAAATATCACTAAAGAAAACCAGAAAACCATGAAAGAAAGATGAGAAAGAATTAGAGAAAATCTTCAGGAAAAAAACCCCACAAAATACATAATAAAATGACAATAAATACGTATCTATCAATAATTGCTTTGAAAGTAAATGAACTAAATGCTCTAATCAAAAGACAGGGTGACAGAATGGATAAAATAACAATACCTATCTCTATACTGTCTACAAGAAACTGAAATCACCTACAGACTGAAAATGAGGGAACGGTGAAACATCTATCACGTAAATGGATGTCAAAGGAAACCTGGAGTAGCAATACTTATATAGACTTTAAAGCAAAGATTGCAACAAGAGACAAAGAAGGATGTTATATAATAATAGAGGAGACAATTCAACAAGAAGATATAACAATTGTAAATATGTATGCACCCAACATAGAAGCACCCAAATCCATAAAACGATTCATAACGAACATAAAGGGACTAATTGGCAATACTACAATAATAGTAGTGGATTTTAACACCTCACTTATCAGTGGACAGATCATCTGAACAGAAAATCAACAAGGAAACAATGGCTTTACTGGACCAGATGGATTTAACAGATATATTCAAAACATTCCATCCTAAAACAACCTAAATCTTTTCAAGTTCACGTGGAACATTTTTCAGAATAGATCACATATTAGGGCATGAAACTAGCTCCCAAAAATTCAAGACCAAAGTTGTACGATGCATCTTTTTTGACCACAACACTATGAAATGAGAGGAACCACAAGAATAAATCTGGAAGGACCACAAATAGACGTTTAATACCATGCTACTAAACAATGATTGAATCAACCAGGAAATAAAAGAAGAAATAAAAATTACCTGGAAACAAATGAAAGTGAAAACACAATACTCCAAAACCTTTGGAATGCAGCAAAAGTGGTTCTATTTTTTTTTAAGATTTTATTTATTAGAGAGAGCAAGCAGGGGGAGGAGTACAGGGAGAGGGACAAGCAGACTCTGTGCTGAGCATGGAACCTCCCACGGGGTTTAATCGCACAACCTTGAGATCATGAACTGAACTAAAACTAAGAATCGGACACATTAACCAATTAAGCCTCCCAGGTGCCCTGCAAAAGTAGCTCTAAGAGGGGAGTTAATAGCAACACAAGCCTACCTCAAGAAGCAAGGAAAATTCCAAGTAACCTAAACTTACATGTAAAGGAGCTAGAAAAAGAACAACAAACAAAACCTAAAGCCAGCAGAAGGAAGGAAGGAAGATCAGAGCAGAAATAAATGATATTGAAACAAGCAAACAAACAAAAAAAGAACAGATCAATGAAACTAAGAGCTGGTTCCTTGAAAAAAAATTAATAAAATTGATAAACTTGTAGCCAGACTTATCAAGAAAGAAAAGACTCAAATAAATAAAATCACAAATTAGAAAGGGAAAATAACAATCAACACCACAGAAATACAATTGTAGGAGAATATTATGAAAAACTATATGCCAAAAACCTGGAAGAAATGGATAAATTCTTAGAAAAAAATGACCTACAAAATTGAAACAGAAAGAAATAGGAAATTTGAACAGACCAATAACCAGAAAAGAAATTAAATCAGTAATCAAAAAACTCCCAAGAAAAAGTAGTCCAGGACCAGATGTCTTCATAGGTGAATTCTTTCAAACATTTAAAGAAAAGTTAATACAAATCAAGAAACAGACTCCTAATTATAGAGGACTGATAGTTACCAGAGGGGAAGGAGGTGAGGGGATGGGTTAAAAGGGTGTTGGGGATTAAGGAATGTTCTTGTCATGATGAGCACAGGGTGATGAATGTAAGTGTTGAATTACTATATTGTACACACCTGATACTAATATAACAATGTATGTTAACTAATTGAACTAAAATAAAAACTTTAAAAAATAAATAAAATAAAGAAGAGTTAATACCTATTGTTTTCAAACTATTCAAAAAAAAATGAAAAGGAAGGAAAACTTCCAAATTCATTCTATATGAGGCCAACATTACTCTGATGACAAAATGAGATAAAGACACCACTAAAAAAGAGAACTATACACCAATATCTCTGATGAATATGGATACAAAAATCCTCACCTAAATACTAGCAAACCAAATGCAACAATACATTAAAAAATCATTCACCGTGTTCAGGTGGGATTTATTCCTGGATTTATTCCCAAACCAATCAATGTAGTGCATCAAATGAATGAGAGAAAGGACAAGAACCATATGATCATTTCAATAGATGCATAAAAAGCACTTGACAAAGTACAACATCCATTCATGGTAGAAACCTTCAACAAAGTAGGTTTAGAGGGAACATACTTCAACATAATGACGGCCATTTATGAAAATCCCACAGCTAACATCATCCTTAATGGGGGGAAACTGAGACCTTTTACCGTAAGATCAGGAATGAGACAAGAATGTCCAGTCTCAGCACTTTTATTTAACAAAGTACTGGGAGTTCTAACCACAACAATCACACAACAAAAAGAAACAAAATATGTCCATACGGGTAAGGAAACATAAAACTTTCACTATTTGCAGATGGCATAATTCTCTATATAGGAAACCTGAAGGACTTCACCAAAAAACTGCTAGAACTGATCAATTTAGTAGTGACAGTATACAAAATCATTGTACAGAAAAATGTTGTATTTCTATACCTAATAATGAAGCAGCAGACAGAAAAATTAAGAAAAAGATCTCATTTATAATTGCACCAAAACTAATAAGATACCTAGGAATAAACTTCACCAAAGAAATGAAAGAGCTGTACTCTGAAAACTATAAAATACTGATGAAAAATTTGAATATGGTATACATCTTTATGTCAGTAATACTTATAATAAATATTTAAAAACTAAAAAAAGAAAACTAAAAAAAAAGAAAAATTTGAAGATGACACAAAGGAATGGAAAGATGTGCTCATGGATTGAAAGAACAAAAATGTTAAAATGTCTACATTATCCAAAGCAATCTACACATTTAATGCAATCCCTATCAAAATACTACAGCATTTTTCACAGAGCAAGAATGAAAAATCCTAAAATTTGTATAGAAGTACAAAAGGCCCATGGGGCGCCTAGGTGGCGCAGTCGTTAAGCGTCTGCCTTCAGCTCAGGGCATGATCCCAGCGTTCTGGGATCCAGTCCCACATCAGGCTCCTCCGCTAGGAGCCTGCTTCTTCCTCTCCCACTTCCCCTGCTTGTGTTCCCTCTCTCGCTGGCTGTCTCTGTCAAATAAATAAATAAAAATCTTAAAAAAAAAAAGAAGTACAAAAGGCCCTGTATATCCAAAGCAACCTTGAAAAAGCAAAGTTAGAGGCATCACAATTCCAGACTTCAAGTTATATTACAAAGCTGTGTAGATCAAGACAGTATAGTCTTGGCACAAAAACAGACACACAGATGCACAAAACAGGATAAAAAACCCAGGAAGAAACCCACAGTTACATGGTCAATTAACCTTTGACAAAGCAGGAAAGAATGTCCAGTGGAAAAAAAGACAGTCTCTTCAACAAATAATGCTGGGAAAACTGGACAACAACATGCAAAAGAATGAAACTGGACCACTTTCCACCATACACAAAAATAAATTGAAAATGGATTAAAGACCTAAATATGAGACCTGAAACCATTAAAATCCTAGAGATCACAGGCAGTAATGTCTTTGACATTGGCTAAAACAACTTCTTTTTAGATATGCCTCCTGAGGCAAGGGAAACAAAAGCAAAAATAAACTATTGGGACTTTATCAAAATAAAAAGCTTCTGCACTGTGAAAGATATAATCAACAAAACTAAAGGCAGCCTATGGAATAAGAGAATATATTTTGCAAATGACATTTCTGATAAAGGGTCAATATCCAAAATATATAAAGAACTAAAGCTCAACACCAAAAATAAATAATCCAATTAAAAAATGATCAGAAGAGATAAACAGACATTCCTCCAAAGACACACAGATGGCCAAGAGATACATTAAAAGATGTTCATCATCTCTTACCATCAGGAAAATGCAAATCAAATGAGATATCATCTCACACCTGTCAGAATAGCTAAAATAAAAAAAAAAAAAAAACAGAAGAAACAAGTGGTTTGGGGGAGGATATGCAGAAAAAGGAACAGTCATGCCCTATTGGTGGGAATGCAAACTGGTACAGCCACTGTGGAAAACTTTCTGGTGTTTTCAAAAAGTTAAAAATATAACTACCTTACAATCCAGCATTTGCACTATTAGGTATTTACTCAAAGACTACAAGAACACTAATCAAAAGAATACATGCACCCCTATGTTTATAGCAGCATTATTTAGAATAGCCAAGATAAGGAAGGGGCTGAAATATCTATCAACAGATGAGTGGATAAAGAAGTGTTATATATATATATTTTTTCAGCTATAAAAAGGAATGAAATCTTGCCATTTGCCAAGCCATGTATGGAGCTACAGAGTATAGTGTTAAGCAAAATAAGACAGTCAGAGAAAGACAAATACCATACGATTTCACTCATATGTGGAAATTAAGAAATAAAACAAATGAGCAAAGGGGGAAAAGAGAGAAAGAATCAAGAAACAGACTCTTAGTTATAGAGAATAAATTGATGGTTAGCAGAGGGGACGGGGTGGGGCTGTTCTAAATAGGGGATGGGGATTAAGGAGTGCACTGGTGATGAGCACTGGGTAACGTACGGTATTATTGAATCACTATATTGTATATCTGAAACTAAATAATACTGTATGTTAACTAACAGGAATTGCAAACTGAATTCTAAGAATAGAACCTCTAATTATGGAAGAACCAGAGTTGCATGAAGGGGATACACAAAGTCCCATAATGAATATTAAGAGCACTCCTGATTTCATCCTTCGATTTTTAGATCCGTGTTTCTTATTGGGATCAAAATGTTATATAAGGGTCTTTGATTCATTTCATACAGTACATCTCGGAAGATGGTGCCACATCTTTGCTGGATCTTACTTTTGAGCTGTATAATAGCAATGCTTTCAGCAGGTTGTTACAGTGTTCTGTCAGGCTGGCAGCTTCTGTATGGCTCTGGATATGACATCACCAGTGGATCCCATGGTCATTGGCCTATTTTTACATTTTCTTTACTCACTTCCTTTGTTATGTTTTTATGTGGGATCTCCTGCTGGTGGGTCAAAGATTCTGTAAACTCCCCAAATAATAATACTAGAAGAGACCTCAAGTGCAGAAAAAGCAAACTCGTACTCAGAATTCTAGCCTATTTTTGTGAAAACAAACTGTTGGTTCTTCCATGATGAAATGCAGTTCAAAGTGGTCAACAAATGACTTGTCAAGTTCTTTGAAATGGTGCCATATTATGATCTCAGTGTTGGTCATTGTTGCAAGCAGCTTGGACATTTAGCAACAATAGTGGCTAGATCACCATTGGTGGGTGGGAGTCCATACATTTTGGCCCATGTATAGCTTACATATGTGATACAATGGCCACTCCATTCATGTGCCTATTTTGCCAGCAACAGAGTAGCCAAAGACAGATGCTAGCTTATGTCAGCTGAATGGTAATATTTTTCTTCTTGTTTGTCTAATGATTCTTCCATCGTATGTATTCTCTTGAAGGTATTTAATGTGTAATATACAGATCTTCACACTTCATGCTCGCTGTCATATGTTCATTTGCATGCCTCTACCCCAGACTTCCCAATCCATAATCTTTCCATCTTTTTTGTTTCAGGTTTCTGACTGGCTGGTCAAGTCATTTGCTGCAGCCTAAATTCATATATATTTTGACTTCAGGCTACTTTTTTTAAAAGATTTTATTTATTTATTTGAGAGAGAGACAGAGACAGAGATAGCAACAGAGAACACGAGCAGGGAGAAGAGGGAGAAACAGGCTCCCCACTGAGCAGGGAGCCCAACTCGGGGCTCAATCCGAGGACCCTCAGATCCAGTTAAGGCAGATGCTTAACTGACTGAGCCACTCTGGAGCCCCTGGGCTACTTGTTTTTTTAATAGAAGATAGAAAAGCAGATCCATAAACAGAAGCCCTCCCTTTGGGAGAATTTTCCCTCACCTCCCTCTTTCAAGTTTGCCCCTGACTAAGGCTGCAGTACAACTGCTGTCTGTTTATTGTCTTGTATCTACATACTGTAGTGATCCTTCTATAATTCCAAATTGGGATTTTTCCTTCTTTTTCAGCTGGTTGTCTCAGATCTTTATACACCCACCAGGTATAAACTGATGGAGGTAGGTTAGCTCTGATCATGCTCCGTCCCAGATACATCCTTTTGCTCTATGATGGACTTTTGCTAGGCCCACCTAACCCCATGATTGGATGGTTTTGACAATGCAGCCTATGGTGTCCAGTTCCAGATACATACTCACTTGGTGTTCCATGTTAGGAGTTCCATATCTACCAGACTCTAGTAACATGCAAGTTGTTTTCCAAAAGCATTAATTCTCGACAAGAGATGGCATGGACTCACTATAGAGTCCCAAGGTCTTTATTGTGATATTCTCACTGGAGGTTACCATAGACTCCATAAGGCATATTTTCTCACTAGTGATATCACTAATAACATAGGGTCTGCCAGATTACATGTATCCAAATGGTTAGACAGTTTGCATTAAAGCTTGGACCTGGCACAAAACCTATTTCTGCCCTTGGTTGTACTTGAAGCTGTCAGCTTTTTGTGTCATCTCTATATAGGCAGAAAGTATAGTCCGGTGCAGAATATGTTGCTTCCAGAAGAGGCACACTCGCTGTCTTGCTTCCTTATTCTTGGTAGAATGTGCACAATGTAATAAACTGTCTTTTACTTTAGAGAGAGTATCCCAGAATGATCCTGATTTCTTGATCCCTATAGGAACAATGGATGTCCCTGAATTTTTGTGGGGCTTATCTCCCACCCTATGATGTACATACTTTCAGAATGTCTAATCAGCATAATGTCATTGATGTAGTGAATCAATACGATATTCTACAGAGTGTCTAGATTAGATTTTTTCACATAAGAGGCAGAAGAGCCCTGACACAAATCTATAAATGTATATTGGTGTCTGTATCCTATGAAAATGAAGTGTTTCTTATCTTTTTTTTTTTTCCTGATTAGATTAGAAAATGAAACATAAACCAAATGTACCTAAAGTTGTGTTAATCCGCTCTATGGGGTCTCTGCTGATGATGAACGATCCAGATCGAAAAATAAGTTTGTTTATAGAAACAGATTCTGAGATGGATTTTGGGATACAATATGTTTATTAGAAATCAGTTTCAGTGAAGGAAAGGGACATGAAGCAGGAAAAGAAAAAAGGAAGAAGTCAACCTTCAATAGATGTACAACAAAGCCCGAAAAATCTGAGATCTCCGGAGTAAGTATTGTTCATCAGAGTTTCCATTATTAATTTAAAATAAGCAAACTTTTATGCCCTCCCCTCTCTCAATCACCAAACACAAGCTGCCTGGGAAGGTCCTGCCATCAGACAAGGTGTCTATCTGAAAATGAAGGAGATACTGAAGGAGCTAACATCTGGGAGCTGGCAACTGACTAAACTCACTGCAAGCAACCCTAAATGTCAACATTTAGTTGCTGAACAAATTAGGAACTACTCTGCATTCAGAATTCTGATTATTATTTGATATCACAAGTGTCCTTGCTGTTTAAGTCACAGATGGTTGGGTTTGCTGTTACCTGCAGCTGAAAGTACTTACGGCAGTCAAGCAGAGCAGAATATGCCACCCCAAGTATGCCACTTTGGAATGCTGATCATTTTGAATTAAAGTTCATCACAAAACGGCCAGTTCAAGAAGGATATTTGGACCCTCCTTTGTCTCTCGGAAAGCAGGAAATAAATTTCTAATCTGAAAGATAGCCCCCTTATGCCAGAAGGGCAGATAGCTTCTTTATCACCAGAGATAGGGACATGAGGACCAAGAAGGCCGTCTAAATAAAGCTTGTTGCTTCTTCACCAATTTGCTACCCTAAGCCCAAGCCCTGTTGGCTTTTCAATTCTTCAAAAATTTATTTCTTGTCTAAAAGGTATAAAAGCTGTCTGCTTTGGTCACTTCTTTGAGTCTCATATTTTTTATGGGTATGAAATTAAATTTTGTTTTCTCCTGTTGATCTGTCCCTTTAATTATTAAGCCATCTGAAGAACCTCGAAGGAAAGAAGTTTCCCACTCCTACACAGTACAGCAGTAAACCCTTCTGTGAAGGTGGGATCTAGCAGCACACCTCTATTTTTGCCATACTTCCAAATAATCTTTCTCTCCTCACCAAATTGGCCTTCGCTTTCCCCAAGGGAAGGCTTGAAGGATAATGGTTCCAATCTGTGAGAATAGCGGGTCAGAAACATGGAAAGCAGACAGACAAAGCTTGTGTCATTTCAACTCTATACTTATAACTCTGCCTCGAAATCCCACCCGCACTGATATGGGGGTGTGTAAGTCCAATAGTCTAGAGAGCAGGCAGAGGTCAGATTGTAAAGATCATGAGCTATCATGTCATAGATGACTTTTCCTGTCACCAGTGAGGAATGATACAGTTGTGTGTATGGGTATGTTTAGAAGTTGAAGTTTTTTAACAACAGCATTAATTTGATTTTTCTCTAATGTTTTCTTTCTATTCAGCTAAACTGCAATCTTTTTTTCTGATTGCAGAAGTAGACTTTTAATGCAGTTGGGAGGCTCCTTATCTCTTCCAAGTACCACTCACCATTTCCTCCCCATTGAAGTTCTAGAACTTAAAAACACCATGTCAAAATTAATAATTAACTACAAGGGCTTAACAGCAAACTTCACAAAAAAAGAACGGATCAGTAAGCTTAAACCTTCCACTATAAATTGTCTAAGTTGAAACACCTGGAGGAAAAAAATAATTTTAAAGGAACAATGCCTCAAGGGAAAACATCAAATGGGCCAATCATGCATAATTAAAGTCCCGGAAGAAGGGGAGAGACAGAGTTAAGAAATATTTAAAAAGAAATAACAAACTCAAGGAGCTTCAAACAAAGAAAGTCACATGTAAATGCAACATGGCTTATTTGCTTAAAACAATATATTAATGATAGCTAGGGAAAAAAACATTCTGTTAAGTAGCATAACAATAAGAATGATGACTGACTTCTAATTAGAAATATCAGATGCCAAAGGATAATAAAATATCTTCAAAGTACTGGAAAAAATAAATCTGTTAACCTAGAATTCTATATTCAAAAAATTCTTTACAAATAAAGGCAAAATAAGAATATTTTCATATAACAAAAATGGAGAGAATTTAATGGACCATCGCTAAAAGAAATAGTAAAGGAATTTGCTTCTGGCTTAAGGGAAATTATCCCAAATGGAAGCCCCAAATTTTAGACAGAATCAATGAGCATAAGAAAGAGTGAATATGCAAATAAATGTAAAATCAGTTTTATAAATTAATTTAAAATATTTGTCTATTCAAAGCAATTATAATAACATATTGTGGGATTTTTAGTATATGAGGAAATAAAATATATGACCATATCATCAAGCACAGCAGGTGGTGAATGAAATTATACTATTGCAATAAGATTAACTGGTGTAACATTAATTTGAGTGTAGTGTAACTAGTTAATGATATATATTGAAATATTGATAGCTGCTGAAAGAGCTAAGGATTACAGCTAAAATGTAAATGGAATAAAAACAATTGATGAATCCAAAAGATAGAGAAGGAGAAAAAGGAAATAAGGAACAGTCCAAATATAAAACAAATAGCAAGGCATTAGGGTTAAGCTCAACATTTTGTGTGATCATATTAAATGTAAATGGGATTAACCACTATATATTAAAGACATAGATTTCTAGAGTGGGCTAACAACAGCAACAGTAACAGTATACTAGTTACTCTTCAAATATAAGCACATAAATAAACTGACATAAAAAATGGAAAAGTATACAATGAGACACCAATCATAATAAAATAAATAAATTATTATGACTCTATCAACAGCAGACAAAGTAGATTTCAAGATAAAGTGTTTCACCAGAGATACAGAGGGATATTTCAGATGATAAAAGTATTAATTTATCAGGAAGAAATAGCAACAGAAAATATGTAAAAAACAGTAACATAGTTTTAAAATACCTGAATCAAAAATTGAGTAAATTAAAATTAGAAGCTGACAAATCCATACTCAAGTTGATAATTAGAATACTTATCTCAAGAATTGGCAGAACACACTAATGAAAAATCAATAGCTGGCCAACCTTAATTGGCATGCTTCTAAAATTAGGGATAAAAGAGTCTGTTTGTTCACAAATTGTAATTGCAGAAAAAAAGCACTCCCAGGGGGATCCAGGGAGTGACAGCTACAACCAGAGCCACAACTCCTAGTTCTCTTCTCTTAGTCTCACATGACAGCGATTGTGAGGTCCTAAGTGCTGCCCTTTCCACCATCGCACACTCTAAAGTTTTCATCTCATCCTCATCATGCCTGAATATTAGCCAAGCCTAAAACTTCCTGTATTTGTCCCTTTCAGTACAAGCTGATACAATGTTTTAAAAAAGTTTGTGAATTCCTAAGTATCAAGTATATTACACTCCATTGAACAAAATCAGCATTCAACTATATTTGAGATCAGCCCTTATCTACCTTGGGTTTCTTGTTAGGCTACTATGAGAGTAGTTTTAAGATTCTTAGAAGGTCTTTCATCTGTCTGACAGGGCTTATTAAGCCACACCTTAAAATGAGTCAATTCTTAACAAAGGGTTTTACAGTCACTTACCTGTTAGGAAACTGGGTGTGAGTGACAGGAGGATGAACTTTGGACGTCCTGAGGGAGAGCCCCAACCAAAGACTGCCCGGGGACCACCCCATTGCAGCCATCTAGCTGTGGGTCGGTGATTACTGCATCCCAGCAGGGCAAGAGTTCACTTTGTTGTGCAGTTGCACCTGTGCAGAAAGTAGCAGCTTGTTCTTACTTGTTCTCTGTGGCTAGAAGAGAAAGAATGTTGCCGTTTCCTACTTCCTGCAAGTATTTTGAATACTTCTTGGAAAAGGACATGTGTAGTTGGCTAATTATTATATAATCCAGGCCTGTCACTCAAATGTTGTGACCCTAGGACCCACCCAAAAGAAAAAAACATTGATATAAACCCACACCCTGGAGTTTCCAGGGCCTTCGTCTCTCTTGACTGGCCCGCTCCTCCCTTGAAGTGCACTTTAATAAAACTTTGCTTTACTTTCATTTCCCTGCCCTGTAATTCTTTACTGTGGCAGCAAAAAGAACAGAGGCTTCCTTCCATCTCACTTTCTATAACACACCTGGCTTCATATTTACCCCCAAATATTTCCCTAGAGCGGTCTGGATTAGATCTTTGCCCTTTAGGACCTTTCTTATTTTGAAATCTTTTGTTGCAACTGGCTGAGAATGGGATATAGTTCTATTTTCAAATACAACTAGTCCTGATTTCTATATTTCTTCTAAATTCTGTTTTAAATGAATTATTCCTTCATATTGTATTTCATAGCTCATATCTCTCTATCTGTGCTTTATCGTGTGCAGCTAAAATAAGCCAGTTTATTATTTTGACATTCTTCCTGGCACTTTTATTGTCTTGATCCGTTAGTTTTTTTAAGTATATTTTTACTTCCCACATTACTACAGGCAAAGTTTTTGTTAAACTTTCCTATTACATAACAAGATTCCTCTTTCTTCTACTTTCAATAACATTTTTATTTATTTTATTTTATATTTCTGAAGCCTTCACCTGTATCTTCCTCAAAATGTATAGCCTTCTGCTAATTCCTTCTAACATTCTAGCCACTGCCTGGGCTAAAGCCACGTGTCTTAAGTTTCTGATATGGCAGCCCTCTAACTCCAGATACCAACTTCTGCTTCAATTTCTATTAGTTGCATTAGAAATTACCTTATAAATCATCACCTTAAAACAACCATTTTGCTTTGCTCGTAGTTTTGTGGGTCAGAAATTTGGAGAGTTCCAGGTGAGCTGTTATTGCTTTAGGTTTCTCATACAGCTGGTATTAAATGTCATCTAGTGCTACAGTCATCTTTATTTTTTTTTAATTTTTTTATTATATTATGTTAGTCACCATACAGTACATCCCTGGTTTCTTATGTAAAGTTCGATGATTCATTAGTTGCGTATAACACCCAGTGCACCATGCAATACGTGCCCTCCTTACTACCCATCACCAGTCTATCCCATTCCCCCACCCCCCTCCCCTCTGAAGCCCTCAGTTTGTTTCTCAGAGTCCATAGTCTGTCATGCTTCATTCCCCCTTCTGATTACCCCCCCCCTTCTTTATCCCTTTCTTCCCCTACCGATCTTCCCAGTTCTTATGTTCCATAGATGAGAGAAATCATATGATAATTGTCTTTCTCTGTTTGACTTATTTCGCTTAGCATTATCTCCTCCAGTGCCATCCATGTTGCAGCAAATGTTGAGAACTCTTTCTCTCTGATAGCTGAGTAATATTCCATTGTATATATGGACCACAACTTCTTAATCCAGTCATCTGTTGAAGGACATCTTTAGATTCAAGTGAGCTGTAGTTACAAGATGGCTCCCTCACATGGCTGGCAGCTGATGGAAGTTCCTGGCTGGAAGCTCAGAACATCATGATCTTTTCTGACGTAGCCTCAGAAGATATATAGCATCATTTCTACCACATCTTATTGCTCAAAGTGGTCATAAGCCTGCACAAATTCAAGTAGAAGGGAATTAGTCTACATCTTTTTCTAGGACACCAGGACATATGAAAACTGCCATATGACCCTCCATTTCATAAATAAGAACACACCCCAGTTATATGGCAAGTTAGTGGCAGAGACTAGAATAAAGCCCAAGTCCTCTGAATGCTCAATAATCCATTTTGGGTGTAACCAAGGACAGAGTTCTAATGACCAGGAGGGTGGTCCTGAAAACCCAAGCCACTAAGGTCTCCAGAGGCCAAGTCTTGGCAATGTATTTATTTCTTCCCCAAATTGCTTATTACACCCTTATTAAATTTAAAAGCAATATGTAGAATCTTTTCTCTGGTGATGACTGCTTGCCTGCATCCAAAGAGGGCAAGTTTTGATATCTAACCCATTCCACATGGGGCAGCAATTACCCTTCTTTTCTCTTCTTCCTGGATAAGGGACAAGAATGAAGATTTTGTTTGTTTGTTTTTGTTTGTTTGTTTGTTTGTTTCTTACTAAAAATCAGTGGGGCTCTCATAAAACCCCATTTTTGTTCTAGCCTTTAGGCAATCTATGAAACTGAAGCAGACACTGTGTGTCAACATCATTTTGAGAGGAGAAAGTTGCAACCCTTGAAATTAAGGGAGAGGTTGATGAGGGCGAAATGCACGTGATGACTGAGAGCATGGGGTCTGAGATCATCATCTATGAGCACCCTTTCCAACAAACAAGTCATTTCTGAGCTACCTTCCAGTCATGATAATTATTACTGTGTAGCTATGCCTGACTTGTCAACAGAGGCATTTTTTCCTGGTCTTTGAGTAAATGCACACATACTTGCTCACCTGGAGGGTACGAGAGGTTTAAGACAACAAGGGGTCAGAACTCCAAACAAAGGAATTTGAATACTTTTCAGAAAAGTGATAAAAAATAGTAAAAGAACAGCTTAAATAAAAACTTGGAACACTTTGCAATCTATGTTATATTTATTCATTTTAATGGACCTGATGTGTCAACACAATTCTTAGAAAAACAGAAATGGACTGCAGTTGAGCCAGAAACAACCTCCACTAGAACTAATCCGATAGCAAGCCAAATTCAACAGCCGATCATTTTTCCTCATGATATTTGTGGTTTTTGCATTTATATGTCCTACCCTTGCCTTAGATCTTGGGTATGGTCCTTACAGGGACGCTGTCCTTTGTTTATATCCGTAGAAGAGTGCAAAGCGTGCGTCTTCAATGCTATGAAGTTCTTGTCTCTGAGAAAATCCTTGATGGTTAACCTGAGAATACTATCCCACAGAATTTAAACATCTTTATTGGGTTTTCCTACTTTGCAGGGATCTGAATTTTCAACATTTCTCACAATTATTATTTTTCCTTTGTTATTGTCAATTTGTGATTGTTTTGAAAACTAGTAATAATAGATATATGATAATCAAGATGTTTCCAACAGTGGTGCCCTAGATCAGCCCAAAACAAAAAAAAACACAGATATTAAATAACACAAAAATGATGTATCCTAGCACGTAGATTGGCAAATACAAGCAACCAAAGGTTCCAGAAACTTGACTCTGTAGCAGGAACTACAACGGCTTTCCATCACCTTCTTGGGTTTTGAAGAGCTAAGTGCCCTGCAGTAAACATTATAACCCATCAGAGCTGCAGGATCATCTGGTCAACAATTTCATTTTGCATGTGGGAAAACTGTAGCCCAAAGAGATCAGTTGTTAATATCACTCAATAAAGTCTTTGTGGGAAAGCTGACTTGTGGGTTGGGAAGACAGGTGCACCTCTTTTTTCATCTCCAGGACTTCAGGTGGCCCAATGTGCAGCACATGTCTAATACTCCTTACCATATAACCTTTACAGATTAAAACTTTTGTCAGGCACAATAGCAACCAGCTGCAGTCTTTGGGGCTGAAGATTTAGTGAAGGTTTGACTTGTATTCATCTTAAAACTAACTAGAAATCCCTTCGGGGAGGTGCCATGAGAGCTCTGTGTTTTAAAGAGAATGTTACAAGCTTAGAGAGAAAAAGATCTGGTTCAATTTCCAGATCTTCCACTTAAAAGAAGTGTGATTTGGGGGCGAAATATTAGTGTCTAACTTTTTGATGCGGATCCAAATTCTCTGGGGGAATTTATTAAAAATCCAGAGATGTTACCCTGTAAATATTTTATATATTCATTCTTAAAGGAAAACACTATGCCAGGTGCAAGGGAGACATTGGTGAGGCATCCATTAGTCCCTGCCCCTTGGGGGAGAAGACAATAAAATATTTGCATTTTATGCCCATGTGCTGTAACAGTGAGAAAATAGGGTGCTGTGGATTAAACATGTAAAATATAACAGAAGTAAAAATTTCAAACTACTGTATCTTGGAAATATAAAGGAAGAAACAACTATTGTGGATTTGGGGGACCATGGAAAGTAACATATAGAAAGTAGCATCTCAGGTGCCTGAGTGACTCAGTTGGTTAAGCATCCAACTCTTGATTTTGGCTCAGGTCACGATTTCAAGGTGGTGAAATCAAGCCCTGGGTCAGATTCCACACTTACTGGGGAGTCTGCTTGAGATTCTTTCTCTTTCTCTCCCTCTGTCCCTGCTCCCCAGCATGTGCATGCACTCTCTCTTAAATAAATCAATAAATCTTTAAAAAAAGAAGAAGAAAAAGAAAGAAAGAAAGAAAGAAAGAAAGAAAGAAAGAAAGAAAGAAAGAAGAAAGAAAGAAAGAAAAAGAAAGAGAGTAACTTCTCCTGGGTGTGTTTCTCTGCTGTATAGGCTAGAAAAAGTGATTTTGCCTGCCAGCAGTTCAATTTGTTCATCTGTAAATTGGGTATAACAATGTCAACCTAAGGTTTTTATGATTACACAGTAAATTGATTTTCTAATACACTTCAATAGTACTTGGCATATGGTAAGCATTCAGTAAATCCTAGATATTATATTTATTTTTAAATGTGTAGGTTTTGTCAGCTGGAGAACAGAAAGAAGGATGCGCTAGGGCCTCAGCACAGAAGTAAGAAAGCATAGCGAATGCTCAGGGAGTGGAGAGTAGGCCAGGAGGGATCATAGCCAATATTTACTCAGTGTGTACAATGTGTCAGATACAGCACTAAGAACTGTAGGGTATTAACTCATTCAATATTATTTTATGACGAAAAAATTAAGACCCATACTATAACACCTGTAAAACAGAGTCAGTCATTTTTATGCTTTCTATAGCTTCTGGAAAATACATCTGTGTATAGGAATTACAATGTTTTATCTTTCTGCCAAAGCAAATAACCATCTGGCATGCCAATTTCATTTATGCCATGGTAAATGTGATTTCTGGTTTCCCAGAAATCCCTTCGCAGGGTTTAGATGAACGGCAAACACATAGCCAGATACCCATTCTGTGTCAGTCACATAATCACATCCTGAAAGGAGCACAGTCCACAGCCTACCTCTGGCTCACACTGCCCCTCTGACCTAGACTGATCTCCTTCCTCAATAGAACACAGACAGTGGTGTCCCTATTCATCCAGAATGCTATGAAAAGCACTAGATGTGGAAAAAGAACATCAGAGTCCCAAATTAGGCCAGCCCCTTAATCTCTGAGGTCTAATAAAGGAGATCCACTGGAGTAATCTCCCAGTGCTCTGTGAACAATACAGCATGATGCTAGGTTAGTACAAAGTGCCATGTCGAAGTTAATATGGCAGTGACAAACTATGTACTCAGCTGGGCAAGAGCTTCTTTATTGCTTTGTCTCCATCAAGCACCCTCATTTTAGCTATGAGCTCCCTCCCACTAGGCTCATAGGGTATTCAGTATCTCATTAGCCAGTCATCAGTTTTCTCAGGTCTCTACAGAGATAGCAGATGTTTTAGACCTTGTGGCCTCCTCAGGTCTGCGATTAATGTGCCTAGTTAGGGCCTGGGCTCTTTGTCAGACTGGGGAGGTACCCTGAAGCTGAAAGACATGCCTTTGCCCTCTACTTTTTTCCTTTACACATCTTGTCAACTGCTGGGTACTGCCAGAAAGCTCGGACTGAGGCCATCACTGCTTCCTATTCCTCTTTCCAGACTCAGTCCTGGAGCATCTCTCCCCTTTTCTCTTTCCTCTTCCAACCCCTGCCCCCGATTTCGTCTCCTGAACATTTAGCATCCTCTCTGTGATGGACATGGGCCTTTACCACTGAAAGAAATGATTCTTAACCTTAGACTGCTTTTGATTGTTACTTTGAGACAAATCCCTGGCCGTGGGATCGTAAACATGAAAGGGCCTCACTGTGCTTCAAATAGGGGGTAGGAGTGGAGAAATAAACATATGAGGATAACAATACAAAATTAATATACCATCCTGCCACATATATAAGTAATCATACATGCCGGAGTGTGGAAAGAAAAACAACTGTCAGAATTAGAAATGTCTGAGTTTAAATCCTAGCACTGCTTTACCACTAGCTGTGTGACTGTGGGTAAATTATTTAACCTCTCTGCATGTTTCTGCAGAAACCTCCATTTCAGCATGAGAAGTGAGAATTTATGGTGTATACACCAGAGAGATGTGTGACGATTAAATGAGATAAACGCAGAGCTTCCAGGGTGTTTATTAGTTGCTTTACTCAGGTTTGTTTTCTTTAATGAATGTACTGTATTGGCAAAAGTCATTTATAGACAGGTCAGAAAACCCTTCCTATGTATTTTCCAGATTGACTTATTGATAGGGCGAAAGTAGATCTCAGCAGCTACAGAAAAAAAAAAAATTGGATTTCCTAGGGGACAGCAGCAGCTCTCTCTGGAGGCCACCATGTAAGTAGACAGAAACCTCTTCTCTGACTCTAGCCTCACCGAACTGTGTCCGTGAGCCCTGGCAGGGAACACAATATGCTAAACACCTCTCTGCTGAGCCCAGGGAGCATTTGTTGAGGCAATCATGTAATTGCATTCCTTAAAATTAATGGGAGTTGCGTGTTGGCAGTGCTTCTCTTATACAGAGTCTGGACATTGCCCCCCTATTGGGTTCCTCTAGATGCTCTCCTCATCACCCCTGCCTCTTGCAGAGATGCTGGGCTCACAACAGACACTGATGGGGAACTCTTCTGGGTTAGGTTCCCAAGAGACAGAGCTACCAGAACAGATTGGAAAACCAGCCACCATCTTCTCAAGCTTGTCTGGTGGTCTGTGAAGCCTAAGGGGATAGAGAGGGAATTAATAAATGTGTTTAGTTCAATTATAAAAAAGTAAATACATTGATAGGTAATCTGGGATGTTGACCTCATGTGACAGTACTTTTTGCTCTGGCAGAATGATTGGATTTATGAACTGAGTGACTCCTGGAATTAAACCCAGGGTAACTGAGAGCTGAGGAGAGCAGTTCTCAGGTGCTGCACGCCCTTTTTTCAGATCTTAGAAAGGTGGAGAGAGCGGCCATAAGAGATGGGGAAGAATCTGCATCAACATGGTTTCAGAGTCTCAGTACATTTCTTCCCATTGTCTTTGATGTGTCCTTTCTCCTCTGCTCTGGCCCACCTATCCTTCCTTCCCACATGGTAAAGACATTCTCATGGATTGTGCTGCTAATGCCTCCAAAGACTGATGCTGGCACAGGATAGTGCCACAGGTTTAGAGCTCCTAAGATAGAGCTACCAGCTGGAGTAGGCTGGCATCCCTATGAGATGGTAACAACAGAAGCAAAACAGGCGTACATAGGCTGGAGTATTTGGAGGAGATAAAGGTCAGGAGGGTACTAAAGAGAGAGAGTATGGTCAAGCCCACAAACCATCCAGGTGGAAAACATACTGGGCAGCGCTTGGCTTTGCACTACCCCAGGGGCGAGCCAGAGGTTGGAGCGGGTTAAAGGAAAAAAAAAAAAGTGAGGCAAAATCTCTGCACCCGGGTGCAGTAAGAGCTGTTCAGAAGGAATAGACCTGAAACCATTAATCAGCAAAAGCATAAAATGTGTGTTCTTGGCCTCCCGGGGTCTGAGGAGCTTGGCTGTGACCTCCCGGCCCACTCAGTGTAAGATAACTCAAGGGGGAATTTTTTGAAAGCTGTTCTTAGATAGACAGAAATTAGAGCATTTCAAATCTGAGTGCTCCTAGTGAGTAATCTACCGATCACGGATAAATTCTCTTTCTATTATTTCTCAGATACAATCAGAGCAGACGGTTTTATTTTATCACCCAGACAAGTGAAGGTTTGTGTGTGTGAGGGGGATATAAGAAGGCGGCGTACCCACGTGTGAATCCAGTGTGAGTTCCACCCTGTCCTCTCCTTTAAGTAGCTTGGTCAAGGGAATGCCTGTTCTTTTCTGTCTTAAGCTCCCTGTTAGAACAAATAGTGCTTCTGAAGAGGGAAGTGGCGGAGAGAGAACCCCAGAACCTGGTCTTAGCACCAGCTCTCCCCCCACTGTGATGTGATTTTACTGACACCAGTTCTCACACAAAATATATAATTTTTACATGCCAACAGTCAGTTCTCTGACACCAACTGGGTTCAATCTTCTTCTGACACAAACTACTCAGAGTTAGCACTACGTTTACAGGTTAAGGGCAAAGTCCCACAAGACTGCCCTCACTTCAGATACCAATCACAAATGGGGTGTCCAGGCCACCCACACTTCTGTCCGACTTGGCTAAAAAATTAGGAGTTCCTACCACCCCCTTCAGGTTTGATCATTTGTTATAACGATTTGGAGATCTCAGGGAAACCCTTTACCTAACATTTCCCAGTATATTATAAAGGATACAACTCAGAAACAGCCAAACGGAAGATATACACAAGGCAAGGTAAGAGGTGGGAGAAGGGGCCATGAAAATTCCACACCCCCTCTCCAGGTACTCCAACCTCACCAACCCAGTTGTGAAACATCTCCAAACCCTGATGTTTGGGGGTTTTAATGAATGTTTCATTACATAGGCATGATTGATTAGATCATTGGCTATTTCGTGATTGACTTAGTCTCCACCTTCTCTCCCCTCCTGGCAAACAGCCCCCAAACACAAGCTATCTATCCCTACCTCTTACCCCCCAACCTCCATCTCATTAGCATACAAAATACATTATTATCACTTAGGACATTCCAAGTGTTTCAAGAAGTTAGTGACAGGAACTGGGTACAAAAATTATATACGTATTTATATATATATGGTGTATATATACGGTGGGGTGTGGTGTATGTGTGTGTGTGTGTGTGTGTGTGTGTGTGTGAATACCATAATCAAGGAAGTGTGAAATCTTGGATTTTGGACAAGACAGTTAATACTCCAGACCTCAGTTTATTTTGACAAACAGGCCTATGGCATGGGGTGCACCATTATATCTGAGTTACCTCCTTCTAATTCTGACACTCTGTAGACACGTCATGCCAGTTCTATACTGAGGTGCTGTGCTGTGCCCATAGGACCTCAAGGGTGAAAGGGCAAAATGGGGAGAATAAATTGTAAATTCATGTTGTATACAGACAGAAGGTGGATAAGATATGTTAGTCGTGGAGAGGTAAAGAGAAAAATTTCACCCTTAGAATTTCACAATCTCATTAAAAAAAAAAAAGGTTAAAATATACTTAAAAGCTGACAGGAAAAGCTTAGAGGATGACAACGAGCAACCAAAGAAGAAGCAGGAAATGGAAGGAAGGAGGCATGTCTGTTGACTGGGACCAAGAGCCTGGTCTCCACCTGGTCTACCAGGCTTTGGTGAAAACTGAACTTTTTTCCATCTCTGGCCTAGAATCAGATGACAGAAATATCATATTCTCTCTCTCTTTCCTCCCTCTCTCTCTCTCTCTCTCTCTCACACACACACACACACACACACACACACACACACACACAGAGCAGGACTACAGCATGCAGTCTAATTTAGCTGATACCAGCCGGCAGCCTTGGTGCAGGCAGCTCAGGGGCATTTTGCTCTGTCTAAATGAAAACTTCCTACACCCGCCTTTCCTGAGAGTCTGCAGGACACTGAGGGCTGAGCAAAGCTGTGTTTTAACTTAGCTAAATAGTAGGAGGTACCCAAGGAGCTGATAATTACTCGGCTAGATGAAAAATTAGAACTGACTTGTTTAGAAAAGGATGAATGTGGAGCACAGCACCCCACAAATTTCCTACGGGTGTGCTCCCTGATAACGACGTGCTTATCTTGACTTACATCCCATGGTGAATTTTTGTATAAAATTTAAAAAATAAAACAAAGACACCTCCTATGACTATGGTCAGACATTTATATGAAAACAGGGAAATATCTTAAATCTCTCTTTTCAAATGCAAGCTTTCTTTAATCCTCCTACAAAAATGCAGTAATTTTTTTATTCAAAAGTCAAAACTATGTGGCTTGACAGGTTGCCTCTTGAGTCAAACAGATATCACAAATTCTGTCTCCACCTCCTTGCTGTATAAGAAAATTAGAACAGGACCTGGTCAGCCTTGAGAGTTTATGGTGAGCCCAATGAATCCCAGAACAGATGTCCAAATGTCTTTCATTGACTCACTCTAAGCAGGAATGGCTGTCTCTCCAGGAACATATTGCCAGTTTCCCTTGCCTCCCTGCAGAAGCTGATACCCTTCTGACTATGGCAAAAGAGAGATCTCCCAGCTTACACTCTGAATCTTCAGAAGCAGATGGAAAACAGTAAAATCCAAATCTTGCTTCTGAAGAACCTCGGCCACCTCCTATTTGTAGAAAACGATCTATGCATTTCTACCCTTCTGGGGAATTTTTTTGACGTTTTTATCTTGGGGAAATTCTTAAATGCTATAGGTGCTCACAATGTTAGCAGATGTTCCTTGTAATATTTATATTAGTAAAGCACTGCAGGAAAGCAAATCTGCTAGGAAGAAGTTGTCTTGCTCCTTCCAAAGCCAAATATAAGTGCTTGGACTCTGCCCTCATTGAGCTCCAGGCTCTGATTCTCTCCTCCCCACTCTACACTGAGCTGGTTGTGTGAAATGGATGTATATATACTTCCAAAGGTGACTGAGTAACAGGATGAAACCGTTATTCTCTTAAACAGTTGTAAAATTCCTATTGAATTCTTGTTCTCTTCATTTGCAAAATACAATACTTTTTTTCCTACATAGAGGAGAGGTAAATATAGTATATGAAAGAAAATAAATTGCAAATATTCCAAATCTATTGTTTTGGGGGTTTAAAATTACTTATATACGACGGAGATAGAAGTGGCATAGTTGACTGATGGAAGCTGGTGGTATGCTCAGAGCAGTTTCCAAGCATTTGGAAGAGCCCTGCCCACTTTTCCTCTGTGGCAAAACTTCACCTGATAACTGTTTGGTGGCCCCAGGCCAGTTCATGGTGTAAGGAAATATGTATCCTCTCAGATCCTCAAGTGGAGTTCTGAGGCCAGTGTTGTCAGCGTGTCTCCCTGGGTCCCTTTTCTAAGACTTGACAACAACAGTTTCCTTCCCCCAGGAACTCTTCGGAGAGGGCACCAAAACAGTTTCCCACCTAGAAGCTGGGGAAGTAAATGGACAAGCAGAACTATTTATTCTTCATATGTGTGATGCTTCATGCATCTTGTTATTAATAAAATAGATCTACTTGCTTCTGTAAGATCCTCCCTAAACAAGAGAATCCTTTTGGCTCTGGTAGAGACCATTTCTCTGCTTACAAAGAGACCCTTAAGGCCTTTCAGAGAAGAATCTAGCAGTTTATACACTTAGCCAAGGTAGACATACACTTGACTAGACTTGGCCTCAGGCAGTCAATGAGACTTTGAGGGGCCCACCATGTTCTTGTGGGGACACAAGATAAATATGACTAGGGCTTTGAGTCATAAAGTTCATTCTGACACAAGTGCCATATGACACTAGACAAATCTCAGCACTTTAAAGCTTCAGATTCCTCACTATGAAACACTTATCTTACAGAGTATCTGTGAGGACTAAATGCATACAATAGTGACCAAACACATGCAAAGAAGAAATAACACTGACTTTACCCAAATGCCTTAAAATAATAGAGAAAGTAGAAAACTACTAAACTTATTTTAGGGGGTTATTATAAGCATAATAAAACCTGATAAAGATGAGGAGAAAATAAGAAAAAGAGAAAGGAGAAGAAGAAGAAAAGAAGAAGAAGAAGAAGAAGAAGAAGAAGAAGAAGAAGAAGAAGAAGAAGAAGAAGAAGGAGGAGGAGGAGGAGGAGGAGGAGGAGGAGGAGGAGGGGGAGGAGGAGGAGGAGGGGGAGAAAGGGGAGGAGGAGGAGGAAGGGGAGGAAGGGGAGGAGGAAAAGGAGAAGAAAGAGGAGGGGAAGAGGAAGGAGGAGGAGAAGGGGAGCAGGAGGAAGAAGGGGGAGGAGGAAGAGGAAGAAGAAGGAGGAGGAGATGAGGAAGAGGAAGAAGAGGGAAGGGAGGGGGGGCATAAAAGGAGGAGGAAGAAGAAGAGGAAGAGGAGTAGGAAGAAGGGGAGAAGGGGAAGAGAAGGAGAAAGAGAGAAAAGGAGAAAGAAGAAAGTTATTACTAACATTTCTTAAAAGATACATGAAAAACTTAACAAAATATTAGGAAATCAAGTCTAATAATACACAAAAAGTATCATACATTATGGCTAAGTAAGGTTTATTCCACTTAGCAAGTGGGAATACAAAGTTGGTTTAACAATTAAAAAGTAAACATTGTAATTCATTGTATCAACAGAATGTAGGAGAAAAATAACATGATAATGTCAGAAGATAGTGAGAAATATGACAAAATACAGTAAATAAATATATTTGAAGGAGAGAAAATTGACATTAGGTTTTTCTCTTTTATTCAAAAGAAATGAAAACATATGTCTTCAAAGGGACTTGTGCAAAGTTCATAGCAGCTTATTCATAAGACCCCCCAAAGTAGAAACGATCTAGGTATTCATCATAGAAGAATGGAAGAACTCATGTGGTATATGTATACATAATGGAATACTATTTAGCAGTAAAAATAGAATGAACCTATGATGCACACAGCAATATAAATGAGGTTCAAAAGCTAGATCTGAGTGAAAGAATCTTTATACAAAAGTGAATGCACTATATTTCATTTATATGAAGTTTTAGGAACAGTCACAATTAACGGTGAATTAATCAAAACAGTTTTTTCCTATGGGATAGGGGGTTTGGAATTTACTGAAAAGGGACACCAAGTACATTTTTGGGGTGTAGTGGGTTGAACTGTGTTCCCCTAAAACATGTTGAAGTCCTAATATGAGGTAACTGTGAATGTAATCTTATTTGAAAATATGGTCTTTGTAGATATAATCAAGTTTTATTTATACTGGAATAGGGGGGGCCCTAAATACAATGCATGTTGTCTGATATCCTTATAAGAAGAGAGAAACTTGGAGACTCACACACACACACACCCCGAAGAAGTCCACATAAAGATGGAGGCAGAAATGCCTACAAACCAAGGAATACCAAGGGTTGCCAGCAACCACCAGAGGCTAGGAAGAGGCAAGGAATGAGTCTTCTCTAGAGCTTTCAGAGGGAGCATGGCCCTGGTGACATCTTGATTTGGGGCTTTTAGATTCCTGAACTATATTCAGAAATATGTAAGAGAATATGCTCCTCTTTTCCTAAGCCCCCCGGTTCATGGTAATCTGTTATGGCGGCCCTAGGAAACTACAACATGATGTGATGCTATTCTACATCTCGATAAAGACTTGGATTACATGCATTTGTCAAAACTTAGCTAACGCTTCACTAAAGATTTGCATGTTTTGTTGTATGTTCTAAAGACATGAAAATAAATAGTAAAAAAATTGAACAAATATTAATGCTATATAAGCAGAAGTTTGGAAAAAGGCTACTGATGTCTGAAATTTACCTTGAGATCCATAAAAGAAGATTGATTTTTAGATAGAGGTATAGATAGCTAGAACTATACTAAAGAAAGTAGCATAAAATGCTGATTACCAAGCTGACGGGTATATGAGTTTTCAGTGTAAAACATTTTTTTTGTATGTTCAAAAATTTCACCATAAACTAATGGAAAAAGTGAGATATGATCCCATGCTTTCTGATCCTGGATCCAGTGCTCTTTGCCTACCATGTCAGGGTTCCTTTAAGTCAGAACTTCCAGAGATTGAAGCAGCTCCAACACCTGTACCTTGGGGCTTGTGTGTTGCATTGACCTGTTCCTGATTTGCACTCACTGTCGGCCACACCAGCCTGAGGGACCCAGAGGCAGGTTCTATGATGAGATGTCCTGATGCCTGAGCCCTGAGAATGTGGGTTAAAATATTACCTAGTCTTTGTAGAAAACCTCAAAATAGTTTCATTAATGGTTGTCTGATTGGTTAGAAGGTTGGTACACAACAGAAAACCCCTTATCAGCTGGTACAGCAGGACCGCACTCCTTGAGCTGAAGAATTTGACTATAGAAAGAAAGTATAATTCAGGGGAGAAGATGTCAGAAGGGACAGACAGTGGGATACTCCTTTCTGCTCTTACTCAACTCAAAAGTCATTCCTCAAAGAACTGGAACGCTTACAGTAACAGAGATGTATGTCAAGTCATTGTGGAAGGTAGATTTTATCTACAGAAAAAGAAGCAAGGCCCAGAATATGCTGGATCAATATTACCTCCAGTCTGGAATGAGGCAGAGAAGAGGGTGTCGATTGCAACACAACTACCAGACAGATGATTTAGCGGAAACTCTATGTGGTACATTTAAAAGTCCCATGAACACACTCAGTTGCAGGAAGTAATCACTTCTTGGGTGTCTTATCCAAAACACTGATAAGCTGGAGGCCACTGAAGAACACATTAAAATGATAAATGGTCTCCCGCTTTCAGTAACTAACAGGTCAGATTGAGGAAGCAGAAATGACTGTCTCAAAAGAGGAAAGAATATGAATGAAGCAAACCCGGAGAACTATAATTCAGGGACTGGCAAATTGAGGGCTCCAGAGGCGGCAATGTACTAAGGCACTGGAACACAGCACAGACCTAGACCAAGACAGAGTTGAGAAGAAGGAGGGAACCTTGAGTTTCTAGAGGACTCTGAGGCAGAGGAGCTCTGAGCTCTCTCCATGGCTGAGCCAGGCTTCTTGTCTTGGCTCGGAGGGCAATCTTTAGTCTCTGACATGAACAAGACTTTCATTACCTTGGAGTTACAGTTTTCTTAATGTGAAATATCCTCAATTCACAGCACAAATATAGGTGAATTTATTCTTTTAAAGACTATAAAAGCTGTGTAAATATAAAGTAATTTTATTGTTAATTGGTCCTAAATCTAGCTGCTTGTACAATTTTCCTTTCTTAGGATGATGGTGGAGAATAATTGAGTGAGGGCTTCTGGCAAGTGTTTCTTCAGCAAAACAAACTGGACTGCTTGGTCTTATATTCTGCCCCATCTCAGAGGCCCTGGATTGTTGACACAGGGCCTGCTTCTCTGGTTTTTGCCTCCTTGAAAATTAGCAAAGGAGGTTGTGTTCTCCCTGTCCTCACTTATCACCTGAGGAAAATGCAACTGTGTTGTTAGTGAAAAACAATTGTCAGGGAACTTCTTTGGATAGTTATATTTTTTAGCAAAATCTGGAAGATACCTAATCTTTTCCTCTTGTTTCCTCATCAATATTTTGTGACATGTGGCAGATGAAAGATAGCTACAAATTCTTGGCTACTTCTCCAACTAAGAGATGAAGTCTAATTCCTATTCCGTTGAATCTGAGTGGGCTGTATGACTGGTTAGCCCAATACAACATGGTAGATAATTTGCTCTATGCAGGTTTCCAGGCATAAGCCTTAAAAGACTGGCGACTTCTACCTTCTGTCAGTTAGAATGCTTGCTGAACTACCCTGAGGCACCTGTTAAGGAGCCCAAGATAAGTACATGGAGATGCCCTGTAGAGAGAGAATGATGTCTGGCAATTCCTATCTGTTTCAGCTAACAGAGCTCAGAAGAAGTGTCCCAAGAATGTGCCACTTTGGCATACAGATTATTTTGAGCCGAAGACAATCAAGCACCAAAGGACTGAGAGAGAGGTTTTGTTTGTTTGTTTTTTATCTCCCGCTTAACTGCCTAAAAGAATTTAGATAGAGGAGGGCGCCTGGGTAGCGCAGTCGTTAAGCGTCTGCCTTCGGCTCAGGGCGTGATCCCGGCGTTCAGGCGTTCAGGGATTGAGTCCCACATCAGGCTCCTCCGCTGGGAGCCTGCTTCTTCCTCTCTCACTCCCCCTGCTGTGTTTCCTCTCTCGCTGGCTGTCTCTCTGTCAAATAAATAAATAAAATCTTTAAAAAAAAAAAAAAAAAGAATTTAGATAGAGGAACAGGTCCAGAAAGAGAACTATCAACAGAAATAAATACAGATTATGGGCTAGGTGTCACTGGGGAGGAAGGATTCCTCTACCTTTCAAGATCTTTTTAGCTACCTAAGAATCAAATTGATATGAGACAAATTAACAGGAGAAAATCAAATTTAATCACATACATATGGGGAACCACAAAGACATGGAAATTCCAAAGACAGGCAAGAGGATGCTTGTTTGATCTAAGCGGAGGGATAGGACTGAGGATACAACTGGGAGAAATACCATTAGCAGGAAGGTGAAAGGAGATGTTTAGAAAACAAAGGTTGACCTAGATAACTTTCCTAGGTAAAGAGGAATCTCTATTAATAGCTCTCTTCCCGGAACAAGCAGGCTGTGGAGGAGGAGGTAAAGTGCTTTTTATGAATCTACAAGGTTGGGAGTGTTTTTAGCTAAAATAATGTTTATGTCAAAGTTGCTCTACAGTATGGTAAGCTAAGCTGAGCTTCGCAGGGTCTTTTTGCTCCAGTTCCTCTCTGTTCCATTGTCTCTGTATATCATGACAAGCATCTGTTTACCAAACATTTGCTTACCAAACATTTGCTCTTTTTTCTCTTTGAAGTTCCAGACCCCCACTTCCTTCTCCTTAACACAAGATGGCTTATAAGCCTCAAATACATGACTCTCTTTGTACCGCCCATGTCTGTGTATGGCTCCCATAAATATGAAATTACTATTTTTTCCTGTCAACCTATTTTGACCCAGCCGACTGTACCTAGAAGGGTAGAGGAAAAAATTGACCTTCCATTCACAGCTATGCTAGCCTGAAAAACAGATGAGTGGAGAAGCCCTCTTGGACCTTCCAGCCCCAGTAGACTCCTCATCAACAAGAAACGAGTCCATCCAGCAGCTAGGATCAGATGGTGTCCGTTAAGTTGCCCCAGGCATTGCCAGCTTTTCAACCACTTCACCTGCTGCCCAAGTCATCATAGAGCAGAGTCATGCCATCTCCACTGTGCCGTGTCCTAGTTCCTGACATAAAAATGTGAGCAGTAAAATGGGTGTTGTTTGAGGCTACAAAGTATTAGGGTTGGTTTGCTACACAACATATAAATGGAATGTGGACCTTATGTGCTTCCTTCATGCAAAAACATAGAATGTAATGCATTAAACAACAAAAATGGGGAAATCCTATATCAGGTGTTCTATCTATTCCAGTAAATACCTTATCTGCTATCTTCAACAGAGAGCAAAGCCATCCTGGTTTATCATGAAACCTCCATTGTCCGGAATATGATTTGGCACATCACAGGATACCTATTTTGTTGTTACAACTCCCCAGTGCTCAGAAGCAAGTCTAACAAATATAGATTTGGTCCCAGAATTTTGAAAATCAAAGACCGTAATTCCCCTACTCAATGTGGGTCTGAAGGCATTAATATCCAATTTCCTGAGGATGGAAGTATTTTCCCTACAGATATCTCTGAATCCATTAACATCAGCCTTGTTCAGTAAGCCCATCCACTGAGCATAGCATGAGGAAAATAACCCAGCTTTGTCTTGCAAAATGAGAGTGACTTCACGGTTTTGTTTTGATTTCTCACTGAAAACCAGACACTATTTCAAGATGTCAAACCAGATGCTAAAGCAGGAACCTAACAATCTTACAGAGAAATTCTTTGTTGAAAAATACCTGTACATTTGTATGTTTTGCTTCTTTGCTTTATAACCGCCTACTGTAGCTCCCTGTTGTTTTTTTCCTTCTTCTGGTGTTCCTCTGTATCTTTCCTTGTCCCACTCTTCACTCAGATGTAACCAAGTTGGCAGTGTCTGTCTGTCAAAAGCCTGTGGTCGAATGAAAGTCTGACATTAGATATTTATCATTGTGGAATTTTTTTCCATTCCTAGACCTCTTTTTCTGATTTTGCTAAACAGGAAATGTATCAGTCATTACTGAAATTAATTTGTTATTTTTTAATGTATCAAGCTGTGGATTAAAAATGAAACAATGTAATGCATTTACTATTTTATCTCTCCTCTGTTTATTCTAGTGTGAAATTGTTTTCCAGGAGGATTTATTCTGGCAAGACTTTTCCCTCTTGCTAGGTAATTGTAGTATTTGAAGAGAAGATGCTAACTGGGCTTGCCTATTATCAAAAGTGTCATTATAGTGTGTCAAAAATGTTTCTGACACGACTTTGAGCCCATTGTTCTTTATTTTCATTTCCCATGGCTACTTTTCTATGGGGATGAGCAATAAATCTACATCTCTGAAATTTACTGTGCGGCTTTAAAGATATGGAACAGAGAGAGAATGACAGGTCAAAGGTCCAATATGCCTGAAGTCACCACCTCTGTCTATAGATACTTCTCTATTTCAGCAATCTTTTGTAGAAAAGGACTGATTGTCTTGAATGGCAAAGCAAGGCCAAAGCAAGTTAGAGCTATTGGAGTCATGTGTGATAAATTGGAATCACTAGAAAATTGTCCAACACTAAAAAAGTCAGGGAGACACTGCAGTTGTCTTAATTGGTTAGTTCTTAGCTAGTAACCATAAGAACTGGTAAGTTAAGAACAGAGCAAATAGAGGTCCAAATCAGATATTTGACTTAGACCCTCCCATTTAGGTGAAAGAGGAATTGAGGGAGATTGACCTGGCTGTTGTGATAAATGAATAATCCCAACTTTCTGGCCAGGACCAACATCCTTGGAGATATGGTAATGTAGGGACAGGTAAACAGGTCAAATGACAGTCCATATAAAGTAGCAGAGAATCCCCTGACACATGAGCAAGACTCAAATTACAGGTAAAGATGACCTCGTGCGAGCCTGTCCACATAAATCAGGATTCCAGCTATCTTCCTGAAATACAAATTACTCCCCTCTGATTTGAGGGAGTAAAGGCCTCAAGCCTAAGAGGGCTCTGGGATAGGTTTACTAGAGCAGAGACTAGGATAGAAATGTATTTGTAAGAATTGGGGCCCAGGGTGGGCTTACCAACAAGAAAGGTTGTGGTTATAGATCCTGTACTCTGGATGAGGATTGGACTAATAACAAGGACAAGATCAGCCCTTTGGGCTGAACCCCTGGTATGGAGCTACTCAATACCTGACATTCTGCCTATAGGCAAGGTTGGTTCTAAAGCCTAGAAGAGATTCTGCTAGTTTCTGCAGGTGAAAGTCAAGTGTAATGGATAATTGATGTAGATGGGAACCAACCCGCACCTGACATGTTAGAATACCATTCATGAAACCAAGGCCATGGGTTTCACTTACCTGGGGGTAAGTCCTATTAAATTATAAAAATTCAACTGAATGAATTTCAAATACTTAATTGTCTTTATTAATTGACTCATGAATTGAGCAACAATCTATCTAGCAATTAGAAAGAATCTGTCAAACTATAGGAAAAGAAAGGTTTTTAATGATAGAAAAGGAGTGGAAAAAAAATATTAGCAAAGGATGCATTGTATTAGGTAAGGCTGCTCTCTTAAGTGGAACAGAAGAGGTCTGTCAGTAAATTTCGCAGTGCTGACCAGGAAATTCTATGTTTACTGGTTAAAGGTCACATTTATGGAGGGAGGGGGGCTAAAACTATAGGTTGGGAATTAAGTCTTGGCTTGCTGGCACAGATCCTTAACATAAGTGAATCCATTTTGGACCTGTGGGGTTCTTTTTAACAATTCCCTATTTTTGATCAGACTTTCAGCTAAACAGACATTTTTAGGGAAGGCATTAGCACTATCCTTAGCTACCATAACTGAAGTTTACATGTTTTTTGTTGTTCCTTTCATGTGGTACCCATAGGTCATGCCATTTTTGCTTAACCTCTGTGATATTCACAGGTCATGGCTTTAGGTTCACATTTTTAAGTTGGTAATTTTCTACATTGCTTTTTTGACATTCCAGTCTTAGGGAGATCAGTTGCTTATTGGTGATTATAAACATGCACTTAAAGCTTTTGAAAGTATACAACACACCAGAGACATTATTATGGATATTGTGAATAGGATAATTTCCAGTGTTTGAGTGCCCTTTGAAGCCATGGCCCCAAGACCCAAGCCAATCAAATAAAATATATCAAATAAAGACCCTTCTAAAGGAGTTACCTCTTAAGCCAAGTGTCTTGCTTAGTGATCTTGTGTAATTGAGTTTCAGCTTCCACAGAAGGGTTATTCCAAGTATAGTAAAGGTGTTGGCCTTCGCATCTCTTAGGTCATCAAGAGCTATCCTATTACCAAGAACAACTTGGGCCAGAAAGTCCAAGGATCTTTTTTGGACAGCATTATCTTAGCAGCAAAATCTGAAATATCTTTAAAAGTTAAGGAGAGGTTTCGGATCCAATTTTTATTTACATTTATTCCTAACCAGGGAAGAATGGCTCTGTCAAATGAAACAAATCTGAGTCATGAACGCCTGGTTGGTAGGTCCTTTCTAACATACCAATGTAAATAGATGGGTGTCAGCCAGTGAGATGTCTTAGTTCATTTGTGGAAAGTTAGGGGCACAATTAGATAGTCAAAGAAGCATTGTCCAGATGTGCACCAGCTATCTAGGTATTCATAGAACCAAGAAGAAGGATAACCACCACAGACAAAGATGAACCTATAGGGCATAGACCATTCTCATTAGGGTGGCACTGTTAATAAATTCATTCACAGGAATTGTTGTATTTACTTATTCAAGCACAGGGTCAGTCAGGTTTTTAGGGCATATGGAAAGAGAATATCTGGACCTGAAATAAAGAATTATTTTAAATGACTTTCAAAGCTGGTTGTTGCTAGAGAGATCTCTTGGTGAGTGAGATGACATCTGATACAGATAATCATGGGGCTGTGGGGGTGCAAAGGTACTAAGATTATGTAGGTAACTGTTTCTAATTTGAAATGTAGAGTTATAATCAGAGAAATGTAAAAACAAGGCACTAGATGTTCTGGCCATAAAAGTTGAACTTAATAAGAGACTCTTAAGGAGGGCTGATTGTGATTTATGATGATATTGGAAATAGAAGAAAAATTGGTCACAAGGAGGGCCAGAAGGTCTCTAGCACCATAGATAAATTGGAATCTTTGATGATTCAAATCCATGAATACGAAAAGTTATCTCCTTAGCCTGGGAGATATGGATGAGAGCATTGTCTTTTCAGGCCGTTACCAGAGTTAAAAAATGAAGAGGAAGAAGAAGAAGAAGAAGAAGAAGAAGAAGAAGAAGAAGAAGAAGAAGAAGAAGAAGGGAAAGAGGAAGAAGAAGGAGGAGGAGGAAGAGGAGGAGAAGGAGAAGGAGAAGGAAGGGAAGGAGAAGGGGGGGGAAGGTGAAGGGGGAGGGGAAGGGAAGGGAGGAGGAGGGGAAAGAGATTTATGTTTGGTTGAAATATGAAGTCGTAATACAGCACCTTGTGCATAAGCAGTCTATCTAATATCAGCTGCTTCTTTTCTTCCTCAGTTTAATTAGAAAGTTTCCAGTGTCTGCACAGAATTAGCTGTCAGGTGGAGCCTTCTTTTGCTGTGCATGTGTACCCAAGGCCAATGCCTTCTAGTTTCAGTGTCATGGTTGGGAGCATTTGGTAAAATCTGTTCCAATGGGGCTTAAGGCTGTCTTCTGCTGAAGATATTCCAGAATACACAATCACTAAGCTCTCAACTGTGACCAACAGGATCCTTTGAATTGGGAACCAGGAAACTTTCTTTAACCTATTGATGATAACCTTGAGTATCAGGCATTAAAGACTTACAGTAGCTATCTCCAAAAAGAATTAAGCTAACCAGCACTTGTTTCAGGCTTATAAAAGCCTTCTTACATTTATCTTTTTAAGGAAGGGTTTTAGGGACTACAATTTTAATAAGTTCACAGAGTGAGGAAGCTAATAGATTAAAATTAGAAACCCATACTCTATAGTAACCAGGCAGGACTAGAAATTCATGAAGCTGTAACTTAGTTGTGAGTAGAAAATTCCTAGGTTAGGGGCACCTGGGTGGCTCAGCCGTTAAGCGTCTGCCTTTGGCTCAGGTCATGATCCCAGAGTCCTGGGACCGAGCCCCACATCAGGCTACCCGCTTTGCACAAAGCCTGCTTCTCCCTCTCACACTCCCCTTGCTTGTGTTCCCTCTCTCACTGTCTCTCTCTGTCAAATAAATAAATAAAATCTTAAAAAAAAAAAAAAAGACTACATTTGTATCCTTTGGGTGAATACTTAGTAATGCAATTGCTGGGTCATAGGGTATCTCTATTTTTAACTTTTTGAGAAACTTCCATACTGTTTTCCAGAGTGGCTGCACCAGCTTGCATTCCCACACACAGTGTAAGAGGGTTCCCCTTTCTCTGCATCCTTAACATTTGTTGTTCCCTGACATTCTGACAGGTGTGAGGTGGTATCTCATTGTGGTTTTGATCTGTATTTCCCTGAGGCCAAGTGATGTGGAGCATTTTTTCATATGTTTCTTCGCCATTTGTATGTCTTCTTTGGAGAAATATCTCTTCATGCCTTCTGCCCATTTCTTGACTGGATTATTTGTTTTTTGGGTGTTGATATTTATAGATCTTGGATACTAGCCCTTTATCTGATAAGACATTTGCAAATACCTTCTCCCATTCTGTAGGTTGTCTTTGGTTTTGTCAACTGTTTCCTTTATTGTGCAAAAGCTTTTTATCTTGATGAAGTCCCAATAGTTTATTTTCACTTTTGTTTCCTTTGCCTTTGGAGATATATCTAACCAAAAAATTTCTGTGGCTGAGGTCAAGGAGGTTGCTACCAGTGTTCTCTATGATCTAGGATTTTGATGGATTCCTGTCTCACATTTAGGTCTTTCCTCCATTTTGTGTTTATTTTTGTGTATGGTGTAAGAAAATGGTCCATTTTATTCTTCTGCATGTGGCTGTCCAATTTGACCAACACCATTTGTTGAAGAGACTGTCCTTTTTCCATTGGATATTCTTTCCTGCTTTGTAAAAGATTAATTGATTGTAGAGTTGAGGGTCAATTTCTGGGTTCTCTATTCCATTCCGTTGATCTATGTGTCTGTTTTCATCCTGGTACCATACTGTCTTGATGATTACAGCTTTGTAATATAACTTGAAGTCTGGCTTTGTGATGCTACCAGCTTTGGTTTTCTTTTTCAACATTCCCCTGGCTATTCTGGGTCCATACCAATTTTAGGATTATTTGTTCCAGCTCTGTAAAAAAAATGTTGATGATACTTTACCTTTGGCTGTTTAATGGAGTTACTGGTAATAGTTAAAGAAAGAATCATTCACAGTCTTGTCGGCTGTGAGAGGGGCCCATACAGGAGCTCTCCTTTGGAGGGAGATATAAAAATATTCAGGAAGAATTTGCCTAGGACCTTTGAAGACAATCTCTTCCAATGTCTTAATTGATTCCAATTGGGACATTGATTTTTGAGCTAGTGTCTTGATGATGGACCCCCAAGGAGGGTGCAATGTGAGGGGCCCAGGTGTTATATTCAGTCTCTGGCCTTAACGTTGTAGCCATAAAGCTAATGGCTTGGCAGTTTTTTGTTTTGTTTTTCTTGTGGCTTTGCTCCAGAGTTCTTTCAAAATGCTCTATTATGGACATGAGTTCAGTCAGGCTAGTGATTGTTTATACCATTTTTTGCCTTTCTATCAATCTGCTAACTTCAGGACACAATCTATTTACAAGTAGGGCAGCTAGAGCAATTTATTGTGTAGACCCCTGAGTGCCTTAGAAAGAGTGCTGCAAAATGGGCTTGAAATCTGGCACAGATTCATCTTTTGTTTGTTTGTTTGCATGCTTGTATAAAGACCAATCATTGAAGGCAAAGAAAACTCTAGAAATGTCTTATAAAAGTTTAGCTACTGTTCTGTGATTGTTGTTGTTGTTGTTATTGTTGTTGTTGTTGTTATTGTTGTTCCCAGAGATTTTGAAGATCAAGGATCTTGAACATCATCTTCAGGGTTTTGACATCTTGCTTCCTGCACACATTACTGGCTTCACCAGGTCTTACCAACATGTGTATTTGTTAATAAAGACCTGGCATTTGGGATTTGTACGACTCAATGACTCGAGATTCCTCAATAAACTATTGGGGTTTCTCCCTGGATTTAGAAAATTCTTTAGCCACGGCCATTACAGTCTTTGAGCAAGGGGTGATACCTGAAAAGATTTATCTGCAAACTGATGTAGTTTTCTTTTAAAAGGTAACTGTTTAATCGTCTCGTTAGAGTGAAAAGGCAGTGTATACAGAAAATTTGTAAAATGTGAACACTCAGGTAAACGAGTGGGAAGCAATAAGAATCACATCAGTTGTCTTGTTTTTTATTTTAGGTACTCCTATGTCATTAATTTTTAATTAGCCTTTTTTCATGAATTGCTTAATGAAGCTATTTGAGAATCTTTGAGTCTTTTGGAGCCTTCCATATACCACTTAAAATTGGTATCTCATTTTGTTTGTTTAATTTGGAACCCCTGACCTTCAAGTGCACTTCATAAATGAACAATATTGTCAAGGTGGAACTTTCCCCACTATGGCCACTGTACTCCTATGTTGTTGTTCATAAGATTTTGCCATTTTGCTACATATCTACAATTTCTGGGGCTGTCGTTTTTAGACATAAAATAAGCAGATGTACCATAAGGCAGCATGCTCTACTCTTCGGGCTTATAGACCTTTGGTTTTCTCAGAGTCAAAGAAACATCTAAAAGAAACATGCCACATGGTTGGGAATTGTGGGATGTTTTACAGTGTACTCATTGCACAGAAATTTTCTCAAGGTGGATGGATGACCTAATGTCAATCTAATATATTCTGTGACCAACTTATCATGGGAGTCTTTTTGAGGTGGTGAGCACTCTAACAGCCATTAAGTGTTCAACGTATGCTCACCAATGTTACTGGCTTTCCCATTAGCAACTAGTCTTTATTTAAGACACAATTGTATTCACCCAAGGCCTGGCCCTGGATCCAGTCCAGTTTAAATCAGACTCAGTTCAATCTAAGACCTAGTCTGGTTTTTAAGTCAGACCCTAGCACAACCCCAGGCAGTAACCAACAGTAATTCCCAATGTGGAATCCAAATATTGGGAAAAGGATTGGGGTTTTCCGCTCAAAAGAAGGAACTGTGTAAAGTCAATTAAATCAGAGCTCAACACAAAGAGAACAGAGCTCAGAACCTAGAGAAACTTACTAATGACCCTCATAAACAACGAGAAAGAGAACTCGAAAGCATTCATGCACACCAGACCTGTGTTTCTCATTATCCCTGAAGCTACTAGAAGTCTCCTTTGATCCCACCACTGATACCAAACTGTTAAATAACAAAAATTCAATGAAGTAAATTTTAAAGATCTAATTGGGTTTACTAATAAATAGATTGGGGAGCATCCTATTTAGCAATTAGAAAGTAGCTTCATTGAGCTGCAGAAAAAGAAAGGTTTTTAAAGGCAGAGAGGGAGTGGGGAAAAAGGAAATTATTAGCAAATAATGCATTGTTTTAGGCAAGTTTGCCCTCCTAAGAGGAACAGAAGTCTAAGAGTAAATTTCCTAGTATTAATCAGGAAATTCCATGTTGACTGGTGACATAGGGCTGGGTGTTAAAACTACAGTTAGGTTAGACATTAAGTCTTAATTTACTGACATGACTCCATTTGGGGCCTATGATTTCTGTTTAACATTACATAGCCATATTCTGGATTTAACATAATTACTAAACCTCTTTCAGTGCCTTTACAGGTGCCGTGGGACTGAGTGATTGAAAAAGAATGACTGTAGCAGTGAGTGCCTGACACATGGTAATTCTCATTTCTTTATTATATAATGGGTAAGTGACCCACAAAAAGTCATCATCAGCGGGACACAAAATACCTCCCCTACTGACAGGAGGTTATTATTATGATGGGCATTGGTGAAGATGTGACAGTGTTGTCCAGAGGAAACCGGGATGAAAAAGACACTAGGGCTGGGAGGGTGGACTTAGGGACACGAAAGGCAGAAAATCAACTAAAATAATACAATTTTTGTAATTTTCAGTGTTTTCCAACAAAGTATCTCATTTTATTTTTATGACAACCACATTAACGTGACATTATTATTCACATTTTATAGCCCAGCAAACAAACTTGGAGAGATTGAATGACTAAAAAGATCACACAGCTGAATTGATAGATCAAAATGTATAGCCAGATTGGAGAAAGGTAATAGTTAGAATTTTATATAAATAAATATATATATATATATATATATAAAACATATGTATTTATAAATATGTGTGTGTGTGTGTGTGTATGTGTGTGTACACACACATTTTTTTCACCAAAGAATGGAGGCTGGTTCTGTTGAAATAGCTGGCAACAAGGTGGGTCCAGGAAGTCAGCACCAATGACTCTTGAGTCAAGGCTGATAACCTAAGATCCTGGAGAAGAGATTGTTCTGTCAGATGTGGACAAACTTGGGTGCCAGGTATGGATGAACTACCATGTGCCAAGTATGGAGGATTGGAAGAATACTAAGGTTCCTTTACCATACAGACTTCATATACTTGGGGATAGGCATGGGACATCAAAACTTTTACATGAAAAGCTTGTGACACAGAAACAGGACACCATTAACAATTACCATGGCACAAGAGTTGTAAGTGGTTCCAATTCTGGATGAACCAGGATGCATGGCAACCTTCGTTAAGAAAAACAGAGTCCAGGGGCGCCTGGGTGGCACAGCGGTTAGGCGTCTGCCTTCGGCTCAGGGCGTGATCCCGGCATTATGGGATCGAGCCCCACATCAGGCTCCTCCGCTATGAGCCTGCTTCTTCCTCTCCCACTCCCCCTGCTGTGTTCCCTCTCTTGCTGGCTGTCTCTATCTCTGTCAAATAAATAAATAAAATCTTTAACAAAAAAAAAAAAAAGAAAAACAGAGTCTGAATATCAGACTGATTATAATGCCAGGATTCAGAGCTCTTGGTGATTGAAGATGGGGTTATGGCCTCCCTTCCTTAGAAGACGGAAAAGTATAGCCCCTGCTATGGACTAATAGGCCAACACGGGCCTCTGTCTGTAGGAGCTACCAGCACACCTAAAACATATCCAAGACATTTGGATCTTAAGATTCAGAAATGTGAAAAATGTGCTAAACCAACTGGAAACTGAGAAGCCTGGGTTCCAAATCCCAGCAGAATCATGAATTGGTGTGTGACATTGGGAAGCCCATTTGTCTTTTCTACTTCAATTTCCTCATCTGTAAAATGGGGATAATGACAGTCATCATCTCCACATCTATCACAGCATTGTTCTTGTGAGCAAATGAATTGATAGATGTAAAATTGCCTTTAGAAGTAAAAACAAATAAACAAATGAAAGGGATTATATGAAGCACACATGAGCATGGCAACTGTGATTTCCTTCTCTTAGTGGAGCTGTGAGCTCTGATGTTGCCTCGTTAGGTTAAGAACTTTGGTGGTTAGACCAGAAGGAGGTGTTGCAGAAGGAACAATGTGGTCTCAATAAGCCCCCTGGAAAGCCAGTTTCATGGATGTGTGGCCTGAGTAGTTGCACTGGCCCCTGGCTCAGAAAGCCCCAAGCTATGGTTAAGATTCTCACTGTCTTGAAATTCTGAAAAATGTTTGAACAAGGAGCTCACATTCTTATTTTGCACTGGACTCCACAAATTATGTAGCAGGCCCTGCTTATGGCTACAAGAAGGAAGTGGGAGAAGACAACAGGAACACTGCAAAAGTCATAGACAGGCAAGCAATGTCAATATTTCATACCCAAGATGGTGACCAATAATGCATACTCCAAAACATCTCCTTAAGTTAGAAGTGCAGGAGGGGTGATTTTTCTACAGGTACATTTCCCAGTAAGCATTATTTAAAGGAAGAAGAAGAAGAAGAAGAAGAAGAAGAAGAAGAAGAAGAAGAAGAAGAAGAAGGAGAAGAAGAAGGGGGAGGAAGAGGAGGAAGAGGAGGAGGAGGAGGAGGAGGAGAAGGAGAAGGAGAAGGAAAGGGTAAGGAGGAGGAGAAGAGGGGAAGGCGAGGAAGGAGAAGGGGAGAAGGAGGAGAAGGCAGAGGGGGAGGGGGAGGAGAAGGGAAAAAAAGGCCCCAAATGGATTTACTTGTGCTAAGCCCCCATGTCAGCAAACTGAAACTTAATATCTAACCTAATTATATGTTCAGCCTCTTCCAGGATATGACTTTTAACCAGTAAATCTGGAATTACCTGATCAACACTAGTGAGTTAATGTGCCTGCTAGACTCCCACCTTCTCCCAGAGAAAGGTGATGTTGCCTGAAACAATCTATTCTTTGCTAGAAATGTCCTTTTCCTGCCCCCCTCCTGCCCATAGAAGCCTTCCATTTTATACCGCTACTTGGAACTCTTTTCTTTCTGCTAAAATGAAATGCTGCCTGATTCATGAATCATTAAAGCCAATTATATCCTCAAATTTAGTTATTTGAATTTTTTTAAAAGCATGATGGGAAGGTTTCTGATGTGCTACAACATCAAAAATTTAGAAGTGAGGAAAGGGTAGGGAAGTCAAACACTTCAAAGACCCGGGCAGGAAGGGCCAGAAGTCAGAATTAAATTGAAAATAAATAAGAGGCAAAAGATCCTCTGCCATACATTGTTCTTAAAAAAGGCTTGAATTCCTAGCTACGGGTTATAAAATTAATTGAAATTTATGTTTTTGTTTCATGAATACTCTGTTAAAAGTTTGAAAATATATGATTTAGTGTGGGACAAAATATTTGCAAATCACATAACTCACAAGGAACCAGTATTTAGAATGTGCAAATATATCTGAATATTTGATAGGAAACAAAACAACACAATAAAAACAAAAACAACAAAAAAGAAAGAATTCAATTAAAAAGGGAGACAATTTTTGAAGAGACATTTCACTAAAGAGAATACACAGATGGTGAATAAGCACATGAAAAGATGCTCAAGACGATTACTCTTTGGAAAATGCAAATTAAAATCACAATGAGATATGACTACATATGTATCAGAATGACTAAAAAAAAGTCATAGCAATACTGACAAGAATGTGGAGAAACTGGATCACTCATACATTGCGGTTGAGAATGAAACATGCTACAGCTACTCTGAAAACCAGTTGGAATTACTCTAAAAACTACCCTGTGATACAGAAATTGGACTCTTGGGGATTTATCTCAGAGGGTATAAGACTTATATTTACTTGAAACGTGTGAATAAGGAGAAGTCAGTGAAAATGGTGGAGTAAGAAGTTCCAGTCACCTGTCATTCCACAGAAACATTAAGAAATCAAGAAGAAGAAAAAAAAAAAAAACAAGCAAAAACTATCAGAATAGCTTTCAGAACTCTGGGAAACAGTAAAAGGTTTATAGCAAATAAGTGAACACCAAATGAATAAAAAGACAACTGTAAATGATAGAGAAGATTTGTGGCGTTTCAACTGCATTTGCCCCACACCTTCCACAGTTGAACATCAATTTGGATGACAGCTGCTGCATTCCAAGTGTTGGGTCTTAGTTCCTGTTGCTGAAAGAATCAGAGTAGACTTTATTGAAAAAAGTTTTCTGTTTTAACCTGTGTGGGGATTACTTGAAATAATTACACATGGTTCTCATCTTTGTTTTGCCTAAATCAGAACTAAGTCAAGATGAAAAAAAAAAGGGAAATTTTCAAAAATATTGTAAGATAAACCATCTGCAGTCACGGGGAAAAACCATTATGGTAGAGGCATACAATAGAGCACAAAAACATAAGAGGAAAATTTGGACATCCAAGAAGTCTCATGTTAGAAAGTCAGATGTATGGCCAGGATAGGATGTCAGATCAGAAAATACTTGAAACCCCAGGTTGTAGGCTCAGTGTAAGCAAAAATTTAAGACTAAGTTGAAGTTGTAAATGGTCTAGCTAAGTGTTGAAAGACAGTCCTAGTACAAAACTGCAGGGACACCTGGCTGACTCAGTCAGAAGAACATGCTAAGTGAAATAAGTCAAGCAGAGAAAGACAATTATCATATAGTTCTCTCATCTATGGAACATAAGAATTGGGAAGATCAGTAGGAGAAGAAAGGGATAAAGAAAGGGGGGGTAATCAGAAGGGGGAATGAAGCATGAGAGACTATGGACTCTGAGAAACAAACTGAGGCCCTCAGAGGGGAGGGGGTGGGGGAATGGGATAGACTGGTGATGGGTAGTAAGGAGGGCACGTATTGCATGGTGCACTGGGTGTTATACACAACTAATGAATCATCGAGCTTTACATCGGAAACCAGGGATGTACTGTATGGTGACTAACATAATATAATAAAAAAGAAATTAAAAAAGATGTTATCAAAAGGGAAGCTGGATGAGATGTACATGGGAACTCTGCACTGTCTTTGCAATATTTCTGCAAATACAAAACTGTTGTAAAAAATAAATTTTATTTTTAAAAAAGCAAAAAAAAAAAAAGAAGAAGAAGAAGAACATGCAAGTCTTTTTTTTTTTTTTTAAAGATTTTATTTATTTATTTGACAGAGAAACAGCCAGTGAGAGAGGGAACACAGCAGGGGAGTGGGAGAGGAAGAAGCAGGCTCCCAGCAGAGGTGCCCGGTGTGGGGCTTGATCCCACAACGCCAGGATCACGCCCTGAGCCGAAGGCAGACGCTTAACTGCTCTGCCACCCAGGCGCCCCAGAACATGCAACTCTTAATCTCTGGGTTGTAAATTCGAATCCCACATTGGATGCAGAGATTACTAAAAACAAACAAACAAATAAACAAACTCACAACAATCTGCAAAGACTCAGAAAGGTGTTTCTCTCTCTCCTCTCTTTTGGCTTTTGACTTTTAAGGATATCTCTGTCAAAGCAGTAGTTTAACACAAACTAAGGAACAGAGACTTTACATGACAAAGAACACAGACTTTACAAATAAAGTTATAAATGTCATTAAACCAAAAACTACAGCCAGGAAAAAAAAAAGAATACCTTTAGAGAAAGGCTGTAATTTACAGTTATTATATTATAATATTAAAAACTCCAGTTTTAACGAAAAAAGTGGGAAGTCTGCAAAGAAACAAAAAATGATGGCCTTGTTGGGGAGGTAAAATTTTTCTCTATCTGTCAAAATTCTACTTCTTGGATTAAGAATTAAACTGACATGAGACAGATTAACAGGAGAAAAAAATTAATTACGTGCTTACAGAAGCCCAATATTAGAATTAAGACCTAAAGAAATGATGAAATCAGGAAGATTTTATAATTTTTAGACAAAGAAACACTAAATCTGTGAGGAATTGACAGGACAAAGAAAAGTTATGTTTGGGAAGTTCAATAGTAAGGAATTCTAAACAGAATTTTGGTGGGGTAGTAAATTAGTAAAAGACAAAGTTTGTTTATACAGTCTCTTAGACTCTGAATTTCTTATCTTTGGTGGTAAGGTTGCCTTTCACATGGAAGATTTATTTCCTGCTTTCTGGAGACAAACCAGGGCCAGAGTGTTTTTCTTTTACTGTTTCTTAAGTAACATTTAGTCAAAATATTCTAAGTGGCACAGCTTGGAACACCTGCCCTTGGCCCCTGCAGTCCCTTCATGGAAGAAATTAACAGTAATTGTCACTGAGGAAGCACACGCATTGGCTTATTCAACAAAGACTTTAAATCAACTGTCTTAAATAAATTCAATGAATAAAGGAGATATCATGGACCAAAAAAAAAATAAAGAAACTAAGAAAATGATCTAGAAACAAATAGAGAATATCAATGAAGAGATAGAGACTATAAACAATAATCAAACAAATTCTGGAACAGAAATATACAATAACTGAAATGAAAAACACATGAGAATGTTTAAATAGCAAATTTGATCAGCCAGAAGAAAAAAAGTCTACAAAGTTGAAGATGAGTCTATTGAAATTATCCAGTCTGAGTGGAGAGAAAAAAGAAAAAAAGAAAAAGAAAAAGTCTGTTGACAAGACCTGTGGGAAACCACAAGATGTACCAAAATGTACATAATGGTTGTCCCAGGAGGAGAAAAAAGAGAAAAGAGCAGAAAGAATATTTAAAGAAAGAATAGCTTTTTGAAAACTTCTCAAAACTTGATAAATGTGGTAAAATACAGAAATCTACACTCAAGAAGCTCAATGAAACCAAATAAATATAAATACAATGATATCTACACTGAGAAATGTTATAATCTAGTTGATGAAAGCCAAGAGAGAGACTCGTAAGAGCAGAAAGAGAGAAGATACTCATCATGAGCACAGGTTCCTCAATAAGATTAACAGCTGATTGTTCATCGGAAACCAAGATGATCAGAAAGAATGAAACTGCATTTTAAAAGGGCCAAATAAAAAAGCTAACTAAAATCTATGTATAACAGAATTATACTTCAAAGCTGACAGTGAAATTAAGACATTCTCAGAAAAAAGCTCAGAGAGTTTGCTTTTAGTAGACTTGAATGACAAGAATGAAATGGGAGGGAACATTATCTAACTCATTCTGTGAGGCCAATATTACCCTGATACCAAAGCTACACAAAGATACAAGAAAATAACACTACAGAACAAGATTCCTCATTAATATAGATGCAGATGTAGTCAACAAAAGAGTAGCAAACCAAAACCAACAACATCTTTAAAAAATCATGTACAATAACCAAGTGGGATTTTTCCTAGGGATATAATGGTAGTTCAACATAAGAAATTAATCAGTCTAATACATCACATTAATAGAATGAAGGATAGAAATACATCATCTCAGTTGACAGAGAAAAAGCATTTGAAAACATCAAATACTGTTTTGTGATGAAAATACTCTGAAAACTAAGGATAGAAGGTAACTTCCTCCATATGAAAAGGCCATAAAGATGGGTGCCTGGGTGGCTCAGTTGGTTAAGCATCCAACACTTGATTTCAGCTCAGGTCTTCATCTCAGGATCATGAGATGGAACTGTAAGTCAGGCTTCAGGCTCAATGCAGTCTGCTTGAAATTCTCTCTCTCCCTCTTCCTCAACCCTTCCCCTTGCTCATGCTCTTTCTCTCAAATAAATAAAATGTTTTTTAAAAGGCTATAATGAGAAAAATTACAGCTAATATCATACTTAATAGTGAAAGACTAAACCTTCCTCTTGAGATCAAGACAAGGACACTTGTTTTCACCATTATTACTCAACATTTTACTAGAAATGCTAGCCAGAGAAATTAGTCAAGAGAAAGAAATAAAAGGCATCCTCCTACCCCCCAGAAAAAAAAGTACAGAAAAATAAAGAAAAACACTATCCATATTTGCAGATAGTAAGTGAATTTAGTAGTTTCAGGTGACAAGATCAAGATACAAAAGTCTGTTGTGTTTCAGACTTTCTTAGAGTGCTTGCATGTGCCAGGCACTGGGCTAAGCCTTTCAGAAATTCTGCCTCATTCAATTTTCATAATTGCCTTGTTGTCCCTATTTGGCATATAAGAAAACAGAGGCACAGAGAAATTAACACATCCTGTCCAAGGTCATACTTCTAAGAAGTGGTTCAACCAAGATGTGGCCCCAGGGAGTAGGGCCCCAGAATCTGTGTCCTAATCCATAGTCTCAGCCACACGCACTTGGGTGGGCGTCAGGAGTCTTTACACTGAGTGTACACTGTAAAGGCACTAACACAGAGTTGATCCTGACTTTGGGACTGAAGGCCACATGTTCCATTCCCATTCCCCCAGAGTGCATTCTATCCCTCATCTTGAGCCTAACACAGGGCCTGGGATGGAGTACTGCTTATTCATAAAAGAATATGATTAAATTAGACATCTGTAAAAATGCTCCAAAATTCTAGCATCTTATAAGGGTAAGTGATAATATGCTTAAAATTTTATCAATTATCATTGCTAGCTCAAGAGTGAGGGGAAATAAATCTCTGAACATCTCTGCACTGTGTTTCACCATCTACGGATTGAGTGATTATTCAATTATTAGGTTTCCTTACAGCCCTACAATACTGTGCCCCTACTGTTCATTTGATTCATGCAACAATGTGGCAAGGTAAGAAGGACAATTGCTTAAATCTTTGTTTCAGAAAAGAGAGATTCAGAGAAATTATTTTAATTGATTAATTTTTAAAACATGCAGCGTTTTAGTTCCAGGTGTACAATATAGTGATTCAATACTTCTATACATCACCAGGTGCTCATCATGACAAGTGCCCTCCTTAATCCCCATCATTTATTTAGACCATCCCCCCACCCACCTCCCCTCCGTTAACCATCAGTTTGTTCTCTGTAGTATAAACTCTGTTTTTTTATTTGTCTCTCTCTTTTTTTCCCTTTGATCATTTGTTTTATTTCTTAAATCCCACATATGAGTGAAATCATATGCTATTTGTCTTTCTCTGATAGACTTATACCATCCATGTCACTGCAAATGGCAAGATTTCATTCTTTTTTAGACTGAATAACATTCCATTATAATACACATACACACACACACATTACATCACATCTTCTTTTTCCATTCATCAATCAATGGACATTTGGACTGCTTCCATATCTTGGCTGTTGTAAATAATGATGCAATAAACATAGGGATGCGTTTATCCCTTCGAATTTGGTGTTTTTGTATTTTGGGGGTAAATAGCTGGTAGTGCAATTAGAGCTCTTAAGGTAGTTCCAATTGTAACTTTTTTAGAAGAGATTTTATTTATTTATTTGTCAGAGAGGGAGAGATTGAGCAAGCACAAGAAGGGGGGGTAGCAGGCAGAAGGAGAAGCAGGCTCTCCGCTGAGCAAGGAGCCAGATGTGAGACTCAATCCCATGACCCTGGGATCATGACCTGAGCTGAAGGCAGATGCTTAACTGACTGAGCCACCCAGGCATCCCTAATTGTAACTTTTTGATTTGCATTTCCCTGATGGTAAGTGATGATGAGCATTTTTTCATGTGTCTGCTGGCCATCTGTGTTCTTTGGAGAAATGTCTGTTTATCTCTTTTTTTTTAATAATAATTTTTTATTATGTTATGTTAGTCACCATACAGTATATCCTTAGTTTCTTTTTTTTCCATAATAATATTTTTATTATATTATGTTATTCTGATCATTCTTTTCATAGGATTATTTACTTTTTGGGTGTTCAGTTTCATAAGTTCTTTATATATTCTGCATACTAACCCTTTATCAGATATGTCATTTACAAATATCTTCTCCCATTCTGTAGCATGTCTTTTAGTTTTGTTGATTGTTTCCTTTGCTGTGCAGAAGCTTTTTATTTTGATGCAGTCCCAGTAGTTTATTTTTGCTTTTGTTTCCTTTGCCTCAGGGCATATATCTAGAAAATGTTGCTGTGGTCTATGTCAAAGAAGTTATGTCTGTGTTCTCTTCTAGGATTTTTATGATTTCAGGTCTAACACTTAGGTCTTTAATCAATTTTGAATTTACTTTTGTATATAGTGTAAGAAAGTGGTCTAGTTTCTTTCTTTTGCATGTAGCTATCCAGTTTTCCCGGCAACATTTGTTCAAGAGACTGTCTTTTTACCATTGGATATTCTTTCCTGCTTTGTCGATGATTAATCGACCAAATAGTCGTGGAGTTATTTTTGGACTTCTTATTATTTTCTATTTATCTCTCCGTTTTCGTGCCCGTACCATACTGTTTTGATCACTACAGCTTTGCGATGTAACCTGAAGTCCAGAATTGTGATGCCTCCCGCTTTGCCTTCCTTTTTCAAGATTGCTTTGATTATTCAGGGTCTTTTGTGGTTCCATAAAAATTTTAGGTTTGTTCTAGTTCTGTGAAAAATGCTGGTGGTATTTTGATAGGGATTGCATTAAATGTGTAGACTGCTTTGGGTAGTATAGATATTTAAACAATTTTTTTTTCAATCCATGAGCACAGAATGTCTTTCCATTTCTTTATGTCATCTTCAACTTCTTTCATCAGCGTTTTATAGTTTTCAGAGTGCAAATCTTTTACTTCTTTGGTTAGAATTATTGATAGGTATCTTATTTTTGGTCAATTGTAAATGGGATTGTTTTCTTAATTCATCTTTCTGCGGCTTCATTATTGGTTTATAGAAATGCAACAGATTTCTGTACATCAATTTTGGATCCTGCAACTTTCCTGAGTTTGAATATCAGTTCTAGCAGTTTTGGGGTGGAGTCTTTGAGGTTTCTATATATAGAATCATGTCATCTGTAAATAGTGAAAGTATTATTAATTCCTTATCAATTTGGATGTCACTGGGAGTGTACGTGAGTATGTGTTTGTGTGGTGCATGTGTATTGTGTGTATGTGCGTGGTGTGGTGTGTGTGGCAGGAACAGGAGCAGGAGGTATGGTGGGGGGCATCACAACATCCGGGGTATGTGCTTCATGGCTCCCAGAAGAATTGTCCCATCACAACAGGCAATGGTGACTAAAAACTTGTTGTGCTGGTCTTTCTGCTCACTTTCTCATTGACTTCCCCATTGATAATGAACACCTGCTACCTGATCGTTTCCCCATCACTGGCCTTCACCTCTCTGCATCCCTGTTACCCTTTCTCCAAGAAAATCAAGACCTTGATACAAATACATCTCATTTGTGCCAAGGTTTCATAGGAGGCAGTCAATGGGCACTGTAAAATGCTCTAAGAAGAAAGAGACATAAAAAGGAGTATGTGTATGTGTGTGTGGTGTGTGCATATGCATGTATATACGTACACACACATATATATACATATATGTGGAATGTGTGTTTCTGCATGTGTATGTGGTATAGTGTATGTATGTGTGTGTGTTTGTGTGTGTGCTTTCAACATACACACAAAGGTATACACACTCCCCCTTGATAACTTGTCAAGTTTCCCAAATATCAACACAAAATATTTTCCACTAAAGCATCAATAAGATAGGTCCTGCTGATGAAAGAAATGTTGCATCAGGCTTTCTGAAAACAACTTGAGGGAGAGACGTAGCCTAGATTACAAGGGGTGCCACCCCCTACACAATCAGCCTGTAGGAGCCTGGGGGATGTCTTGGGTACATGCAGAGAGTTGCAAAGTCAGGGCCTTGTTTCTAGATCACTTCCCACTACAACATTCTGGGACCTTGCTGCATTAACTCTTTTGTGCTATAGTCCCAGGAAGCTGCAAGCTCTCCAAGGGCGGGAGTATATCTTCAGAGCTCTGAATGTCTTTAAATATTTGTTTGCCCCTTTTTGGTACTATGATGACTACTTTTTGTCATATATTAACTCAATCAATCCTTCCCATAATTTTGGTGTTATTACATACTGTTCTGTTACAAAAATAGGTTCAGAATGATCTTGTAATATAGTCAAGCTCACATAGTAAGTTAGTTGAGCAGCAAGGGATGGAATTTAGGAACAAGGTTTTGGTAAATAATACTCTGTAACCCAGGGCCTTACACATGTCTGGACCCTCATACATGTCAAATAAATGAATGCATGGGCACAGTGGAATGCTAGGAAGGTGGCAGAGCAGTTATTGTTAAGTCTGCATGCCCATTCCATCAACTGACCACAGACTCACACTGACAATAAGCACTTCTGGGCCCTGATGACTGACCTTCTCTTTCTCTGAGCATCTACTGATTTCTCCCAGGAGAACAAACCCCTTGACATGACTGAAGCCTGAACATCCAAGTCATGATTTAGAGACCTGTATGGGATAAAGTTCTCTCCGGGGCCTTCTCTGAGCCACTCTCAGCACCAAAGCCTGGACTCTGAGCTGCCAATCCTGCTCTTGGCCCCTCTCTTTCTGGATCCAGCTCAGTCTAAGTTCAGAAGAGCATTTTTAAATATGTACAATAGTTGGTTTAGAAATTATCTGGCTCTAGCCATAGAAAGCAGTGAGTTGGTTTTCAAGGTAACCAGATCAGTGAGGCCAATGGGAGAAAAAATTTTGCAACTAAGTACTTTCCTTGAGAATAAAAAGCAAGTGCTCATCAATCTGTTAGGAATTATTCCCTTTCCTTGACTTTACAGTGGACCTGGAAATAATCAAAAGCACTTGAGCTCCCCATGGAGCCAGGGCCAGGATCTATGTCATCTGAGATTGTGGAATGGGTTTAACCACTAGCTGAGACACTGGACAGGTGGTCCCTGGCTCACAGTGGCAACTCCCATCTCTCTTTACTTTAGGCTCCTTTTATGGCTCATGGTCCTCACCCAGGATGTGACAGAGAGGACCAAGAGCAGTACATAGCCAGGTGAGCTGCAGGACCCAGAGGGCTGGTTCTTGTTTCTTGGGGAAACAATGGAGAGACAAGCATCACATGGAGGGAGTACACAGCTCAGCTCCCATTGAGGGCTGCTCTTTCTTTTCCAGGATAGCTTCTGTTTTACTGGTCCTGTAGGCCTTATAAGAACAGGGCAAGGCCATTGGGAATAGAGGCAGTCTTGTTGATATTTTACAATGGAAGATTCAAGGAACATTCTGGCCCCTGTTATATCTGCTTTAAAGAACAGTATCAAGTCTTTGACCTACAGTTTCTCAAAGCCCGTGAGAGCCATGAGCATGTGACAACTTACTCCATTTCAAGATGGGTTGAATAATAGGTTGATTTAACTTCAAGTTATTCTGAGGCCATCTTTCATGGCAATGAGAAATCCTGGTTTCAGATTCTTATTCCTGGACACCTATCTCCTTGATAGCATGCTCTGACATTGAAAATTAGGATCTGATGCTACCTTCCACTCCATTCTCTGAGTGCCTTCATCTGTTGTGACTGACTATGGTATCAGGAAGAAGCATATCCCTAACGCCTAGATATCTGGAATGAGGAGGGCCAGCTCAGCCGTCTATGCCTTGGAGCAAGGGATCTCTCCTAATAGCCTTGATCACACACTCATGAGCATTCCTTATATAGAAAGAAGGAATAAATTTTTCACGTCAAGAAAGACATTAACTCAAGTCCTACACTAATTCTATCGTTGGTAGTGATATTACTGACAGAATAATGCTTTTTTTTAAAGATTTTTAAAAAATTTATTTAGAGAGAAGGTGAGTAGAGGGAGGGGCAAAGGGAGAGGGAGAGAGAATCTCAAACGGACACTAAGCTGAGCATTTGGGGCCCAATGTGGGACTTGATCTCACAACCCTCAGATCATGACCTGAACCAAAATCAAGAGTTGGACACTTAATTGACTGAACCACCCAGGTACCCCTGACAAATTGCTTTTGAGAAGAAACAGAAATCTATACATATATATTACTGACATCCCACTTCCAATGAAAATAGCAGTACACCCTGAATAAGCAACAGCACGTCCAAGAAGAATTACAGTATATATCAGGGATAAATATATGGATCAGTGGGGAAAAGGAAAAACCACTGAGTTTTCCAGACAAGAAACAATGAACTCAGGAAAGGCACTAAGATAAAGCAGGCTCATCTTCTGATTATGGCCTCATTTTCATGCCAGACCTGATCTTGGGAGTCCTCCTCTACAGCCTCATTCATTCTCAACTCTCTTTTACACTTTTTGGGCTTTTCTGTAGTTTCCAGGATATTACACATTCTCTAGTTCCTGAAATAAAGAGCATCTTCAATTTTCACCCCAGTCCTCAGGGATTGTCCCAGCAAAATTAGCCAAAGAAGAAAAGCTGGCTTGTTTTTTCCTTGGAACATATGGCTCATTACCAAGAATGAGAAGGAGATGATCACGTAATGGTTCTAAATAAACACCAATAAATCAAGCCCAGATGGTCCTAGAATCCCCAAAGAAGATCAACTTTTCCTCTGTTTGCAAGTGTCCTGGCCGGAGTCTTTGCAGAATCATGAAGATCAGGACTGGAGCACGCCTAGATCCTTGCCAAATCCCCTCCAAGGGAGACATTAGTTAAATGAGTCCCAGCTGTGTTCATGTTCTTTTCAGGGTAGTAAATCAGGTTTGGTCAGAAGCACTGAGAATTCTTATGTGTAAAACTACTGGTTTGACTGTGAATGAATCTCTTCCTCTTTTCCTCTCATCTTGATTCCTCTTCCCAGGCAGTCTGGGACTTCTTTAGGACCTGTTGAATAAACTTGTATCCAGGGTGATTACCCAACCAGACATGATGGCTACAAGCCAGGATTTAGATGTGAGATGAGTGAGACAGACAGGGAAAGATGAAACCAGGAGATGAAAGGAGGGAAAGAAAAAAAGTACAGAGTACAGTAGATGAAAGATGGAAAAGAGGAAGGTACAGAAAATAATAATAGAGAGAGCATACCAGTGGGGGAAGAGTAAGAAAAAAGAATGAGGAAAGCAAGAGAAGAAAAGAATTTTATTATAATTATATTTTTTATTATATTATGTTAGTCACCACACAGTACATCCCTGGTTTTTGATGTAAAGTTCCATGATTCAAAGAGAAGAAAAGAATTAACAGTGGCACCTGGGTGACTCAGTTGGTTATGCATCTGCCTTTGGCTCAGGTCATGATCCCAGGGTTCTGGGATCAATTCCCACATTGGGCTCCCTGCGGGCAGGAGGGCTCCTGCTTCTCCCTATCCCTCTGCCCCACCCTATCCTGGCTCATGCTCTCTCTCTCTTTCAAAAATAAATAAATAAAATCTTTAAAAAAAAAAAAGAAAAAGAAAAGATTGAACAGTTGTGCATGTGGGGGATATTGATGGGGAGAGGGGGAAGGAAAGAAACAAAAACATGAACAATTGTTTTAACAAGAGAAAAAGTAGAAGAGAAAAAATATCTGCACACGAGATGGAGAATAGTGAGACCAGTGAAAAAGACTGTAAGAGGGAGGATGCACCTAGGGGGAGAGATCACGCCAGAGACTTGAAAACAAAGTGTTGGCTGATTAAGAGAGAGGTGGGCTCTGCACTGTCTCCTACAGTCCCCCACATGACTCTTGACTAAGAAAAACTACCAGCTGAGTTATATGGCCAGAGTGGAAACAAGTGGAATTTCTGCCCCTCCTGTCTTAGGGCTGCCACATCCCCAGGCTTCTTACTGGGTAGCTGGGCTACCATAGTAATTCTTAAGCCAGAAGCTGGTTTTCTACTTTGATGTGATGCTCGCATAGCCATCATCCAGTGGCGACAACGCAACCCCTCCATGAAATTTAATTGCAGATAGATCAGTGGTAACTGTATGGGCAATCTGTGTGAGCTCACACACCTGTTGTGAAAGGTCCTGGATAGGCAGGTGTGACACTTCTCATATTAGAGGCTCCTTTTGGGTTTCTCCTTCAACCTCTTATTCTGGCAAAGAGCTCAAAATTGTAGCTTTTGACTGCCACAAAGTCACCATTCCCAGAGTCAAGGCCCAAGTATGGCCAGGTGCCTCACAAAACAGACTGCTAAGCCAAAGGATAGAGAGAGGACTGTTCTACACTGTACATAAGTAATCTGGAGGCATAGGGTTGACTGCCTCACTTAATCAAACATGCCAACTACTGCCTGACAGTTCCAGTGTTTTCCTCCCTGTCATCCTGCTTCCCAAGGAGGCCAGCAGCCGAGGTATGCCAAGTGACATAGATCTTCCTAACCTTGAGGTTTTTCCAGTCAGGGTCCTCCAAAGACCATAAAGTTCAGGCTGTTGGGCTGAGGCTGACAGTGGAGCTCAGAGAGAAGGTGGGTGGGGAGTCTGGAGCCACAACATGGGACAGTATTTCTATTGCCTGCTAACAGTTATTTCAACTCATCAAGTAAGAATAATTGATAGGATCACAGAATCATGTCTGTTAGAAGTGATGGGACTCTCAAATCTCAGTGTCCCCGATCCTGATTTGGATCCTGGCTCTTTCCAGGAGGGACTTCGGCTGTATCATCAGCCCCTCCAACTCTGTGTTTTCAACCATAGAGTCAGAAGGAGGATAATGACCCTGCAGACTTGTTGAGAAAGTGAAAAGTGATGAGTGACCGGTGTCAAATGATGCCCTAGGCATGCAGCTCATGGCAAGTACATGCTACTATCTTTTACTTTTTGACACAGAAAGTATTGATAAGACCAAACATTTAAATAAGTGAATAATCTCAGATAATCCAGGGAAAAATCATTTTATTAAAAGATTTTGTTCTAGATTACTCTGCTTTTATATATCGTGCCATGTGCAGTCATGCTCTGGGCCCTTCATGCGTTATGTGGATCTAAGGGGAAATCTAATGTCAGAGAGAGGCCCCTGGCTATGAATCTGCTCTTCCCCCACCTAGAGACATCTCCCTTTCTCCCTCCACCTGAATGACTCGGCAAGATTTCTCCAGTGATTAAACAGAAATCAGCATATTAAGTAAAGAGGTACCTTCAAGACCTCAGTATTTTTTAAGAGATAATGGCCCCTCCAGATCCAAGACACAAATTCGCACAACATAACATCCACAGGAACATGTCATTCACAGGAAACCATATACATCTGACCCTTTCTGAACCGATTCCTGCCACCCCTTCCCAGTGCAGAACAGGCCCCCTTCAGTGAGCACCTCACAGCCCAGCTGCATAACGGACCTCCTGGGAGGGGGTTCTCACCTTTAGCCACTTTGCATCCCTATCGATGCCTCTTTGTGGCCGTGGTGGCACTCTCTGCCTGAGAGCATGATCATTAACAAAAATTCTCTCCCTGACCAAATTCTAATCAGCTTTCTCTGAGCTCTTTTTCAACTATGTCTCCACTTTTGGACTTTTGTGTTCATCTCTGTATTATGTAAATTTAGTAATAATTCTGCTAAGTCAATGTAGCCACCCTCAATATCTTTTCACCCTGCATATATGATCAGATTCCTCATCTTCCACCATCCCCCACATAATGTCTAATCATCTTGGCCTGCCTTAGCAAGAATCCTCTTAGGTCTGTTAAGCCAGAATATGCCTTATCCTGATATTTCTCTTTGTAATTTTCCATCCACTGACTCCCATTCTGTTCCTTGGATGTAAATTCCCCTTTAACTTTCTGTATTTGGAATTGATCCCAATCTCTCTCTCCTCCTGCAAGACCCCATTGCAGTGTCCCTATACTTATCTTGATGCCCCCTGTTGAATAGTCTGCCTTACATTTTTTTTTACAAGTGAATAAATATTCTTCTCTTTAATATCATTTACTTAGCACATAGATATATGTCAGATACTTCTAAGTGTAAGCACTTGAAATCTAACACAAGACAGTACTGGGACAAGGAAAAGCTTTTATTATCAAAAATAATCAAACTCCAGTAAGGCTTAGAATACAGTTGCTTGATCCAGAAGCTCAGTTACCACTAGAATCCTTCTCCTTTCCTTCCAGGTTGGCTTCAGTCCTCAGACAATATCCACATGGCATTGTCCAGGCATATACCGCACTCTGGGGGCCAGAGATGGACAGAGACAGCTTTTCACAGGGCTCATGTTAAAGAAAAAAAAAATAGGAAGGTCTCTGACTGACCTAGGTTAAGTCAAGGGTTTGCCGAGGAGACAGAATCTAAAATAGCACGATTGTTCTCACTCTAGCCACATTATTAAAGTGACGGGTACAGTATTGTTTTTTAGGAGAGGAGAGAGTGCAATGCACTTTTCTGGATAGACAACACAGCATATGTCACTAGCATAGTTTAGTGACCTTCAGACATAAATCCATCAAAGATCCCCCCACTCTCTGTCAGGCCACCCTATCTGGTATTGTCTGTTTGTTCTCCTCTTGACTCCTTTCGACTATAGCAGCTCAGACCTCTGTGTGTTTGGTCAGTGCTGGCCTTGATGGAGATAGAGGAGGAAAGAGAAAATTAGTTCCTAAAAATGGAGGTACTCACTCCACTTCAGTTTTTGTTGGTGGTGGTGGTGGTGGTTTTGGTTTTGTTTGTTTGTTTGTTTGTTTGTTGTAGGCTCACCTTTTTTTTTCCTGGATCTTAAGCCCACTTGTCTTATCACACAACATTTTTCCTAGAACATCTCATCCAAGACTGTCCTATTACCACTATATGTAGATGGCACACAAGTGTTTATCTCCAGTGCAGAACTTTGTTCTGAGCTTCAGACTTGTGTGTCCAACTGCCTCCATGGCTTCTTTTCTGGGATATCTCAACATAACCAAAAGAAAGCATGCCTCATGGAGAGCTTATGATCTTCTCTTTCTCTGAAACTAGACCTCTTTCTGCAATATGCCCTAGCATTACAACTTAAAATAAATTATCTTCATCTAACAACAGAAGCTAGAAAACTAGTACTCACCCTTGACTCCTCATCCTCCCTTACCCCATAATCCAAGCCATTCCTAAGTTTTTTTTTCTTTTTAAACATAATTTGAATTTATATTACTCTCTCTCCATCAAAATTCTTGCCAAAATAACCTTCGTTTCTGCCAGAATTTCTGAAAGAGTTGCCTATTTAGTCTAATAATCATTTCTACAACAACAGGGGTGACCTTCCCAAAATGCAAGCAAATCATATGACCCATATTGCTTAAAACCCTCCAGTGGCTACTCAGTGATATTTGGATAAAATAACTTTTTGTGTGGCTTGTAAAACCTTGCCTAATAACACAGGTGGAAATGGAGGTGAGGATGGAGTCTTGTGAAGATACACAGTGGTAACTGAGCCACACAGGACCCCAGATGTCAGTTTCAGCACCAAGGCCAGCAGATAAAGTCAGCCCTCATTTTCCCAGTTCTAGAGCAAGGCACCTGTGCTCAGCAAAGAACAAAGGTCTCTAATCTGAGGAATCTGACCCCCAAATCAATACTGTTTAATAATATTTACAACAGGCTTTCCAGTGAGTAGCAGGGACAATGAATTTTCATATAAATTAAAAGGCTCTAATTCTCCAAGCCAGTGAGCTTCCCAGAGGTAAATTACTTATCATTCTGAGACCTAAAATCAACCAACCAATTGCACAAAGCATTTATTATATAAATGTGTGTGGTTAATATGCTTATAAACATAGGTAGATAGAGATAGCTTATAGATGATAAAAAGAAAAAATCATGTGAGCTTCCAGACCAATAAACCTGTTTTTTGATGCTAAAAGATCTGGTTAACAGATATTATTTATGTCTTTAACAAGCTGTCAGAGCAGGGAAGTTATGAGAATGTACTATAGTGTCAGATTGCCTGATTCAATTCCTGTCTCTGCCACTTATGATGCACAGGACTTAGGGAAAATTACTTCATTTATGCCTCAACTTTATCACCTATTAAAAGGAAATAAAATAATCATTCCTCATTAACACTGTTATGAAGATGAATTTAGTTAACATATGCAAAACACTTAAAACAGCACTTGGTTCATAGTAAATGCTGTAGCATATTCATTTTAATGTTTACCAACAGGGCACCATAGGAGGAAGAGTGAACCACAATAAGAAAAGCACATCCCAGAGGATTTGGAATTGGAGAGATTTTGGCCAAACTCCCATCTCATAGCTTTAATCTGTGTGAGCCCAGACATAACTTTTTTATTCTTTCTGAGTCATTGTTAAAAACTATAAAATGGGTAAAATTAGTTCTTAGGGTTTGGAGGAGGTAAATATATTTAAACCATTTTATAACTGTTTGACACATAGTGAGCCCTTAATAGGTACCAATTATTGCTCTTGAAGGCCACAGAACCTGTCCCATAAGTAGATTACATGATAAAAAGAGAGTTTGCATATGTTGTACAAAGTTATAATAAAATGCCCTGATTAATATATTTGAGTATCAAGAAAAATAATTCCTTGAATTTGCATCCTGGGATTTGAAACCCATAAAATACCTTCTCCTCCTGACTGTTCTCTTTCTGGGGGCTTGTTCCTCCCTATCTCTCAGTCCTTAGGTCCACAGATGGCCCAGCAGGACAGAGGATGGGCCAGACACTGTAAATTGCTCTTTGTGTGGCATTTCAGCAGCAATCCTTAACTTAATAGCTCACCCTGGGTAACTAACAGCCTCAGGGTTGCCAATACTAAGCCTGCCAAATGTTTTAACTGGTACATAGTCTATATAGTACATTAAAAGTCCACAAGCTTCCACATGGATGTGCAGGAAATCTGACCTATGAAAAGATTTTCCATGTCCCCAAGCATATGCACTAATTAAATGGATCCTACTCTGCCCACTTCACCCTGGGCCTGTGATAGAGAGGCAGCTTGTGAGCCCAGAAATTTGGATCCAGAATTTTCATGAATGCAAACATCTGGACAAAAGCCAGAGAATATAAAAACAAACATGACCTGCAGATCCCAGCACCCTGCTCAATACATTGCTTTTAGCTGAATTGTACAGTAACGTTTTCAAGTTTTCAAATGGGTACTTTTATGTCAATTAGATATTCACCTAACACCCTTTGTAAACTTTTATTAACCAGTCCTTCCTGCCATAGAATACAATAGCTCCATGGCTGAGATGCATATTCTTCCACACTAAAGTCAAAAGAATAGTAGGCCCGGGTGTTCTTAGGTGCTTTCAGGTACCTTGTGTCTTGCTGAAGAAACATGAAGTAAAGATTAGTAATACGCACTTTGTAGTCTGACAAGCCTGAAATACAAATTTTACACAGCCAGCAATTTCTAGAAATATAACTTTGAAGATATATTGCTCCTGCAAAATTTAGTGAACTCATCTGTAAAATGGTGATAAAAATAGCACCTACTTCATTAGATTGTTGTAAGGACTAAGTGATATTAACTGCCTAGCGGAGTGTCTGGTGCATGTAAATGCTCCACTAATGTCATTTCTGTTCCTGCTGCCTTCCCCTCACTAGGCCTGCCCTCCACTCAGGGTACCGTGGAGCAGAGACATAGCTCTGGCAGTGAAAGGGCAGATCCAGGTTGTGTGTCCATTCCTCCAGCCCTATATTGTGACAGAGAGCTGTATTTGCATACAAAGAGACTACACATCATCAGACCAGTGGCCTTATCTCCTTCCAGAGAGACACACAGCCCACCTTGTGTATCATCCGTCTGTGGGTGACAGAAGAACTGATGGTAGTGAACTTTGACAACAACAAAGTGGACAGCTTCTTCTCAAAGGGAGGAGAGATTATAGGAATGGCCATCTCCTCAAGGATGTTCATGAGTGAGCTCAACATTCTCCAACAGCAGTACAGGGGAGAAAGTCATCAGCAGTCCTGGAAGCTGTGTTATGAGGACTGGAATTCAGCATTTTGAACCCCGGATTTATCCCTCTTGCACTCTTCATTCATTCATTTCCTCAGTTATGAAGCATCAGGACATTCGCTCTTAGTTGGACTCCAGACTAGGTACCAAGGGCTCAGATATTAGCAGGACATAGTCCCTGTCCTCCAAGGACAAGTCTGTGCCTCCTTACAGACTAGTAGGCAAAACTGATGGCCAAATGAATGAAGTAAGAATAGAGTGAGTGTGTTAGAGTTGAGGCATGGGCAGGCCTAGTGAGGCAAAGAGTAGCCAATGGTCACATTGTACCTGATACTGGGAAGGTTCCATAGATGAGGATTTCCATGCTAAGACATGATGAATAAGAAAGCATTCTCCAGGAAGACAGGGGGAAAAGGAATGCAAGGCAAGTGACGTGCAAGTGCAGAATGTGGAAGAATGAAATGACGGGTCCGGGAGAATCCAGAAATTTGGTGAACAGTAAAGTATCAGTCTGCTAGGAGGAAATGGGCACAATGAATGTAATGTAGGGAAAAGTCAGATCCAGGAAGGCATTAAAGTGGGTATCCTGCCAGGACATGGGGAGATAGCAGTCTCTGATGGGAAGATAGCAAGGTTCTATGTCTTATCTTTTTTAAACAGTCATATCCAGAGCATTCAGGTCCAATGACCCCACCTCCCCAGGATGTATACGAGGGCTTTGTCCATTTCATTTCATCTTTGGCTAGTAATGGCCAAGAGCAGGTCATCTTCTTCTCAGGAATTCAGTCCAGCCTCCTCTTATGCCCACCAGTTGACCATAGCAGCTGAGGATGCTCAGCTATTCTCGAACCCAGGTGAGAGATCAATGCCTAGCTCCTGAGACAGGCACTACCAAAACCAATCTCAGATCCACTTTCTCATTTTAGGATCACAGTGAACGGCAATGAAACAGATGAAATCTATACAATATTAATATAATGACCTCATGGGTTAATTTTATTTTTAAGCAGAAGTGCACACACTAAAAGGAACTGAAGTGTGAGGGTTGACAATAGAGGTGAGGAATTGTATATACACAAATGAGAAGATTATGCAAAATTCTTTAATTTGAAAAGCCTTCTTTAAATGCACAAAGGCTAGAAGCCATCCATATAGTTTCATTTCGAATGTTCTGTGTTGCCCAAAAATTTAATAGTGGTTATAAGTGATTATTGCAATCCCAGTCTTTGCTGTGTACATTTCATAATTTATTTAATTAAGTAATATTTCAAAAATTACTTGCATTCTATTCATTTATAACAAATAATGATATTAGGAGAAACTCAGCCATGTAACATGGGATATGGGTTTCTGTTATAGAATTCTAATACCATCTCAGACAGACAGAGAAAAAATAACAGAGAAGGACAGAGAAAATGGCAGATGGTGGAAGAAGACTAAAAGGAAAAGAAACACAAGGTGAAGGAGAGAGACAGGGATTGGTGGATACATGAAAAGAAGAGACCAAAGATTTCAGGAAGAAGCAGGGAAGTGGTTAAATGTCTGTGGCTCAGACCATTTTGGCATGCTGTTCTGTTCTGTTCTCTCTATTGCTTTGTACAATGCCTGGTATATAGTTTGTCCTAAGAGTATTTGTTGACTTCAGTTGAGTCAAGAACTAGAGGAGAAAATGAGAGAACTAAAGCTAGACATAGAAATATAGACAAGAGGGAAGAGGGGGAAACCCAAGAGTAAGATGCCAAAGGGTTGAGGAATTTGAGGAAGAGTAGAAAAATCACAAGTGGTAAGTGGTTCAAGAGAAGATCAGTTAGATGAAGGAGATGAGGGAGAGTGAGGAAAGGTGAGAAGGGAGAGTGAGGAAAGGTGAGAAGGGAGAGTGAGGAAAGGTGAGAAGGGAGAGACACAAAAAGAGAATCAGAGCCTGTGTGCTTGTAAAGTGTCAATCTCAAAAACTTGTCAGTTATTTTACAAGCAGAATGAGTTTATTTAAGAATAGCAGAAGAATTGCAATTCAGGAAACCATAAGCATGTCTAAAAGAGAGGAAAGGAAAGTCAACCTTTATTAGATTTTTGGAGGAAGTTAGGTATGGTTGTTTTAAACAAAGGTTTATTAGAGAAAAAACAAAAGTTCAAGGTTGTGGTGGATTTCATTGGTGGTGAATGGTAGTGCATTGCTGCTGGGGCAAGGGGGAATTTTCCTCCTCCTTCTCCTCTTCCTCCTTCACCTTCTAAAGCAGGAGATAAAATTACTATTTTAAAACTATCCTCTCTACTTCCAGAAAATATGGCTGAGTAGAACGATCCTAAGCTCACCTCATCCCACAGATACAACTAGAAAATACTCACATCAGTGTAAATAACCCAGAAAATCAACTGAAGACTGACAGAACAAACTCCACAACTAAATGTAGAGAAGAGGCCACATCAAAGAGGATAGGAAGGGCAGAGATAAGGTTAGGAGATAAATGGACTCACAGGCTAACTGCATGAGAGAGCCATGGGCACAAAAAAGGGAGAGAAACAAAACTTCACACTGGGGAACCTGCATGGAGAAGAATTCCCATAGTATTTGGCTTTGAAAACCAGAGGGGCTGGATTTCATGAGTTCTTACAACCAGTGGGACTTAAAGCCTGGAACTTTAAAAATCAGCAGACTGTGCTTTGGGAGAAAGAACCCAAAGGGTGATAGGAAACGACGTCCCTGACCTTAAAGAGACAGCACAACAAACAGCTTGTGAAAATAGACATAGAAGCAACAGTGTGAAAACTCCTGGGGCATACAGAAGGGAGTTATTTACTAATTGCAGAGCATGTCCCGGAGAGAGAGATCACTGGGAGACTCCCCCAAGAACAAAGAAGCTGGCAAGTGCCATTTCCTTTCCCTGGCCCCAGGCATAACACACACACACACACACACACACACACACACACACACACACACACACAAACACACCCCTGCAGCGACCAGCATAGTACCAGCATTCACTACCTAACTTGCTTAAACCATGACCTAACCCTCAGTCATGGTGCTGTGGGTCTACTCCCCCAGAAGACCAGAGAAAACCTTACCAACACCGTGTTTCCAGACTGTTCATTTTTGTGGGGCCTCAGTCCTGGCTGTGTTGATGGCCTGTCACCTTCCACAGAGGATGCACCCACTTTGTTAAAACTGCATGCCCTGCCTGGGCACAATTTGCCAAGCAGCCATGGCTGCACAGTCCCTGTGGGAGAAGACCAAGGTGCTGGCACTGCACATTCCACCTACTCATACTTTGCAGAGTGGCCCTGACTGGCTTCAGTCTCAGCAGGGGAGGCACATCCCCTATGGCAAAGAAACACCTTACAAAAAATGCATGACCTCCCCACTACTTTCAATATCAAGAGACCTGGCTGACCATCCTAACACACAGAAACAGATGCAGAGTGTTAGATAAAATGAGGAGACAGAGGAATATGTCCCAAATAAAAGAATGACAAAACCACAGCAAAAGACCAAAGTAAAACACATATATGTAATGTGCCTGATGAAGACCTTAAAGTAGTCATCATAAAGATAATCACTGGACTTCAGAAAAGAGTGGAAGACATCAGTGAGACCTGTGAAAAAGAGCCAGAAAACATAAAAAAGAAGGTCAGAGATGAAGAACACAATAAATAAAATTTAAAATACACTACGTTGAATAAATATCAGACTAGAGGAAACAAGAGCAACTTAGCAACCTAGAGGAAAGAGTAATGAGTAAATCAGGTTGAGCTAGTGAGAGGAAAACAATATACAGAATGAGAATAGACTTAAAGATCTCAGCAACTCCATGAAGTGTATTAACATTCATATTATTGAAAACCCAGAAGAAGGGGGGGTGGGGGTGGCAGAAAATTTATTGGAGACATAAAAGCTGAAAACTTCCAAAATATGGGGAAGGAAACAAAGATCCATATCTAGGAGTCACAGAGATCTCCCAACAAAATTAACCCAGGGAGGTCCACACCAAGACGTAGTAATTAAAATATCAAAAAATAGTGATAAAGAGAATTTTGAAAGCAGCAATACAAAAGAAGATAGTTACATACACAGGAACTCCTGTAAGGCTATAAGCAAATTTTTCACCAGAAACTTTACAGGCCAGAAGACAATGGCATGATATATTCGAAGTACTGAAAGAAAAAAAAAATCTGCAACAAAAATACTCTATCCAGAAAGGTTATTAATCAGAATTGAAGGAGAAATAAAGAATTTTCCAGACAAGCAAAAGCTAAAGGAGTTCATGAACAGTAAACCAGCCCCAGAAGAAATGTTAAAGGGGACTCTTTGAGTGGAAAGGAAATACCATAAGAAAAGGTAAGAAAAGTAGGGAGCACAAAAGCAGTAAAATATATCTGTTAAAATCAGTCAACTCACAAAATAAAGGGACTAAAGTATGACACCATATACCTAAAACATGGGGAGGAGAGGAGTAAAGAATGTGTTCAAACTTAACAGGCGATCAACCGAAGACTGTTATTTGCTTAAGATGTTATATATGACAATAATGGTAATGACAAGTCAAAAATCAGTAATAGATATGAAAAAATAAAGAGAAGGGAATCAAAGTACATCACTAAAGAAAGCAAAATTATGAGAGAACAAGGCAAGAAAGGAACAGAAAAGATCTACAAACACCACAAAAACAAATAACAAAATGGCAAAAAATCACACCTATCAATAATTACTTTTGAATTTAATTGGACTAAATGCTGCAATCAAAAGATATAGGGTGACAAAATGGATTTTAAAAACCAAGAACTGTATATATGCTGCCGAAGAGAGAGTCATTTCAGACCTAAAGACACATGTCAAGTTAATGTGGGAACATTTATCATGCAAATGGGAGTGAAAAAAAAAGCCAGAGTAGCAATACTGATATCAGATAAAATAGACTTTAAAAGAAAGACTGTAGCACTGTATTATCATTAAGTGGACAATCTAACAAGAAGGTATAAAAATTGTAAATATATATACACCCCAAATTCATAAAACAGTTAATAATAAACAGAAAGGAATTAATTGATAGTAATACAATTAAGAATAGAGGACTTTAACATCCCACTTACATCAATGGACAAATTATCCAAAGAGAAAATAACAAGAAAATAGTGCCTTTGAATGACACACTGGACCAGATGGATCTAATAGGTATATTTAGAACATTCCATCCTAAAACAGCAACACACACATTCTTTTCAAGTGCAAATGGAACATTCTCCAGAATAGATAATATATAAGACCACAAAACAAGCCTCGGGAAATTAAAAAAGATTGAAATCATACCATGCATCTTTTCTGGCCACAATGCTATGAAAGTAGAAATCAACTATAAGAAAAAGTCTAGAAAGAGCACAAAGAGAGGGAGGTTAAACGACATGCTACTAAACAATGAATAAATCAGCCAAGAAACCTAAGAAGAAATTTTAAAAATATGGAAACAAATGAAAATGAAAACATAATGGTCTAAAATCTTTGGGACGCAGCAAAAGTGTTTCTAAGAGGGAAGTTTATAGCAATATAGGCCAACCTAAAGAAGTAAGAAAAATCTCAGGTAACCTAAACTTAACCTAAAGGAGCTGGAAAAAGAACAACAAACAAAACCCGAAGGAGGAAGGAAATAATAAAAAAAATCCAGGGATGTACTGTATGGTGACTAACATAATATAATTAAAAAATTATTATTATAAAAAAAATAAATAAAGATTAGAGCAGAAATAAATAATACAGAAACTAAAAAAACAGAACAGAGCAATGAAGATGAAGTGGTGGTACTTTGACAATATCAACAATCCTCTAGCCAGACTCATAAAGACAGAGAGAGCCCAAATTACAACATCAGAAACAAAAGAGGAGAAATAACAACTAACACCACAGAATACAGAGGACAGTAAGAAAACAGTATGGAGTTTCCTCAAGAAGTTAAAAATAGAGCTACCCTACAATCCAGCAATTGCATTACTAGGTATTTATCCCAAAGATACAAATGTAGTGATCCAAAGGGCACCTGCACCCCAATGTTCATAGCAGCAATGTCCACAATAGCCAAACTGTGGAAAGATCTGAGATGTCCATTGACAGATGAATGGATGAAAAAGATGTGATCCATATATACAATGGAATATTACTCAGCCATCAGAAAGGATGAATACTTAACATTTACATTAATGTGGATGGTGCTGGAGGGAGGGTATTATGCTGAGCAAAATAAGTCAATCAGAGAAAGACAATTATCATACGGTTTCACTCATATGTGGAATGTAAGAAACTGTCAGGGGATCATAGAGGAAAGGAGGGAAAACTGAATGGGAAGTCACCAGAGAGAGAAAAATCATGAGAAACTCTTAACTATAGGAAACAAGCAGGGTTGCTGGAGGGGAGATGGGCGGGGGATGGGATAATTGGGTGATGGACATTAAGGAAGGCATGTGATGTGATGAGCACTGGGTGTTATATGCAACTGATGAATTATTGAACTCTACATCTGAAGCTAATAATATACAATATGTTCATTAATTTAATTTAAATTTTTAAAAAAGATTGTAAGAGATTATTATGAGAAATTATATGCCAAAAAACTGGACAACCTAGGAAAAAATGGATAAATTTGTAGAAACATCTAACCTACGAAAATTGAAATAGGAAGAAATAGAAAATCTGAACAGACCAATTACCAGCAATGAAATTGAATCAGTAACCAAAAACTCCCAAAAAACAAAAGCACAGGACCAGATGGCTTCACAGGTGAATTCTACCAAACATTAAAGAGGAGTTAAAAGGAGCTTAGGAAGACGGTGGAGTAGGAGGATGCTAAGCCTACCCTGTCCCACATTTACAACTAGATATCACTGATATTTGAATAAAGAGAGTGATTCCAAGACTGGCATAGAAACTCCACAACTAAATATAGAGAAGAAGCCACATATGAGAGGTTAGGAAAGGCAGAAAAGGAGGTTGGGAGCTGCCCATAGGAGGAAGTGAGTTGCAGGTGCAGAGAGGGGAAGACAACAGGGAGCTCACAAGGGGAAGATGAACCCCATGACATCTGACTTTGAAAACCAGAGGCGCTGAATTCCCTGAGTTTGTTTACCAATGGGACTAGGAGGCTGGTGCTTTAAATGTCAGTTCACTCAGCAGTGGGCTAGCCGAGAGGGTGAGTGATAGCTGCTATTGAAGAGAGAGCAGACCTTGGAAAGGCAACATAGAAGTGACATTTTGTGCAATTCCTGGGGCAAATGGAAGGATTTGAGGGCATGTAGGGGGACTTCTAAAGGAAACAAAGGAGCCAATAGGAACAATTTTTCTTCCCTGCCCCCTGGCATAAACCTAGGGCCACCTGCAAGAGGTAGCTGCCTGGACACTTGCTACCTAAACTGCTGGCAGTGCTCCCCGCCCACAAGTTTAATTGAGAACTTGCCCACTCCATGCCTTATGGCCTTGGCCCTAGGCTCTGTGCAAATTTGGCTAATGTCTCGTGTGCATGTCCTGCCCAATTGATGGGCACACAGGTGGAGGGTGACGCAGCCCCTGTCATTTCCTCTGTGTGTCATCCCTCCAACTGCTGCTGACTCCTCCACGTGCCACAACCCAACCACCCCCAACCACCCCCATGGCCATCATGCTTCCAGGATCTGGCCTGGGACTAGGGGCTCACTGAAAATTTTGCTAACTCTGCCACTCCACTCCCGAGCCCTCTTGCAGTCACACCCCTTCAGGGCCAGCCTGCTTTGGACTCACTAACACCACAGAGCAAGCACAGCCTACAGTAGGCAGAGTCGCTGCAGATGTTTGGAGTGAAAGGAAAAGTGACTCAAACACAAAAGAGGGACACAAGCAACACACATAGGAGATTCTCCTGAAGAGTCAGGTTCTAGCGAACAGGGCAATATAGGAACTTTTCTTCATAAAGCCACTAATTTTAAGAGCAGAAAACAACACTGTATGTTGACTGCAATGTAATTAAAATGTTATAAATGGCCTCCCTTGTCAAGATAATTCTTATCTTCCTTCTTTCTGCTGGTTATGCAGGCTGCAACAAGTGGTACAGGTATCAGACCTCCCCCTGCAGGGACTCTTGACTTCATTTTAAATAAGTTTTTTTTTTTTTAACTCATTTTTACAAAAGTCACTCACTAAATAATGCAGTCCCACACAACTGAAGTATCTGTCCGAGCACTTAGGGTATTCAGAGAATGCCTGGTAGGAACTTGTAGCATTCTGATATTTGAGGATCTTTTCTTTCCCCCACCAAGAACCTTCCCACTCAACTTCTAAACAGTCTGAAATAAAGATTTCTCCAGCGAACAAGTAGAGCCATGGCAGGATCTTTGCATACTGCAGTATTGGGATCTCTTACCGCAATGATCATACATAGAAATTGCTCCCAAGATCAGAGAACCATAAGAGAACCATCAATGACAGACAATGAAATCAAGCCATGTGCCTGAGGGCTGGGATAGTAGGGTTTTTCCATCCCTGGAAGGGTGGGACAGTCAATTGTTGGGGCTCAGAACAATAAATACGTATCAACCAGATCAAATTCTGGGATTGGCACCACAGTAAAGCGAGGAGAAAAGACAGTCCCATTTTTATGATCCAATTCTTGTGGGCCAGAAGGAAGTACATGTAACGTGCCGTAGTAGGCTGAGTGAAGAGAGCAGGTCCTATCCCTAGAATATGTAAATGTTACTTTATGGAGAAAAAGGTTCTTTGCTGATGGGATTGAATTAAGGATTTTGAGATTGAGAGATTATTTTGCATTATCTGGGTGGGCCCTAAATGTAACCACAAGTGTACTTATAAGAGAGAAGCAGAAGAGCCTTGACACACATGGCAGAGAAGAAGGCAATGTGACTGAGGCAGAAACTGAAGTGGTGCAGCCACGAGTAAGAAATGCTGGCAGTCACCAGACTGAAGAGGAAAGGTATGGATTCTTTCTTCCTCTCAGGAGCGCATCCCGTCAACACCTTGATTCTGCCCAGGGAAAATGCTTTGGCATTCTGGTGTCCAAGTTGGTGGTAGTTTGTTATAACAACTACAGGAATCTAATACACATGCCTACCACGTATGAAAACCTGCAACAAGTGCTTCACGTATATTCATCAATTGTTGGCACAACTGAAATTTTAAGTTCTAGTGTTCCCATCACTAATTTTTAGAAATATGAGGGCGCCTGGGTGGCTTAGTTGGTTAGGCATCTGCCTTTGGCTCAGGTTGTGATCTCAGGGTTCTAGAATCGAGCCCAGCATGGGGCTCCCTGCTTAGAGGGAAGTTTGCTTCTCCTCTCCCTCTGCCGCTCTCCCCACTTGTATGTTTTTTTTCTCTCTCTCTCTCTCAAATAAATAAATAAATAAAATCTTCAGAAATATGAAACCTTAGATGAAAAAATGTTATATAATTTACCCAAACTTCTTGGTAGGTTGCCTAGATTGGGGCAAGTGTACAAATAAATAGAATATAAGGTCAACTTTTTCCTTGTAGATTTTAGTTATTCATTTGACTGAGAGAGAGAGAGGGAGAACACAAGCACAGGAGTGGCAAGCAGAAGGAGAGGGAGAAGCAGGCTCCCTACTGAGCAGAGAGCCCAATGTGGGGCTTGATCCTAGGACCCTGAACCAAAGGCAAACAACCAACTGAGCCACCCAGGTGCCCCTAGGTTAATTCTTTCCATGTCTTTTTTGTGTTCCAATGCCAAGGTCATATGAAGAGATGCTTAATAATATGTGTTCATTAAATTAACAAAGTTATATAAAGAGCATAAAATTTTTAAAAAATAGTGTTCCAGAGATTTTAAGGGAAAAGGAAATTAGAGAAGGCTTGGAGAAACTGAAGAGCTATCATAGAAGAAGTAGAGAATATATAGGAGATGGAACTGTGAAGGGAGAGATGGGATGGGGGATGGAGGAGAGGAAATTTCAAAAGAGTACCCCCACTGTCCCACTGTGCAGTGATAACTCTTTGTTAGGCCAAGCCAAAGTCTGCTCTGTTTGCCTTCCGAAGTGATTCATCCCTGCCTCCCTTCCTGGACTTAGCTCAAGCTGCCTCCTCTTTGGGGGAGCCCCTATTTTTCTGGGTTGTCTATTCAAATTCTGGCCTTCCCTTAAGTCTCAGTCTAAGGCTAAGAAGTCTCCCCAAACACATGCACTTCCCAATTCTCCCTCTCAAAAGTGCCTCATGGGCACCTTGGTGGCCCAGTCAGTTGAGCCACCGACTCTTGATCTTGGCTCAGATCATGATCTCATAGTCCTGGAACGGAGCCTCACATCTGGCTCCATGCTCAACAGGGTGTCTGCTTGAGGTTCTCTCTCCCTCTACCTCTGCCACTCCTGCTAGTGCTCTCTTTCTCTGTCTAAAATAAATAAATAAATCTTAAAAAAAGAAAAAAGTGCCCCATATGAATCAGTCTAGAACTCCCCAGTCTAACTCAGCTGAATCAGAGTCACACTAATTAAAATTAATCTGTACATGCCTTAAGACTGTTATAGGTCACTCATGTATCAGGACACAAAATAGAATTCAGAAATGATTCAGAATTGATGGGCTAAAGCCAGGAATTATAAAGTTACACATTAATTCATTTGATCAATTTATTTTGGAGCTAATGACAGTTTCTGGAGGAACAAATGTAAACAAAACACATGCCCTCCCCCCAACCTGATCCCTTTAAGGAAGGATGTCACAGTCTTATTCAACCCTGCCACTGTAGTGTGAAAGCAGCCATGAGCGATGTATAAATAATGTGTAATAGAGGCATAACTCTGTTCCAATAAAACTTTATTTAACAAAACAGGTAACTGACCCATGAGCTAGGATTTGCTGATCCCTGAACTAGGTTATAAGTCATTGAAAACTGGAGGATATGGGAATAAGTGATGAAAGGATGGACATAGCTATGGAAAGAGAGAAAGTTTGAGTTTCCAGAGATAATCAGCAGTTCTTTTTAAATGCTCAAAATGAAGTAAATGCTTAGTGGCATTTCCCTCTTTGAACCCTTTCAGAGATTCTCCATTATTTATAGAATAAATACCAAAAATATCATCCTGGCACTGAAAGCCAGCACTTTGATCTGAAGTGGCAATGTGAGATAGGATTATCACTAACCCTTATCTTGTTTCTGTATTTGTTTGTTTATTTTGTTTGCTTGCTTGTTTTTGCTTTTTTTAATTTTATTTATTTATTTGACAGATAGTGCACAAGCAGGGAAGTGGCAGGCAGAGGGAGAGGGAGAAGCAGGCTCCCGGCTGAGCAGGGAGCCAGATGCCACCCTGGATCCCAGGACACTCATGACCTCAGCCAAGGGCAGACACTTAGCAGACTGAGACACCCAGGCGGCCCAAGGCTTCTGTATTTGTAATGAAAGATAGAATAAGATTATAAATTTATAAGAATAACACCAAATATAAAATGAGGAAGAATAAATATGAGAGCAATAAGTGGATGAGAGTAGGTGAGACGGTGGCTGCTGAGAAGCTTTGCTTTTTCTGCAAGGAATGGGGTTGATAGGAAGTAGTTTTAAGGTCTGAAGTTTCAGAGGTCATAGCTGAAAAGTAGCAGGATAAATTGAACTGAATCTAATTTCAATATTTTGCTTTCTCAATAAAATATGGCCATATCATCAATTTTTCCTTATTTTTCATTTTATTTACCAAAAATTTCCTGGTTAAAAAAAATATAGTAAAATAAAATGGCTAGTAGCATGGGTTACAAAATCAAACTTCTTGGGATCAACTCCTGGTTATTTCATTCTATATGGATCCTAAGCAATTTGCTTAAATTCTCCAATTTAAGTTTGTTTTTGTTGTTTTTTTCTTTTCCCCCAATTATAATTGTTTCTTCCTATTGCTGTGAAGATTATTTGAGGTAATGCATAGAAAGAACTAGAACAATGGCAGGCTCCCAGTACTCACTTAATAGATGGCTGTGGCTTAGAATTATAATTATCATTAATCACGGAGTCTTCCATGAGATTCTTTGGAGATTTTCCAATGAATAAGAGGCTACAAAGGTTACGTCAAGACAGCAGGTCTTCCACAGTTTTGAAGAGTGCTGCTGAGTTGGTTATGTCAATAATTCTAATTACGGTATTTTTTTTTCTACTGTGCTAACCGTGTAGGATCACAGCAAGGCAAATATGAGAATAACAAAGCTAAAAATTTGTTGGGAACTGAGATGTGTTTTTTCTCAATATTTCTTGGGCACAGAATGAAGGTCTTAGGGAATTTTCTTTAACTCATTCTCATATATTATTTCACTACTGAGCTTGCAGATCAGGTAGAACAAATAAATTACCCCCATTTTTTGTGAGGAAACCAAGGCTCACAGGGTGTAGACAAGTTGCAAGGATTTAATCTTACCCCTTTCCTGTAAGGATTTAAAATCACCCAGACTTGGAGTCTATTTCTTCCTTCTCTGAAAATTCAAGGTCCTAGAGCAGGGAATTTTCTTATGGACTGAGTGAAGTTATCTTGATAGTATCATATGCTCAACAGAAGGAGAGGGGCGGGCAGGAATTCTATACACAGAAATCTCAGACTGTATTTGGAGGAGATTTTTCTCCCAACTTGGAGACCACGGGTGAGGGCACATCCCTGACAGCTGGTTTTAACTTAAAGCTGATGCCCAGAAGTGGAGGATCTGCTGGGGGCCTGTGCAGTGTCCTCTTGGTCCTCTCTCTCTCTCCTCCTTGTCTTCGTCTTTGAGAGTGAGTCAAGGCCCTGACCTGCTCCTAAGATGGTAAATGAGTAGGCTCAGAACAGAAGCTCCCCTAGCTTATCAGTCACCTCTCCAGTGGAGATAGCAGTGAGGCCTGCCTGGCAATGAATCCTCCTAACGAGATGCTCCTCGACGTGTAGACACTTTAATGAGCCTGCCCAGATCTGTGGCCTGACACCAGGGCAGAGGGAGAGAGAGAATAATGAGATGCCTCTGTCACAGGGACAGGGAGAAATAATGCACATGGTCAGAGGGGCAGCTAATTCAACTAAAATATAAACCTCTCGTCGGGAATCAATTACTCCTTGGTGATGGCAGGTTGATTGATTGGCAGCGGCTAGAGGTGGAGACCAGAGGGAAAAGAGAGAGAGGTTGTGTGGAGCTGAAGAGAGAGGACACTCACCTACCACTGGGGTCTATAGCAGGCTCAATTCTAGCAGGCTCATAGCACCCCCTTCAGGAAAGCTTTCTTGGCCAACTCCATTAAGAGAGTAGATTTAGCCTTTTGGGATTGTATCCATGGAAAAAAACCCTCCACAATTTTTGTAATTTAATTTTCTGCTTCCAGCACTTGACCTTGCCTAGTAGGAGTGGATAATAAAGGTAGATTCTCAGTCTCAATAATAGTTCTCAAGGAGGCAATTCTGCTTCCCTAGAGAATCCATTCTAGTGATACTGAAAGTCCTGAAATATCTGCCAAAAAGTGAGACTATAGTCAAATAAACGGAAGATTATTTTTCTGATCCTGAGCATTTGAATGCTGATGGGCCAATTGAGAAAGATTATGAAAACATAGGAAACTTGGAGATTACAAAAGAAAAGAAACTGAAGAAATGAAGATCACAGCATGTGGGGAAGAACATGTTGGTTCAGAGTTTGGACTCTAGGGTGGATTTCTGGCTCAGTCCCAACTCTGTTGCTGTGTAAACTTGGACAAATTATTTAACCTTCTGTGCCTTGGTTTCCTCATCTTTAAAATATAGAAATAATGTGCTTAGGGTTGAGGATGTAAGGATATATGTCAAATGCTAACTACACAACCAATGACTTTGATTTCATAGGAGAAAGATAGTTTCTCTACATTTTGAGGGGAAATAATAATAAAAAAAATTCATGAAAATTCATAAACCTCCAACCCTGTCCTAGCTTATTCATGCTGGTATAACAGAATATGTAATAAACTGGTTGGCTCAAACAGCAAACATTTATTTCTCACAATTATGGAGTCTGGGGAGTCCAAAATCAAAGTACCAGCAGATTTTATGTCTGGTGAGGGCCTGCTTCTTGGTCATAGCTGTCTTCCAGCTGCGTCCTCACATGGCAGAAGGGGCAGGGGATCTTTTCTATAAAGACACTAATCCTATTTGGGAATGTTCTATCCTCTTGAGCTAATGAAGGCCCCACAAACTAATATCACGTTAGGGATTAGGTTTCAACCTACAAATTTTGGAAAGACATAAACATTTCATCCATTGCAAACTCTCACCTCTCACTTGAGATGTTGGAAAAGTGCCTGTCTGATGACTTTTATTTTCTAATGAGAAGTGAACGCATTTTATCTGCTAACACTGGGGTTGGGATGAGGATACAGAGCAGTTAACAAGGAGAAGAGTGTGTAAAATAGGTATTATGGAAGTGGTAGAGTGAGGTTGTCTGAGAAACATGGTAAGATAGTACACTGTGTTGGGGTAGGAATCATAAATATGTAGTCATATTAAAAGTATAGGCAGACAAAAATGCATATTTGGTATCTTTAAAGGTTGGTGTTGAACAAAGAAACTACAATGCTGTGAGGATGGGACAAGAAAGTTGAATTTTTCTGTTAGGAACACAGATTTTAGGTATTTAATGAAGGAAATAAATTTTACAAGGACTGGAAAGATGGATGGATGGATGGATGAGCAGACAGACAGACAGATGTATAGGTAGTCAAAACCAGTGGATAGCAGGTCTTAACGAGAGTAAATAGTCATTGCAACTAGGCTAGTTGAGCTTGTGGGGTAGAAGGAAAGGATATGGTCAAAGGCTATTTGAATTCATGTTGAAGATGCAACAGAGTTTGATGATGACAAAGTGTAGGGCATGACCATGAGTGTGGCTGTGAAGTTGAGAAAATATCCCCAGAGATGAAAAAGTTAGGGCTGAGAAGCCAGGTATTCATGTTCAGGTGTTCACATGGATAGCAAAAGCCTCAAGATGACAGAAGTAGAGAAGAGAGGGACTGTGAATGGGTGCCGAGGTCTTCGTAAGGATGGGGATAAAGAAATAGGAGGCCAGTGGGTGACTCTACCTTGGAGGGAGGGCACTGGGTCCCTACAGGACCTGATGGCAGCAGCCTCAAAGGGAGGTGCAAGTATCCCACTAACAGCAGCAACAACTGCCCCTTGTCCTCCTACACCTCCCCCCAGAACACTGCTTTGGTCTCATAGATGCTGGTTTTGATTTCTTGTTTATTGTGCTTTATTTTCTAGTGTGGTATTCTCAATAAACACTTTATTTTACAAAATGCAAATGCATTCAGTTTGCTGCCTCATTTACAAAAATGGTTTTCCCATTAAAATCAGCTTTGTCTTAATATTCTTATAAAGCTAAAAATGAACTCTTAAGCATTCATTATTTTTTTTCTATATATTTCCCATTAAATTTTACATGATTTGGGCTTTATACTTTTTAAACAACTGATAGTCTGGAAACAAACTTCTGATTACCAGTGGATGAGAATCTTTCCAGCTCAAATTCCTCTCAGAGTAGCAGGAGCTTAGTGTGCTATCTAAAAGATCTTGTAATCCTTGTAACTAAAACATTACTTGGACTCTAGTGTGAAACTTATAAGATTACTGAAGGGAAGATTTCCCTGCAGGAAAGATTTGTAGCAGCCTATAATCTAATTTTCATGGCCAGTGTGGTAGGACAGCATCTCCCTTGCTTATCTTCTGGAGGCCAGCACCCTGATCACAAGCTATTATACTTAGGCAATAAATAAAGAACCATTTTTGGCAGGAGCCCTAGCCTAGGTGACATGCCTTCACTTTTACAAAGTGCTGAGATGCAAAATCCCAGAGAAAAAGGGACAGTGCCTTCTTTAATCTTTGTATCTCAGTGGTTCAGACACAGTGATAATAGTAAGAGCTACAATGTATTGAACACTAAAGAAACACTTAGCATGCATTTTTCCTCTTCTCCTTCTTGTTCTCATTTTTCTTTTCTCCTCCTTTTTCCTCTTCTTTTCCTTCTTCTTCCTTTTCTCCTTCTCTCCTCCTTCTCCTTCTTCCTATTCTTTTTTCTCCTCCTCCTCCTCCTTATTCTTCACTGTTGTTATTATTGTTAGTAGTATTAGTGAGAACACTTAAGATCTATTTCCCTTAGCAAATTTCCAGTGTACATTATATTAATGTAGTCACCATACAATACCTTAAACCCCCAGAATTGATTTGTCCTGCATTATTAAAACTTTGTAGGCTTTAATCAACATCTTCCCATTTCTCCTGCTCTCCAGTCTCACCGTTCGACTGTTTGCCTCTGTGAGTTTGACTATTTTAGATTCCACGTATAAATAAGATCATTGAGTATTTGTATTTCTGTGTCTGGCATATTTTACTTAGCATAATGTCCTCCAGGCTCACCCATGCTGTCTCAAATGGCAGAATTTCCTTCTCTTTTTAGGCTGAATAATATTTCATTGTAAGTGTATACCACATACTATTTATCTATTCATCTGAGAACGGACACTTGGGTAGTTTCCACATCTTGGATATTGTGAATAATTATGTATACGCACATTTAGTTCTCATGTCATCCCTTCAGGTAGATATTTCAATATTCTTTGTTTTGGAAACTGACGTATGAAACATTTTAAGCAGGGGCTCAGACCTCACAGTTAGTGAAGCGGAGAACCCAAGAGATTTAGATCAGAAATGGAAAGAGGTCTCTGTCTCCAATCCCAGTTTTGTCCTTACATTCTATTTGTGAATGTGATCTCACACTGATATGAGAAGCTGAAGATTTTAAGTAAGGGGGATATGAGTCCCACTTCCTCCACCTTTTCCTTGGCTGAATCCATGGAAAAACCCTACTTGTGGTAAGCTGTTTGTGCAAAGTTGATAATCTAGTTTTCTCATTCTGAGATCAGAATGTGTGTCTCTTGGCAGCCAGAATGTCTGTGCCCACCAACTCATTAATTCAAGGACTTCTCTATGTCCACAGCCACTGAAAGGCAAATAGGTTGCAATTTGGGTGATCCCTACAGGTCCTGGGGTTCTAGAAGTGATAAATGTTTCCCCTCCAGTCTCCTTTTAGGCAATAAATGATGGTTGTGTTTGTTGAAGACCCCAGTGAAAAACCTCAGCTTAGAGTCAATATTAAAGAAAAGTGGAAATGTTCCTTCCATTGCTTAGAACCCTAGTGAGGCATGACCTTTTCTTCCTTCATCTTTGTCCTGATGCCCCAACTACCCCAGCTATTCATGAAAGCTTACCCAGCCCCCTTTCTTCCTGTCAACTTGTGAAAAGCTCTTGAAATCCCACTTTTGCTATTAAAAGGTATTTATGTCCCCAGAGGCTGAGGAGGAGATTTGGTTATCTCCCTTCCTCAACTTCACCTGGTTTGAAAATGAAACATACACATGCCTCACCTTCCCTCTTCTTACCTCTCTCATACTCCATTCTGGGGAAGTTTCCCAAGAACCTCTGCATGCATGTCCTTCCCTTCGTTTTGCAGACAGTCCTGCTAGCCTCACAGCCCTTCCCTAGGACCTACTGGCCCTTGCATTGCCAGATCTCAAGCATTCATAGGACCAAGATTTCTTACTGAGACCTGACACAGACCATGCACAGAAGAGGTGAGATGCAAGCATTAAGCTTAGTCAGTACATCTAGCTGGTCCAGCCATATATGGGAATCCGGTTCCCATCCTTGGAGAGGAGCAATGACCTTGATTTTTTGTGACCCTCCCCCCCAATCCACTGGCACAATTTTGCCAAAATGATCTTTCTAATTTTTCAGGCTACTTTTTTGGACAAAAATCTTCAACAAGAATAACTAAGAAATATGTGGAGTGCTACCATGGACTGAATTTTCTTTTCTGATACCATCTCCTTTAATGCTCAATATTTGCTCAAAATCACAGGCCAATAAGTGGTAATGGTGGGATTGTGGTACTTGCATTCTTATCTCAAATTTGCAGGAATTTTAAAGCATGATCTGCATATACTGACAAGGAAAGAAAGCAGTGACACAGTATTCTTAGCAAGTAATAGTAAAGTAAAATGTAGAATAGTATATCATTAAAAGTTTAAAAATGCAAACTCAGGGGCGCCTGGGTGGCACAGCGGTTAAGCGTCTGGCTTCAGCTCAGGGCGTGATCCCGGTGTTCTGGGATCGAGCCCCACATCAGGCTCCTCCGCTGGGAGCCTGCTTCTTCCTCTCCCATTCCCCCTGCTTGTGTTCCCTCTCTCGCTGGCTGTCTCTATCTCTGTCAAATGAATAAATAAAATCTTTAAAAAAAATGCAAACTCAATAGCAAAAAGGACTTTTTTAATTAAAAAGTGGGCAGAGGAACTGAATAGACAATTTTACAAAGAAAACATAAAAATGGTCAATAGGTACGTAACAATGTACACAACATCACTAACCAACAGGGAAATGCAAATCAAAACCACAATAAGATATCACCTCACATATGTTAATGGCTGTTATTAAGAAGACAAGAGACAAGTGTTGGTGAAGATGTGGAGAAAAGGGAACCCTTGTGCACTGTTGGTGGGGATGCAAATTGGTAGAGTCACTATGGAAACCATAAGGAGGCTCCTCAAAAAATTAAAAATAGAACTATAATTTACTCTAACAATTTCACTTTTGGATATAGGAATCAAAATTATTATCTTGAAGGGATATCTGCATCCCCATGTTCATTACAGCATTATTTACAACAATCAAAACATGAAAACAATCTCAGTGCTTATTGATGGATGAATTGCTGAAAAAAGAAAAGAAAAAGAAAGAAAAAAGAAAAAAAGAAAGAAATCACAGATACAGGGGCACCTGGGTGGCTCAGTCGTTAAGCGTCTGCCTTCGGCTCAGGGCGTTTTCCTGGTGCTCTGGGATCGAGCCCCACATCAGGCTCCTCCGCTATGAGCCTGCTTCTTCCTCTCCCACTCCCCCTGCTTGTGTTCCCTCTCTCACTGGCTGTCTCTATCTCTGTCGAATAAATAAATAAAATCTTTAAAAAAAAAAAAAGAAAAAGAAATCACAGATACAGAGAACAGATTGGTGGTTGCCAGAGATGGGGGTAGGGGTGGGCAAATGCATAAACGTAGGCAAAATATACAAACTTCCAGTTATAAAATAAATAAGGTCTGGAAATGTAATGCACAGTATGGTGACTATAGTTGAAAATACAGTATTTTATATTTGAAAGTTGCTAAGAGAATAGATCTTAAAAGTGCTCATCACAAAAAGAATGAAATTGTGAAAGATGATAGATATTAACAAAACTTATTGTGGCAATCATTTCACAGTAGATACATATATTAAATCATTATGTTGTATATCTAAAACTAATACAATGTTATATGTCAATCTTATCTCTCAATAAAACTGTGAAAAATAAATAAAAGATCCATAAAACCTACCATCTGTCCATATCTGTACTGTAGTCACGTCTCTACCTAGCTGTGTGTTTGCCTAGATGTCTGAAAGGGCGCACTAGACTGCAATACAAATACCCAAGCACTCCTGGAGAGTGTAATTTTGAATAATGCAATAATGAGGCAGATGATTAGTGAAGACTCCTTTAGGTTTGTTGGGGCTCAAGGAAATCTGCCCTAAGGTATGTCACAGTGACATATTGATTATTTTGAATTAAAGTAACTTAAGAAATAGACAGTGCAAGAACATCCTGACTCCCCTTTGTTTCCAGGAAGCAGGAAATAAATCTCCCATGTGAAATGTACCCTCCCTGCTAGAGAAGGTAAAGAGATATCCTTATAGGCTGAAGCAGGAAATTCAGGGCCAAGGATGCCCATATAAGAAAACTTGTTACTTTTATTAATTTACTATTTCAGTCCAAATTCTGTTTTGAATTTCTTACTAATTGCAGCTCTCAAACAAATTTTCTTTGTCCTGCCAATTCCTCGCAAATTTATTGTTTCTTTGTCTAAAAAGTATAAAAGCAGCCTTCCTTGAACTCTTCTTATGTCCCCTTTATGAGATTGACAGATGTATGGGAAAAAAAATTGAGAATAGGCACAATTAGACTGAGGGCTCAAGTGATGTTATCAGCATCCCACCTCTCTCCCTCTCTCCATGACTTGCTTACCTAATACTCTGTGCTGATATTATTTTCAGACAGACTCTGATATGGAAAATAAAAACAGAAACAAAACCAAAACTGACTATTGGCACCTCCAGCCTTAGGTGGCCCTCTCAGTCATGCTGAATCACCAAGTAGTAGCAGATGAGTTCGGAGACATAATGGGTGAAGGGAGAAGACATTATTTATGCTGCCTTCTAGGTCTTGTCAGGGACTTAGATGTAATTCTAAGTACATTGGGAAAGCATGAGAGGGTTTTAATCACAGGTGCGAACCATACTGTTGTACACTTTTATCTGTCATGTTGAGTCTGGATTGCCAGGTAGCAAGAGTGGTTGGAGAATGACGATTGAGGAAGCTACTGGCACAATTCATGAGAGGGGACCACTTGGGCCAGAATGATGAGTGGAAATAGGTATGGACAAAATCAAAGAGTAAATGTTTCCCAGAAGACTGATGGATTGACTATGCAATGTGAGGGATAGAAAGAAACAATGGAAACCAGGATGACTAAAGTGAAGGAAAAAAAAAAAGTTCTTGCCTAATATAGCTTCTTTCTCTAACATTTCCCTTCTTCTTCAAAATTCTACAAAGCTCAGTGTCTAAGCTATTAAACAGCAAGTGTTCAGCCCTGGACTGGAGACAGGGAAGGGAGAGATCTTGAAACCTGTGCTCCCAAGGGCTTTGCAATATAAGTGGAGAGACAAAATTGAACGTTGCAGGCAATGAGTTTCATTGACATCTAGTTGGCTCTAAGTCAGCCTGAGGTAAGAATAAAGGAGAGCTGGGGTGGAAAGAAATTTGAGGAATTTAGAAGGTCTGAAAAAGCTTCATGGAGCAGAAGGGAAATGAGCTGAACCCATAAAGATGGGAAAGGTTTGGATAGGTAGAGTAGGTCCTCAAGATAGAAGGGGTAGAGAGAGGGGTCCTCAAGGTAGGAGGGAAAGATCAAGTAAAGGTTGGAGTCAAGATAGAGGTTGGATTTATTTGCATTAAGAAAAGAGTTGGTGAGGGGCGCCTGGGTGGCGCAGTCGTTAAGCGTCTGCCTTCGGCTCAGGGCGTGATCCTGGCGTTCCGGTATCGAGCCCCACATCAGGCTCCTCCACTAAGAGCCTGTTTCTTCCTCTCCTACTCCCCCTGCCTGTGTTCCCTCTCTTGCTGGCTGTCTCTCTCTGTCTAATAAATAAATAAATAAATAAATAAATAAATAAATAAATAAATAAATCTTTAAAAAAAAAAAAGAAAAGAGTTGGTGAAGCAGTCTGATGTGCATAAAGGATAAGAGCTCTAGAGTTAGACAGACTTGGGTTTGCATCCTAGCTCAGACACAAGCCTACTCTGTGATCTGGGGGACAGTCTCCAAACACAGGAGGGTTTCAGCCAAGAAGGATAAAAATGTCCACCTTTAAAATAGCATAGGTAATGCTCCTGAAATGAGCCTGGAACTTAAGACCTTTGATCAATGCTGATTATTAATTTTGGAAATGCAGTGGAAGGCAAAGGTAAGAACATAGATTTTGGAGTTAGAAGTACTGGTTGACTACCAGAGTCAGTGCTAACTCTCCTTAGAAGCTTCAAGCTGGTGCACTGGCTCAGGCAACAGAAAACTCACAAGACTTTTCAAGCTGAGTGAAATAAAATTCAAGAAATTAGATATATAGGTGTTAGAAGACAGATGGGACAAAAAGTAAATACTAAGGTAACCTACATATTCAGAATTTAAAATGAACTGTTATTCTTAGTCTTCAGGGAACAAAATAGAAGTAGCATTACGAAATTCAGGAGTCAGAAAGAGGCACCATCTGTCAGGTGCTGAAGACTTTGACGGTTTGCCAAGTATCTGATTCTCAGGACTGTGAAGGTCTAACTTGTGCTAGGGTTAGGACTTCTAAGAAAAAACTTGTGTTGGATCCCAAGACATAACATGTGGCTGATGCCCTGATTTGTGTCCTGAGAAGTAGTAAGGAGGCCAAAGGTAAGGAGCTGCACTTACGGACCGCTGCTGCAAAATAACAATAGGAACCAGAGCAGAGAGACCCTTCCCATCCTGCCGTCTCCAGTCACATCCCAATGCCTCCCATTGGCAGGACCTAACTGAAAGCCGACAGGTATCCATAAAAATGTAGTTTGAAAACTTTCAGCCCCAGCATCACAGAGCAGACTACGCAAGGGTACACAAGTAGCTTGTTTTCTTCTTTGTATCATGGGAATAATATCTTAGTTGTAAGGATTAGAAGCTGTTAAAAGGGAAACCATAGGCCCAAAATGTAGCCATTTGTCCTAGGCCACATCACCAAACCAGAACATAATACCTAACCAAATTACAGTTTCAACCTCCCCCAGAAATTGTAGTCGTCACTGGTCAGTCAGAAATTTTCTGGCCAGTACCATTAAAGTCACATGGGCACTCTCCATCACTCAAAGGAATATGAGGTAATCCAGCTAATAAGATACTTTTGTCCCCAAAAGATGACTTCAACTGAATTAATCCTTTTTTTTTTTTTCTGTTTATGGCTTCCTCATCCTGCCTTTAATTACATTTTCCCTTATGCAGCCCTTTGGAAATGAGACGTTGCCCAATTATTGAATTGATTAATAAAGTCAATTAGATCTTTGAAGTTTACTAGGTTGAACTGTGTTATTTAACAAGATAAAGCAAGTACAGCCTCTAGCATATTACCTGGTCTGTGGTATAATCGATGGTATTATGATTGTGTGATTAACAATGCTTACATGGGGGTGCCTGGGTGGCTCAGTCGTTAAGCGACTGCCTTCAGCTCAGGTCATGATCCCAGGGTCCTGGGATCAAGTCCCCATATCGGACTCCCTGCTCAGAGGGAAGCCTGCTTCTCCCTCTGCCCCTCCCCCTGCTTGTGTTCCCTCTTTCACTGTCTCTCTGTCAAAAAAATAAATAAAATCTTAAAAAAAAAAAAAACAATGCTTACATTTGAATAGCTATTTAAAATTTTCAAGCATGCTTACATCTATTTTCACATTTAATACTCAGAACCCTCCTGGGAAAAGAAATAAATTTGGACACTAATGCTCATGTTACTGAAAGATCTATCATAGCTGCTAACTCAGGAAATAAATGTGTAAGCCCTGGTGCATTGCCATAGCCGACTGCCCCAACCCAGGAAATCTTGAGGGGGCTGGGCAAATCAAAAACACAACTCCTGGCTGAGATTGCCAACACTGTTGTTGAGTAAACTCTGATAAGCTTGTTGCAAGAGAAACCAATAACTCAAGAGAAGAGGGTTTGAAAAGGAGAAAGGGAGAAATTTTATTTTGGGTGTCCACTGCTGAGGGGAGGTGGCAGTCTCAAGCTTTAACAACCAACATCTCCACCTGCATGATAGAGACCTAGAATTTAATAAGGAGAGATTCAAGGGGGTATGTGCTAGAGAGTAGGCAGAGAGCTTGTGATCATGAGTGGGAGTCGGAATGTGTCCAGCCCATGATCATGGGCAGGGAAGGTGTTGTGTGGAGGATGGTCTTCCAGGCATTCTATTGCTATCAGGGTTTTTCTGGTCTGGTGGTATTTCCAGTCATTGCAAAACACCTTCATCAATGCCTCAAGAAAGTGTAATAAGAAATAAGTACAGTAGGTTTTAGTTAGAGGGTAAGTTAAGTAGTATTGCCTCTTTCTGGTTTTAACTTTTGGGGCCCATGGTTAAATAAGAGGGCTCACTAACAGGTTTTACTTTGTTGTTTGTTTGTTTGTTATTAGAACAACTCAACACAATAAAATTCCAGTTTATTGTTGGAAAACATTGTTTCACACATACATCAAATAGGCAAAAAAATAAATAAGTAAACAGCAACTTAGACAAAAAAAAAGGGGGGGGAAGAAGCCTCTTGTCTTTGGCCTTTTTAACCATCTCATACAAACCAACTACTTATAGCTAAGTACATACATTAAAAAATGTTACTAGAAAGCTCAAAATAATATTTTGTTGTTGTTGTTGTTGGTTTGCTTTTTTTACAAGTTTTTTTTCTTCTTCTTCTTTGAGATTATAATGAACATGGTCACAACACAAGTCCAGTCCGAAGCAAGACAGAGAATGCTCTGAAGCCTGGTTTGGTCACCCAAGATAATTAAAAATGGCAAACCACTAACGATGTGTACAAAAACACAAAATGTAAATAAAAAAATAGAAACACCTTTTCTTTTTGAAGTACTTTTAAGAAAAAGAGCAGGACCTTGGAAGTTTTGGTTCTTTTTCCTCCCCCTTTGCGTATTCCCATTGTGGTTTAGGGTGGTAAGGTGAGTGTGTCACCTGCAATGGCGCTGCCCCCATGGACTGTCCATCCCAAGGTGGACTGCATTTAGATTCTGACATGGGAAGCAGAGGGTGAATAGGTCACAGAAGTGTTCATTTTTGTTAAGTTTCACTTTTCCTTTTTTGCTGCCTGGTCATCCTCATCAGTCTGCTTCTTGGTGTGGACATCCTTATCCTCGTCATCTTCACCTGCCGTGTGCCCAAAGCTGTCTCAGCCTCCTCATCTTCCTCTCTACCATTTTCCTCAACACTGGTTTCCTTCTCTTCTTCCTCCTCCTCTTCCTTTTCCTCCTCCCTTCTTCCTCTTCTTCATCTTCCTCTTTGTCGGCCTCCTCCTCCCCGTTTTCCTCTTGAGCATTCCCATCAGCATACATGTCTCTTCCATTCTCACGCTGCACAACTTCCTTTCTCTCCTGCTAGTCCTTGGTGGTGATCTCAGAGCTGGTGTCCACGGCTGTGGCTGACATGACAAGGCAAGCCAGTAACCTGATGCAGCAGGTTAAAAGGAAAACGGGAGTTGGAGGACTGGTGATGAAGCTGCCAGGGTCTGCAGTGGGGCTGGTTGCAATGAGCAAGGAGCTGGGCTGGAAACAACGTAAGGTTGGCATCTCAGAGCAGTCAATGGGGTTAGATAAACATTTTAAATGATGTCCTCTCTGGTGTTCTGGAACTCAGACCCTAGGTGAAAGGATTTCCTCATAAAGGTAACAAATGCCAGTAGGAATCACGGCTATTCCTCTCCAGAGTGAAATATACATCTTCCTTTATCTGCACAGCCCAGTCTCCTTTATCTTCCCCCAAATTAGAATGTCATCCTTTACATCAATTACAAATAACCTTGAAAAGGTAAGTTACCGAACTACTATTACCTTCTAAAAAGAAAAAAAATCTCCACAAATTTATATATTTTATAAAATACATTTTCATAATTCTACATCAAATATGGATCAGGTAAGTTTTGCCGCAGAAGGGGAAACTAGATCTGGAGCTTGTGGTATTGTGTGAGAAGGTAAACTTGAAAGTGGTGATACTGTAGTAGATTCACAGGCTGGCAGAGTAAAGCATAAAGCCAAAGGCATCAGGAGAGGACAAGAGGGAGCCTCCGAAGAAACTCAATAGCTCCCCAATAGGAGGGGCAGGCTCTGGAGACAAGCTATGCCCCTTCATTGATTGGAGGCAAACTTGCTTCAGGACTGAGTGACTCTTAGAATGCCAGGCTCAGTCTGGATTTGACTGAAACTAAACCTAAGGAAGATATAATCTTCAATGTTTGTTTGCTTGTTCTCTCCTGGACATTTCTAAATGCAGCTGTGTGTAGTGACCCTGGAATACTAAGTTGAAGCTTTGTACTTGCAAAAGCTCACATTTCTCTCTTGGAAACCTTGGAATGAGGGGCTTGTGTGTGAGAGAGAGAGAGAGAGAATTGTGAAGTGGGGAGGAAGAGGGGATATGAAAGAAGGAAGAGGACAGAACCCATCTGTGAATTTCTCCCTCTTTCCTCTTTTCTCTTAGCTATTGTAGGTATCATGGAGGAAGAATTTCCTCTGCCCTTTAGGTTCTCTCTAGATGGACTAAGAATCAACTTGACATAAAATGGATTAATAGGAGAAAATCAAATTTAATAGCATAAATACAAGAAATCTACACAGACCTGAAATTCTAGATTGTCAGGAAACACGTTGCTTATATGAGCTAAGGAGAGGGGTAGGGTCTGAGAATACAAAGGGGAGAAAGACCATTGGTAGGAAGGTTAGAGATGTTTGGAAAAGAAAGTTTGCTCTACAATGTAGATAATTTTCTTAGATAAAGAGTAATCTCTGTTAGTAGCTCTTCCTGGTACAAGCAAGCAGTTGAGGATGTGGTAAAGAGCTATTTCTGAATCTGCTGGGGGGTTTTGTTTTTAAACTCAAAATAATGTTCATGCCAAAGTGACCCATCTTGGGGGGACCTGCCCTTGGCTCCCACATAGGTGAGGATAAATAATTTTTTCTCTACCTATCTAGGTTCTTGTTTGAGATCTCCCTCACCCCACTCTATAATTAAAAATAAAACAGCTTTACAGGAGAAAACCAACAAAAGTTTAATAACATTATTAAACATGAGAGAGACACAAGAAAACTAAGCAACTTTCTGAAATGGTGGCATAAGCCACCACTTTAAATACCATCTCTAGTTAAAGATAAAAAAAAAAATGTTGGAGCTAGGGAAGCAGTTATGGGAGGCTACCAGGAAAAGCACAGTAAACAAGGGTAAGTTGTTACACAGATTTAAGTCCTTGCCTTCACTGCCGATAAGACTTTCTAGAGATTTAGTCATCCTTCTCTTCCTGGTACAGGCAAGGGGACACCCTTGCAAATAAATATTTTACTTTTAAGTGTAAATGTCTTTTACAAAAGGGTAACTTAGTTTTCAGAGCTTTTCCTATGTCTCCTGTTTCTTAAAATAAATAAATAAATAAATAAATAAATAACCTCCTCAAGATAATTCTTATGCCAAAGAAGCATATTTTGGGTTCTCAAATTCTGCTCTCCTTCAAGAGATAGCTAGGAAAACTCTAAGTCTCTGAAATGGCTCAAGCCATCACCATAAACAACATCTTCAGGTGAAAACAAAATAAATATTTGGGTGGGGGAGAGTAAGGAGGTTATCCGGAGAGCACAGTAAACAAGGGTAAGGTTATTGTATAGATTTAAGTCATTGCCTTTACCATGAACAAGATTCTCTTGTAATTTAGAGTCTTCCTTTTCTTCTTGTTAACGAGAGAGGGAGACACCCTTACAAATGGAGTTTCCCTTATAAATGTATATTTATCTTACTAAAGGATAACTTCTAATCAGTTTTCAAAGCTTCCCTGGTGTCTATTATTATTTACTTATTTAATGATGTAATAGGGTTTTTTTTCTTATTTCTTTTTCTGTTTGTTTGTTTCAACTTTTGTTATTTAAAGGAACCAGCTCAAGATACTCCTTATGTCAAAAAGGCAAATCCTGGGGTGGCAAGTTCTGCTCTCCTTCACTATCTCTATGTTATTGTCTCTAGTCAGAGGTCCAATCAGAAAATGTTATTATGGGGCATGTGGGTGGCTCAGTCAGGTAAGCGACCAACTCTTGAGCTCAGCTCAGGTCTTGATCTCATCAAGGTTGTGAGTTCAGGCCCTGCATTGGGCTCCATGCTGGGCATGAATACTACTTTTAAAAAATGAACTTCAGGGGCACCTGGGTGGCGCAGTCATTAAGCGTCTGCCTTCGGCTCAGGGCGTGATCCCGGTGTTCTGGGATTGAGCCCCACATCAGGCTCCTCCGCTAGGGGCCTGCTTCTTCCTCTCTCACTCCTCCTGCTTGTGTTCCCTCTCTCGCTGGCTGTCTCTCTCTGTCAAATAAATAAATAAAATCTTTAAAAAAAAAATGAACTTCAATAACATATTTGGGGTGCCTGGTGGCTCTGTCAGCTAAGCGTCTATCTCTTGATTTTAGCTCAGGTCATGATCTCAGGGTCTTGAGATCAAGCCCCATGTAGGGCTCCCCACTGGGCATGGACCTTACTTAAAAATGTCTCTCTCTCCCTCTCCCTCTACCTCTTTCCCTGCTCGCATTCTCTCTCTGACTCTCTCTAAAAAAAAATTTTTTTTTAAAAAGGTAAAAAGAAAAAGAGGGACATCTGGGTGGCTTAGTCGGTTAAGCGTCTGCCTTTGGCTCAAGTCATGATTTCAGGGTCCTGGGATAGAGGCTGCATTAGGCTCCCTGCTCAGCGGGGAGTCTGCTTCTCCCTCTCCCTCTGGCCCTCCTCCCCACTTGCACTCTCTCTCTCTTTCTCTCTCTCTCTGTGTCTCAAATAAATAAATAAAAATCTTACAAAAAAAAAAGTAGGGATAGTATTTGAAGAGTTGGGCTTATGCCCTATTGGTAGAATAACTTGTAAAAAGGAGAAACACCAATATCCCTAATGTCTTAGTTTGAGTGACCCTTAAAAATAGGACCTGACATAAAAACTTGTGTGATAATGGTTTACTTTGGGGTGCTAGGAAGTTGAAGTAAGGAAGCAGAGAGAGTGGGGAAGGAGAGAGTAAAGGCTAATCAAAGGTACATTATCAAAGTTGCTGCTAGAGTTTCAAGGGTTCAATTCCATCTCTGAGAAGTGTACAGACTACTACCCAAACTTTTCGTCCTGACATTGGTCCATGGACTTTTCTACAAGTTTTGAATAATACCCCTTGCACTTCAGGGCTACACCTGGTTGTATGTAGGTCAGGCATAGAGAGAAAGTTCTAGAGAAGACCCTCAAGCAGAAAAACAAAGAGAAGGGGTCTGCATTTAGGTTGGACTCTGTCGCTATGCAGGCAACTATTTGCCACAACTTATCTAATATGACTTGTGAGGATGTGGATGGTCTTTGAACCCAGTTCTACGACCTTTTTCCATTCTGTTTTCTCTAGATTGTCCTAACCTACTCTTACTACTGCTCAGGGTTTCCTTGAACAGAGCAGCTATAGAAGGCATAAGAGTGAGAGGACTGAATGGACGTGTGACACTTGTTTTCCAGGATAAATGTACCTTGTCTGTGTGCCTCCTTTGATCTCCTATGGGAGGTGTAATCCACAAAATAGGACCATTCTTAGCTCTAATTGGAGATGAGGAGAGAAGGGGATCAAGGCTCTTCCCTCTTTCATAAGGTCAGTTCTCTGTGTCTTCTAAACATTTTGTTCCCAACCTCTTAGGTGTAGAGCACTCCATGTAGAGTAGTGAAACAAGTAGAATTCTTGGGGGACAGGAAACAAACATTGAGAAGAAAGAAGGAGAAACAAAATGAGAAACGCCTGGTGAGGAAGAACAGTGAAGGCAGGTGAGCAAATGCCAGTAGGAGATCTGAAAAATATATCTTCCTATGCCTTTCCTAGAAAAATCTCCACCAGCTGAGTGCCATGCTCCACCCTGCCCAGCATCCCCTAGCATTCTTCTTCTCCCCTTTTTTCTCCATACCATCCAGTCCTAATGTCTTATTAACAACCCTCCCAATACCCCTCTTCACATCCAAAAAGAAAGAAGAAAATAATAAAGTCCTGAGCCCACTGAGAATGTTTTTCTCCTGGCAAAATATCACTATGTTTATGCAGGAGTACGTTGCCATGTGTCTATGTGTGTGCACACACTCAGGAGCCCTGTTGTATGTTCTTTTTCTATTAACAATTATAAGCCTTATGTGTTCTGTCACCATGACTTTCATATACCCGAGACAGTACACAGTAGCTCTGTAATAAGTCATTAATTAATAATAATGACAATGATGATGATGATTGATGCCGCTGACTAATCCAAATATCTCCAGGGAAAGGACAGTCACTCTTTTTTTTTTTTTTAAGATTTTATTTATTTACTTGACAGAGAAAGAGACAGCCAGCAAGAGAGGGAACACGAGCAGGGAGAGTGGGAGAGGAAGAAGCAGGCTCCCAGCAGAGCAGGGAACCTGATGCGGGCTCGATCCCAGGACCCTGGGATCACGCCCTGAGTCAAAGTCAGACGCTTAAGGACTGAGCCACCCAGGCGCCCCCCTCCAGATCTTTTTGTGCCTTTAAGAAGGCGCCCCAGGACAGTCCCTCTTTTGAGAGAGAACAGAGCTAAGGAACTGCCAGAAAAGTTTGCATTTTCTAACCAATTTATCAAGTTTCCACTATGACTTTCTTCAAGCACGACACAAATGAATTGCTTTACTTTCTGAAAGAACACTAACAAATGAGAAAGTTTATTTATACATTTTTAACAGCACTCAATAAAAATCACTCTTGTGTTTCAATGTGAACTAATCATGTTATAAATATTTTAAAATGTTTTTTGCATGGATAAATCACAAAGGGAAGCTTTGAGGAGAATTTATATTTTTAATATCACTCAAGGAACAATTCATAAATACCTATGATCGCTGTCTGGCACCCATTGTCCAGGATCCACAGCAACTTCAACTTTATATGATATTATGGCTTTATTTTGCCTTGACAGATCTCGTAATCACAATTACTACTTAACTCAAATTGTTTCAAGGTTCCAGATAAAACTACTATCATTACTAGTAACTACTATTTCTTCAAGGAAGCAGCTCCTCGAAGGTTTTATAGATTATTGTGAAATAGGCTCTTCCTGCCCCTGCTCCTTCTTCTGTGAGGCTGGCAAACAGCTGGGTGCCTTCTTTCCCATACTAGGGCTTCATTTCCTAAGACACCCTGGTAGCTCGGGCAGCTCCTATTATGATATGTGTTCTCCATTTAGATAAGCTCCACTCAGCATGAACTGGTAAAGAAGCTGCACTTCAACCCCAGCCTGATGGGGGAGAGGTCCGTGGGGAGTGGGAGTGGCAGAGTGGTTTCTACTCAGAAAGTTTTTCCTCTGTCTAAAACTTTCTCACCAGGAATGGTTATTCATTTTTTTAAATTTATGTGTTCATTCAGTGTATTAATAATTATTTGCTAGGCATTATTGGCATTATTCTTGGTGCTCAAGTAACAATATATGAAATGATAAAAGCAGGAATAAAGTGACTTCATTGTTTAAATACAAATCCAACAATACCAAAAACATTGTCTAGAGAAGAACCTAACTAAAAATTAGACTTTATCAAGATTGAAAATTATTTGTCTGTGAAAGATACTGTTAAGAGAATGAAAACCACCCACGGTATCGGGAGGAGAGGGAATGAACCATGAGAGACTATGGACTCTGGGAAACAAACTGAGGGCTTCAGAGGGGAGGGGGGTGGGGGAATGGGATAGGCAGGTGATGGGTAGTAAGGAAGGCACGTATTGCATGGTGCACTGGGTGTTATACACAACTAATGAATCATCGAACTTTACATCAAAACTAGGGATGTACTGTATGGTGACTGACATAATATAATAAAAAAATATTATTAATAAAAAAAGAAGTTACTTTGCAAAGCACATATCTGATCAAAGACTTTTATTTAGAATATATAATTAACACCTGAAATTCAACAATAAAAAAAACCCTAAATTTTTAAAATAAAAAGAACTGAATGGACACTTTACCAAAGAAGATATGCAGATAGAAAATAAGCATAAGAAAAGATGTTCCACAGAACTTTTACAAGTAAAATGAGATACCACAACATACCTATTGTAATTGTTTTAGAAAAAAACATGGCAATACCTCATTTGTTACTAGTAGGAGTTTAAAATACTGCGGCCACTTTGAAATACGGTTTGGCAATTTCATATAATATTAAATGTACACACCATTATACCAGCAATCGTACTACTGGCTATTTGTCCAAGTGCACTGAGAAACTCCATGCGCAAAAGCACCTATGGGTGAATGTCTACAGCAACTTTACTCACAAATGCTAAAAACGGAAAACAACCATGATGTCCTTCAACACATAAGTAGATAAACCAGTTCTAGTCCATTCATCATGTGGAATACTATTTAACAATAAAAAGAAAGGAATAGTTTATTTTTTTATTTTTTATTTTTTTTAAAGATTTTATTTATTTATTTGACAGAGAGAGAGAGACAGCCAGCGAGAGAGGGAACACAAGCAGGGGGAGTGGGAGAGGAAGAAGCAGGCTCCCAGCAGAGCAGGGAGCCCGATGCGGGGCTCGATCCCAGGACCCTGGGATCACGCCCTGAGCCGAAGGCAGCCGCTTAACGACTGCGCCACCCAGGTGCCCCAGAAAGGAATAGTTTAATCATGCAACAACGCGGAGAATGATTAGCAGCATTTTGCTAAGTGGAATCAGCCAAACCACAAAGGCTACATATTATATGATTTCTTTGATATGTCACCCTGGAGAAGGTGGAACTATAAGAATAAAAAACAGATCAGTGGTTGCCAGGGATTGAGGGAGCAGAGTGAGTCATTGCAGTAGGTCACATGGGGGGTTTTAGGTTATAAACGACTTTAGCATGACTTCCTGTTATGTGTGAATACATGTACTTTGTACCTCTGTCCACTGAGAAGGTCTAAGAGCAGTGACACCCTAGTAACAATGAGTATTTCCACCATCCAGATTTTGGTTTCTAAATATCATTTTACAGTAAAAGAAGAAAAAGGTCCTTGCAGAAATGGCTGATTGTAGGGAAGGAACTTGAAAAATGCAGGATGACCCTGAAGTTATCAGGTAATGTCAGAAAGTAAGGAAATGTTAAAAACAACATTAGTAGAAACATGAGCAAAATATGAATGAAGTTAATATTGTACTAATTCAATTTCTTAGTTTGGGCAACTATAATGATAACGTAAGAAGTCAACGCTGAGAAATTTGAGTAAAGGGTATACAGAATCTCTCCTTACTACCTTGGCAATTGCAACTTTTCTATAATTGCATTAATCCTGCCAATCACCTGGCAATTGCCTGGCAAATTGTCTCTTTTCCTGTCTTCCTGCTCCAACATGAAGTTCCTGAGAATCATACACATGCATATGTATGTGTGTTTGTGTGTTTGTGTGCATGTGTTCGCAACCAAGGCCAGATGCTTGGGCAGCACTGAGGGAGAGCTAGAGCCGGGCAGAGTGACTCCTCAGCTTTCACTGACGCTACTGAATTTCGCAGTGTGAATGAGCCAGGCAGAGGACACTACATCAGGAAGCTGGCCATCCCCTCCAGGCTGATGTGGCTCTTAATTTGCACCCTCAATCAACAGATGATGAACCTACCGTAAGATCATCCTCACTTGCCTTTACCCATCTTATTTATCAGAGCCTCATGCAAATAATTCTTGAAAGCCCTAATGAAATACAGATCTGCTGTCTAAACAGACCTCTAACATTTCAAGAAATCCCATGGAGGCATAAATAAACTCCCCGGAATAATGAAGCAGCACAATGACTTACTTTAGTAACCAGCCTCTGAAAAAAACATTGCTTCTCTTCCCCTCCCCCACTCTCATCTTTTCTAACATCAACCCTGAAGCCTGTCAGAGCTCTTCCTAGATCAGCCAGGGAAGCCCCAGAGGCCTGAATAATTAACTGAATAAGCCCTGTTGATTTCTCCTCTCATCCTACCCACCTTCTCTCTTGGGGTCCTGGCTCAGGTCCTGTTTGACATCTCTCTATCCCCTAACCAGGGAACCCATTCTGACTGACATGATACAAGGGATGGAAATGCAAATGAGTAGGCGCCTCCAGTGTGGGAGCTCCGCTGACAGGTGGCCTTCGGGGAGGGGGGGGGGGAAGGTGGCAGAGCCCACATGAACCTGGAGCAGCAGTGGCAGGAGGTGCAATTGGGAGAGAGAATCTCAATCGACGGAACAGTCTTTCATTTAGAGAACAGGAGAGCTTCCTGAGGTGTTCAAACACCATAAAACTTTAAAATAATGGTGGCTAGTCTTAACCCTTCTGCTACTGTTCCTGTGCAGTGACCCCTTGAGTCAATGGGATGAATAAGCTGAGGGGGGCCTCCCAATGCTGGAAGGATCAGTGCTCTAGTCCTGCCTGGCTGTGAAGGTGAGGTCAGTGACTCTGAGACGAGGGGTACCTGATATTCTGCAGGCTCTGCAGCGGCCCTTCTTTAGACCCCGTGCTCCTTCTGTCTGACCAAAGATGCATCCTCACTCCTTCAAACTCAGGCCTGCTGTGTCTCCATTTACATCACAGACGTCTAGTGTGGATGGCCACACCCCGCTCTGTTTCAGCCTGTGGCCCCTCTGTAGCCACTTTCCATCCAACCCTAACTTCAGAGCAGTATCCTTCATGCTCACTTGGTCTGGAGTTCTTGTGGCTAAAACCTGGACTAGGTATTCAAACACCTGTAGGAAAGAGGATGGGTGGGGGGAGAGGAGGCAGCCTGACTACAGCCGGGCTCCGATTCTGGTACTGCACTGGCCCAGCCTCTGCCTCTTTCCTCCTCCCCAGGGGATAGCTCCTGTCCCTGCCTTCAAGCTCAGTCCTTCCCACTGCTCCTAAGATCAGGCCTGATCTGAGACAGGACAGGTTTGCATTTTGTTAAAGCTTTTTTTTTTCCTCCTCATTACAAAAGCAGTATATAGTCATTGTAGAAAATACATTCAGTCAGATAAGAAAAAAAAAAAGCTAATTATACATAATCCCTTTACCCAGAAACAATCATTTTTAACACTCCCAACTTATCACCTTTTCTAATAGATGCCCTGGGGATAAGATTTCTGTGGTCAAATATGTTTGAGAAACATGGTGCACGTCAGTATCTCTGAGGAGCCCTGTGATGGACACCTGTTGGTCTGCATTTTCCAAATTTCTTTCACCACAGACATCCTTCCCCCATTTATTTTCTAATAACACTTGTTAATAAAACTTTGGTTCTATGTTGAGAAGTGTTGATACAGGTCTATGTATACATACATGTGTGCAGTATATATTTACATACGTGTACGCACACATATACATACGCATAATTATCTTAACCATACACACAGAGATATATATTTAATATTATCATTAATAACATATATATATTTCATCTTTTTTAAAGATTTTATTTATTTATTTGTGAGAGAGCACAAGCAAGGGGAGCAGCAGACAGAGGGAGAGGGAGAAGCAGGCTCCCTGCTGAGCAAGGAGCCTGATGCAGGACTCAGTCCCAGGACCCTAGGACCATGACCTGTGCCGAAAGCAGATGCTTAACTGACTGAGCCACCCAGGTGCCTCTAAATATTTTATCTTTTAACCAGTAGATCTTTTAACCAAATAAATACTTGGCTTTAGCTACTGATTAAAATGGTACGTATAGTACTTTCTATAGCCCTTATCCAGATCCTGCCCTACCCAGGAGCCCATCTTAGGGTTTGTTTTTACCCTTTTTTCTGCTGTCCCTCCCTGTTCATATAAGGCCTGTGTATTAAGGGATGACACTTCTCCACAACCGCCCTGGGGAGAAGTTTGATGGAGGAGCCCTTGGGTAAATCACCTTGAGTAGAGCAGCCTTCTCTGTAGTGCTCGCTGCCCCTGGGGTCATCACCTGCTGCACATGCATCCCTGCTACCCCAGAAGGAATACCTACAGACAGACTTTCCACTCTTGTCCTGAGAGCTGCAGCTTAAGAGGGAGCTCTCCCACAACAGCAGAAGTTCCTCCGCCTTGTCATGACCACCAAGGCTGCTGCTTGGGAACATAACAGACTCTACCAAAATCAAAGTCAGATCTCCCAAGGTGGGCCCTGGAAGGGAAGCATTCCCATAGAAACAGTACATGAACTATTGGGTCAAATAAGATCCATTTGAAGAACAAAGAGGAAATAATTCTAACCAGAAACATATCTGATTTCAGACCTCTTCTTGCATAAACCAGAATTCTAGTGAAATACCTCTCATACTCATGATCTCTAATGTGAGCAAACTTCTGAGAATGAGACGGGTCATTTTAGCTTAGGTGCATACATCTAACTCTCTCCCCTCCTCAGATTATAAGAAATATAAGAGAATCCATTGAATTAAAAATAATGACAATTATATCTTTGGGGGGGGTCTTTGAAGCTTCAGAATGTGTTTTATTTTTGTAAATAATGAAAGTAGCTTGTTTTCCTCAAAGTTCTACCACTAATAATAGAAGTCATATCTTGGAACGTGCTAAGGGTTTGGGAGATAACTTGATCATTAGTTTACATTTGCAATATCCACCTATAAGTCCTGATTTTCCCTCTTCACCTATACTTCTGGCAATGCAAAGACTACCAGCATTTCCTTCTCTTCTCTCATCTCTCCTCCTGCTCACCTGGTGTGCTCTAGGAGGTTAGATCTAGGACACCAAACTAATATGGAGTACATTTGACTTCTGGAGAAAAATCCATCTTTTGGGACTGTTCTTTGAAGCCTGCAGCCACTTCTAGAGGGACACAGGACTCTTGCTTGTTACTCTCTGCCTCCTAGATAGTAAACATTAGACTACTGGCCAGACAGCAGAAGGCAGTGGAAGACACCGGCCTGTCAGCCTTCCTGTCCTTGCAGTGGCAGAAAACATGTCCAATGAGGGCCCAGACCTCCATGGCTGCCATTTTGCCAGCATCCACCCCCACAAAGGCTGAGCTGCATTCTCGTCATACCCCTGCCCTGCCTGGTTTCTCGTTCTGTCTTATGATTATTCCCTCTTGTCTTTTCCACCTGTCTTCATGACATTAATGTCCTTGTCGGGCTTTGGGCACCTTTTTAGTCAAGAAGAATTGTAATCCACTGAATGATATATTAAAAGCCCAGCCAATGTGAGCTACGAAAATATATTTTATCTGAATTTTGTTTTATGAAAATCTAAGATACAACCCCAGAAGCTACACCTGAGTGGCCCTAGAAAACTTATTTTTGCATTACCTTACTTCAGGTTTCAAGGTGACTTCTCTGAGTCTATCTGCTCCTGTATCCACCAGCTCAGTCCCTGTGTGAGACCATGGGGTATGAATTCCCATTAGGAATCCCCTCTCCCAAACATCATCTATTGATAATTTTAAGGAGTTTTTATGATATAGGAGTGCTATTATGATGCCAGTTTGGTCGGTAGATGCAAGAATACACAAATTCGGGGCGCCTGGGTGGCACAGCGGTTAAGCTTCTGCCTTCGGCTCAGGGCGTGATCCCGGTGTTATGGGATCGAGCCCCACGTCAGGCTCCTCCGCTAGGAGCCTGCTTCTTCCTCTCCCACTCCCCCTGCTTGTGTTCCCTCTCTCGCTGGCTGTCTCTATCTCTGTCAAATAAATAAATAAAATCTTTAAAAAAAGAAAAAAGAAGACACAAATTCCTTCCTATTTACTGGTCTGTCCTTCCCTGAGCTCTCCAAAGGAAAATGCACACATAAGTAACAATAGCAAAGGGAAATATTATAATACTTTTTGTTTTTATGGCTTTGGCTCTAATTCCCAATCATAAATTCATCAATCTATATTGGACTCTGTGGGGAATTCCTTGTGCTAGATAAGGGCAACTTAGAACTTAGAACCAAAGGCTGGAGATCCTATGATTTCTCTTTCACCCAAAGTCAAACCTCAGCTCTTACCAACAGTGGCCAGAGATCAGAGAATTCCTTCAAGGCCAGAGAAAGTAGTACCACAGAGAAAGAGGCTAAGTTGATCCGCAATGCTCAGTGCTAAACTGCCAAAGGCTGGAGAAGTAGATACTGGTCTGTCTTAAAAAATTAGCATGACTATCATGTCATAATAAAAAAAAAATGTCCAAAGAGAGGGAAAAAATGGCTGTTTCCCACGTACTTCTCAATCTAGGTTTATGGAGTGGTAAGAAAGAAAAAGAGGCTGCTTCTATGGAAACTTTGCATCCTCTGAAAGCTCTATATGTGGTTTCTTTGAGCAATCATTGACCTATACTTTTGTTTCTTATTCTCAATTCTGTTTCATCCCTGGTGAATAATCATGTGTATGTGTGGCAGGATAGGAGAAAAGGGAAGAAATGCAAGGAGACTTAAGATTTGCCTTGAGATTGATGATACTGGCCGGGTTTGAATCTCAGTATTAGAATCATTGCTCTGACATAGCACTTGGAGCCTCTGAGAGCTATAGGGTATGTACTGGCCTTTGACATCCAAGCTTGGACCAATCTCTCAAATTGTCTATTTCCTATCTTAGAGAGCATAGAGAAGAACAGTGAAACAAGATTTGCAAATCCCTGCCAGTGAAGGGTATTAGGACCAGCCTAGCATATGAGTTCCTAGAGGGGAAGGGCTGAGAAAGCTAGGGATAGAGAGCAGAACTTAGCAACCAAACTGAAGGGAAGGGAAGAAGGAAGATACTACTCAAATAATCTGCCTGCTTCAAATTTTGACCATGACAAGTGATTCTAGAAAGTCTGATTCAGCTTGCACAGGAGTTGTTTTTTTCTTATGAGAGTCACTTAACCTTTCAGTCAAATATCTAGTCTGTGTTCATATATAGAGAGTCAGGCCTTTATGTGAGATGGGGTGGATAAGAGATATATTCCAAGGCCCTGGAGTGAAAGTCAGAGTGGGGGTGCCTGGGTGGCACAGTTGTTAAGCGTCTGCCTTCGGCTCAGGGCATGATCCCAACGTTCTGGGATCGAGCCCCACATCAGGCTCCTCCACTAGGAGCCTGCTTCTTCCTCTCCCACTCCCCCTGCTTGTGTTCTCTCTCTTGCTGGCTGTCTGTCTCTGTCAAATAAATAAATAAAATATTTTTTTAAAAAAGTCAGAGTGGGGTAGAGATGGGAGTTGGGGTAGATAGGGTGGACTCCATTTCTCTTTTGCTATAAACAAAAGACTAAAATGTAGGTTGAGCATAATTACATAAAGTTACATATTTCTTACAGAGACATCAACTAAGGTTACTTGGTTGTAGGTGACCAACTATGCTTTCACTAACAAGTCCAAAGTTAACTCTTGGAAGGATATGGAAGAGATTACAAAAAGAAAATCTGGAGAACTTGTCTCAGAAAGGACAACAACCATACTGGCTACAGGTATCAGAATTTTAGAGACCAATGGTTGTCTTCTTTGGGTGTCACATAACTATTTCCATTTGTGCCATTGAGCTCAAAGTTCAAATCTTAGGGAAAGAATATCTGATTGGCCAGCATGAGTCACAAGGTCACTGAATAGGAGATTCTTGAATTATAACACCACCAAAGCATTGTACAATGAGAGAAGAACCTTTCCCCAAAACAAAAACACAGAGTTTCTAACAGAGAATTGAGCTCTCAATGCCAGGCACATACAAAGTGACATGTTGACAATACATTACATGGGGTAGCTCAGAATCCCTTAACATCAGATGCAGCAATACTGAAAATAAAGTCTCAGCTTCATACATATCATACATATTTTTTTGTTTGTATCTTGGTACTTTAGTCAGTTATGATCAAAGACACCATAACAGAAAGTTGAAATGGCATTCAAAAATTAGAATTTTAGACCATGCATTTTCAATAAGGACAATATTGTCCACAAGGGGGGAAAGGCGGTGAGGGATAAAACTTAGATGTTATAGTAAATTGTGTCCTTCCAAATGGCCACATAAAGAGATACATAAAATATCTATGGTAATAAAATTTCATTTTATTGAAATAGGAGTAATTAGGAAAATAAATTCCTATTTTCTTTTTTTTGCAAGGAGGTGGGTAATAATGAAGAAAAAAAAAAGGCTCAGAAACCCTGTTCTAGACCACTACTTCTCAACTTTCCATGCCATCAAAATTACCTAGGGACATTAAAAAATACTGATACATGAGACTATGTTCATAGGCTCTGATTAATTATTCTTGGGTGTGCCCTGGGCATTGAAATTGTTCAATACTGCCCAAATGATTCTGAAATGCAACCAAGGCTGAGAATCACTAATCTACATCCTTGTAGCTCTGGTGAGCCACCGGAGCATCTACTAGGAGTTTGTCGAAAATGTAAAATGTAAACCCCACCCCACAGCTGCTGAATCAGAAATCTATACTTAAAGAAGATTGCCGGGCAATTCATATACATATTATATATTTAGAGCATTGAAACATGGCAACAATTATCAACCATCCAAATCACTGGTGGAGACTTTTTAATCTTAGAGCTGTCCCAGCCCACTCCAGTGTCATCAAATTAGATTTATTGGTCTTGGGACAGTGTACTACTGACTTTAAACAAATTGAGTCAAAGAAAATCATAGTTATATAAACATTGAAGGTCAAAGAGGTAAAATTACTCACCCAAGAGTTTTAACCACCTTCAATTCTCCTCATTGATGAGGGAGGAATTCCCAGTTCCAGTTATGGGGATGACCAAGTACATGACACTTGACAGCTAAGATCGACGGCTATTTATTAGTCACATAAACTCACAGCCTGGGGGAGGAAGACACCGCATGCCATGTAGGGCCACATAGGGCTGTGCAGAGTGAATATCAGGAGCTGTGGGAGGAAGGCTCTGTAGTATCAAGAACATGGGGTCCCCATCAGTTCCTGTAAGGGGGTGTGATGAGCTTGTTTGAATAATTGTGTGGGCTGGCAGGGCAATGGAGCTTACTGCTCTGAGTGAGGCAGAAACTGTTTCTGGTATCCTTGATAAGGAAGATTATTTAGCTAGAGGGACTTTTCTGTATGAGCACAATAGGAGGGAAACAGGATTAGGCCACTGAAGGCCTTCTAGGATGTCAAGGCAGTACATACATTGAAAGTTAGTTTCAGGACTTCCACTATGCTTGAGCTTTGATGGCTTAGTATAAATTTAAACCTTGGTGGCCGGGGCGCCTGGGTGGCTCAGTCAGTTAAGCGTCTGCCTTCTGCTTAGGCTATGATCCCAGTGTCCTGGGATTGAGGCCTGCATGGGGCTCCTTGCTCAGTGGGGAGCCTGCTTATCCCTCTCCCTCTGCCTGCTGCTGCTCTGAATACTTGTGATCTCTCTGTGTCAAATAAATAAATAAAATAAATAAAACTTCCTCTATCTCCAGGAGCCTCTTAATTAAGAAATAAATAAACATAACAAACAAACAAACAAACCTTGGTTGCTACTGAGACTTTCAGAGAGTAGAAGAGTCTCAATAGAAAGTGAGGGAGGAACTAGGCCAGAGAGAGAGGGCCACAATCACGTGAGAGATAACTGTCAACAACATGAACTTTAGAGGTGTTTTGTTGTTGTTGTTGTTGTTGTTGTTGGGTTTTTTTGGGTTTTGTTTTTTTGTTTGGCCATTAAAAATCGAGAAGACACTTTGGCATTGGGGTAGGGGGTGCCTGTAGGGGTAGGGTGTCACAGGAGATGTGAATGGGAATTGAGACTAATCAATGCCTGTGGCGTTAGTGACATCCAGCAAGAGAACCATTTGCTATTTTGTAACTTTATTAAAGAGTTCTTTGAGGAACCCTCTATATCTCAATTAAGCCAACTGTTTGGAGCCTGTAAGGAAGGTAGAAATTTCACTGAATGACTTTTTTAAGAGCTCAGCATTGTGTGTTTTGAGAAGTGTTTTGAGAAGTGAAATAAATACTTTGGTCACTATCAGTAATATCTGGAACTCTAATGGGGATAGGGAATATCCTGGCAAGGACTTTTATGGAGCCTTAGCATTTGTAGAGATATCTATTACCTTGATCTGTATTCTGGGTATCTGTGATGCAGGGGATTCACAGTGCTCTTCAACAGAAAAAAAAAAAAAAAAAGGAAACTCTTTGGCAATGGATCAAAAGTTTGTTAAAAAAAAAAAAGGTATAGATAGGGTCAGTTTTCATTCAGGGATTCAGTGATAAGATGGCTGCTGAAGTTTGGTATCTTATACTGAATGTTGGGTCTGATACTTTGTCAGGGACATCTGGTCAAAAGATGGAAAGCAGCACCATTCCACTGAGCTCCTGCATGATAGTGATAGTACCATTAGTAAGTATATGAACTCCAGTTGCTGTTTACTCACTTAATCCCGAATTCTCCCTGAATAGCCAAAGGATCTGGGGGAGAGGTAACATCCTCCAGCACCATGGCATCTAGCAAGGGACTAAAGACAGAGGGGGCATCCCCTTCTGTAAGTGGGATATGCCAGTGGGCCCAGGTTTGACTCCATCTGATAGCAAGGAGGCCCTGGTAGCTCTGCTGATTCTGTGGGGTGCTGCTTCCATTACCCAAGGCATAATGGCAGCTGGAGACAGAGGCCCACAGTGTCAGGGTATATGAGAGTCTCTGTTTCTAGGAGAGCACAGTTTGTGGCCAGCAATCACACTCTAATAAAATATAGGGTGGCACCAAGGGAGGGGAATTCTTGTGTTGGAAGTTCCTGGGTGCCTCATGGTCATCATGAGTAATCCAAAGTCTCCAGGAAAATTTAGAAGAGGTTTCTAAAGCTTCCAAAATTAAGGAGTCTCAGGGGAGCTAATGAGAGTGACTTTTTTTTTTTTTTTTTTTTTTTTTGGAAATTTGTACAGACTCTAGAGTCTTTTATGGGAGGGAGAAAAGTTTGAGAGCCCACCTCTCAGGCAGCCACCCCCTCCTCCAGGAACATCCAGGCAAGCTTCCAGGCCTGGGTTCTACAACCACTAAGGTTATTTTACCCCACTGGGTGGGAGCCATCAAGCCTTGTAATTACAGATTAGCCCTGTGGCAGGGTGGTAAGCAGCAACATTAAGCAGAGCCCATGAGTACTGGCCAGGGGATTTGCGTTAGAAGAACAGATGTGTTACTTCTTCTGGTGTTTTGGGAGGAGCTGATACCAAACACTTTTTTCCTTTTTCTTTTCTTTTCTTTTTTCTTTTCTTTTCTTTTCTTTTCTTTTCTTTTCTTTTCTTTTCTTTTCTTTTCCTTTCCTTTCTTTTCTTTTCCTTTCTTTTCTTTTCTTTTCTTTCTTTTCTTTTCTTTTCTCTTTTTTCTTCTCTTTTCTTTCCTTTTTTTCTTTTTTCTTTTCTTTTCTTTCTTTCTCATCAATGCTTGGGTGATGTATTTCCATGGATATGCACCTGAATATCTTTGGGTGTCAGGAAAATGCAAGTGATAGGAGACGGGGAGCAGCAGCAGGGGAAATGGGCAAGATTGCTCTCCTTGCCTGAACAACAACTCTTGTTGGGCAACCTGTGTGGTGGTTTCCTTCCTTTCCACAAACTTTACTAAAGAGCACCCCTGGGCCCATTCTGGGGGTGCACAATTGCAAATGGCTGTCCCAAGCAGCCAGTCATAACATCAGGCTAGAAACAATGACCACAGAGCTCGAGCCCCACCTTGGTAAGCTGGACTCAAGCACTGACTGGTTAGCATGCTGTGTTATTACCAACTTTATAGGTGGGAACCTCAGAGACTACTTGCCAAATACAGGCTAAACCCAAGGGCACAGCACACTACAGTACAATTAATTAACAACAAATCTCTTCTTGAGGATGAGAATATTTTAGTGTGGAAAGAGATGGAAAGTCCAACAAAGACAACAAAATGTCACAGGGGCCAAGGCCCAAGGATACAGGCAAATGATGATTCCCCCTTAGGCAGCCTTCACCATATGATGGCATCAATTTTTTAGCCAGGAGCAGCTAGTTAAAGCTGACCAGGTGTCCTTGGTTTTGATTGGGCCATCTTGTTTTTGATACCAGTTATCTTACTCACCTGTTATTCATGAAACAAAGGAGGGATTCTCACTTTAGGGCTATGGGGTTGACCAAAAACATGACACTGGACACTGGAAAGAGGAGATTGTCAGCAGTTTATTAGTCACATACACTCAGGGAGAAAGACACCAAATGCCACACAAGACCACAGGTGTATTGCACTTCAGAACAGAGTGAACAGCTGAAGGCTGTGGGAGACAGGTTTTATACTATCAAGAGAGTGGAGTTTCCTCTGGTTCCTATGGGAGGATGTTACTAGCTTGTACAAATAAGTGTGGATTGGCAGGAATGAAAAGGCACTGCACCTGGTTCCTTGATAGGGAGGATTGCTTGGCTAAGGGAGCTTATCCACATGAGTGGAGTGTGGAGGAGAAATTGCACTTACAACCATTCAAGACCCTCCTGGTTTCACCAGATGTCAAGGAACCACCTAATATTGGGCCTTAATTTTAGGCCTTATTTAACACCAATGTCATGCACAGGCCTCAATATTGTTGGAGAGAGAGAGAGGCATTTACAGTCCTAATGTTACATTTCTTTTCCACTCATAACCTTTGAGGTTGAGTCTCTTTAGTCATATAATTAGGACAAATTCCAGAGAAGAAAGGGGAAATGTAGTATAGTTTAACAATGGGATTTAGTCCATTAAGTCAGGGGAACTATATATTGGACTAAATGCTCACAATTTTTGTTGAAATTAATTAAACTAATTATTATATTTTTATTTAGATAAAATTAACATAACATAAAACTAACAATTTCAAAGCATACAATTCAGTGACATTTAGCACTGATTTGCAATGTTGTGCAGTCATTACCTCTATCAAGTTCCAAAATATTTTCAACATCTCAAAAAGAGATTCCTGTATCTGTTAAACAGACACAACCCATTGCCTTCCTCCCTCGGCCCTTGACAATGACTAATATGTTTTTCTCTGTATGGATTACTTATTCTGAATATTTCATATAAATGGAATCACATAAGTAATTTTTTGACCTTTTTTTTACTTAGAATAATATTTTCAAAAGTCATCTATGTTGTAGCATATTTTCATACTTCATTCCTGAGTCTACTGTAAAGACATCACATTTTCTTCATTCATTCATGCATGTTAATAGAAGTTTGTGAGTTCCATTTCAAAATGGCAGAAATTGAAAATGTTTAGAATACTTTGCAGACTTGTTGACCGCAACAATTCATAACATAATCACAATAACCAATGACAGTATTATAGACATCAAGTATTTGCATTAAAATTTTAATGTACTGTATGGTGACTAACATAATATAATAAAAAATATTATTAAATTAAAAAAATAAAAAATAAAAAATAAATTTTTTAATTATTATATATTTTAAGAATTAGATTTTCTTTTATGATGTATCAGACTGTATATTAGAAAATATTTTTTAAAAAGACATATCTAGCAAAGAACTTGGACCTAGAAGCCTTAAAATTTAATAATAAAAATAATAATTCATAAAAATGGGCAAAAGATTTGGAAAGACAATGAAAAATGACAACTGAATGTCGAATAAGCACATGAAAAAATACATTATTAGTCATTAAGGAAAAACAACTTAAAACCACACTGAGATACCACCATACATTTAATAGAATGTTTAAAATAAATACATTAGATAGATACCTGATATAGATAGAAGATAGGTAATAAACAATTCTAACAATATCAAGTTGCTCAAAGCATGTAGACCAGATGGAACTCAGCTACATTGCTGATAGAAATGCAAAAATAGTATCGCCTCTTTGAGAAACAGTTTGGCGGTGTTTTTTTTCTATTTAAATTCAATTAATTAACATAGAATGTATTATTTGTTTCAGGGGTACAGGTCTGTGATTCGTCAGTCTTATATAATGCCCAGTGCTCATTACAACACATACCTTCCCCAATGTCCATCACCCAGTTACCCCATCTCTCCATCCCCGTCCCCTCCAGCAACCCTCAGTTTCCTATTATTAAGAGTCTCTTATTGTTTGTTTCCCTCTCTGGCTTCATCTTGTTTCATTTTTTAGTTTTGTGGATTCTTACAAAATTAAATGTACACTTAACATACAAACCAGCAATGCCACTCCAATATATTTATCTGACTGAATAAAAGTTTATGTTTATATAAAAACATATACACAAATGTTTATTGTAGTTTTATTCATTTATGCATGATATCAAATGAAAAAAATTAAAATATATCCTTCAACTGGTAAGTGCATTAGCCAATTGTGGTACATTCATACGATGTAGTATTACTTGGCAACAAAGAGGAATAAGCTGCTGAAACAAAACATAGATGAATCTCAAATGCATTATACTAATGAAAGAAGGCAGATTCAAGAGGCCGCGTACTGTATGGTTTCACTACATGACAATGTAGAAAAGACAAAACTTGAGAGTCTGAAAAAATTGGTAGTTAACAGGGGCTGGAAGTGGAGGGATGAGTTAACTATAAAGGGGCATAAAAAGTTTTGAGTCTGATGTAACTGTACTCCATCTTGGTAGCAGTGACAGTGGTTGCATGATGGAATGAATCCGCCAAAACTTATAAACTTATATACTTAAAAGTGTGCTTTTATTCTATATGAATTATGCCTTGCTAAAAAAAAAGTGAATTCAAAAAATCATACAGATTATGATGCATACAATAAAAGTATGCTAGAAATCAGTAAACACAAGATATGAAATTTTATATTTGGAAATTAAAGAACATAGTTTTTTGACAGAATTAGAATGTCATTGCTTTTAAACCCTAATGAAAACTTTCATTTATTTGACTACTAAAGGCATTAGAGGTAATGATAACTGGAAATTTTTAAAAGAATCATGATTCATGAACTTACTAATCAATCCTAACACCTCAAAAAAAAAAAATCCTAACACCTCAATAAAAAAGTTATAGCAGACACTGTTTCTCCTGATAGAAGTATACACAGTCTCTCATGAATTATTCTTGCCAAAAATAAAATCTGAATCTGATCAAAACTTTAGATCTAACTAAGAGGTTCTTTTAGAAAAATTTACAAAAGCCAAGGTATGGAGAAATGTGTCAAACCCTACCATGATACACAGTGATATACAGAACTTTCCTTCAACAAATACATTAAAATAAAAAAGTGAATGAGAAAGAATACCAAACTTAAAACAGAGGAAAAAGAGAGAGAGAGGGAGAGGGTGAGCAAGAGACATAATAAACCAAACACAATGGATGTGGACTTTCTATTTCTGATTTGAACAAATCAATTGTTAAAAGGAGTTCAGGTTCAAGGTGATGATATAGGAAGAACCTGAACTCACCTCCTCCCGCAGACACAATGAGGACACAGCTACTTATGAAATAATTTTATCTTAAAAATAGAACTGAACGCTGGCTGAGTGGTGACTACACACTGGGCAAAAAAAAAAAAAAAGAAGAAAACCACATTAAAGCAGATAGGAGAGGCTGGGACATTGTCGCCATAAATCCCACCTCCTGGCATGGAGACCTACAACTGAGAAGGAACTCAAATCAAGGAGCTTCTCCCTGAGGAGCAAAGGATTCAAACTCCATATCAGGCCCAACTTTTAAATTATACACTCAAGAGACAAGTGCCCCAAACATCCAGCATCTAAAACCAATGAGGATCATGTCCCCAGACCCACAACACTGTAGTAATCTCAGAAACTGCTATTAAAATTCTCATGCACTGGGACCCAGATGTTGCAATGCTCAACTCAGAGGCAGCTGATTGTGTCCAGACTGAAAGTAAAGGAGGCTCACTTGCTTATATTAAAACATCAGCCTAAGGGGAAGGCACCCAATTTAACATAAACATCTAGGAACCTGCTGGAACACTCCAGGGACAGAAAATGGCAAGCATCATCTTCATGTTCTTACTCTGCCATGCTCCAGTGGACCAATATCTCCTGGAAGGGAGATTTTATGTGTATCTGATGCCCAAATTTCTTCGGCTGCCACCTAGGGGACACCGCCTGATTGCTTGGCTCTGGAGGCCACAAAAGCTTGTGCTCCCAATCTCATGGGATTTCTTCCTGGTCCCATGTACTAATTGGTCTCAACCAGAAAAAAATATTCATATCCCTGTCTAGTGCCCCAGTTTTTGCAACTGTTGCCATGGGGCAAAACCCAAAAGACAAATAATCTAGTCAAGAAATGGGCAGAAGACATAAACAGACACTTCTCCAAAGAAGACAGAAATATGGCTAACAGACACATGAAAAAAAATGCTCCAAATCACTTGCCCTCAGGGAAGTACAAATCAAAACCACAATGAGATACCGTCTCACACCAGTTAGAATGGCTAAAATTAACAAGACAGGGAACAAAAAGTGTTGGTGACGATGTGGAGAGAGGGGAACCCACTTACGCTGTTGGTGGGAATGCAAGTTGGTACAGCCAGTTTGGAAAACAGTGAGGAGGTCCTTCAAAAAGTTAAAAATAGAGCTACCCTATGACCCAGCAATTGCAATACTGGGTATTTACCCCAAAGATACAGATATGATGAAGAAAAGGGCCATATGCACCCCAATGTTCATAGGAGCATTGTCCACAATAGCTAAACTGTGGAAAGAGCTGAGAAGCCCTTCAGCAGATGAATGGATAAAGAAGATGTGGTCCATATATACAAAGGAATATTACTCAGCCATCAGAAAGAACAATTACCCAACATTTGCAGCAACATGGATGGGACTGGAGGTGATTATGCTAAGTGAAATAAGTCAAGTAGAAAAAGACAATTATCATATTGTTTCACTCATTTATGCAACATAAGGAATAGCAGGGAGATCGGCAGGAGAAGGAAGGAAAGAATGAAGGGGGTAAATAGAAGGGGAATGAACCATGAGAGACTATGGGCTCTGGGAAACAAACTGAGGGTTTCAGAGGGGAGTGGAGTGGGGGATTGGGTTAGGCCGGTGATGGGTATTAAGGAGGGCACATATTGCATGAACACTGTATGTTATACACAAACAATGAATCATGGAACACTACATCAAAAACTAATGATGTACTATATGGTAACTAATGTAACATAATAAAAAATTAAAAAAAAAGAAATAGAAGAGAACATGCTATAACTATCACCATGGAAATACAAGAGATCATAAGAAACTATTATGAACCATTATACACCAAAAAATTGGATAACCTAGAAGACATGGATATATTTCTAGAAAAATACAACCTACCATGCCTGAATTATGGTGAAAATAGAAAATCTGAACAGACCAATTACTACTGAAGAGATTGAAACAGTAATAAAAAACTCCCCAAAAAGCAAAACTCCAGGATCAGACACTTTCATTGGTGAATTCTAACAAATATTCAAATGAGAACTAATACAAATCCTTCTCAAACTCTTCCAAAAAATAGAAGAAAAAACTCTTCCAAATTTATTTATTGAGGCCAGCATTACTCTGATAACAAAACCAGAAAAGAATGTCACAAGAAAATAAAGCAAATTACAGGTTACTAACCCTGATGAACATAGATGCAAAAAATCTCAACAAGGGGCGCCAGGGTAGCGCAGTTGTTAGGCGTCTGCCTTCGGCTCAGGGCGTGATCCCGGTGTTCTGGGATCCAGTCCCACATGGGGCTCCTCCACTGGGAGACTGCTTCTTCTTCTCCCACTCCCCCTGCTTGTGTTCCCTCTCTTGCTGGCTGTCTTTCTGTCACATAAATAAATAAAATCTTTGAAAAAAAATCTCAACAAAATATTAACAAACCAAATTCAACCATACATTAAGAGGATCATACCATGATCAAGTGGGATTAATTTCTGGGATGCAAGAATGGTTTAATACTCACAAATTAGTCAATGTAATACATGACATTAACAACTTGAAGGATAAAAATCATATGACTATCTCAACAACAGAACAAGCATTTGACAAAATTCAGCTTCCGTTTATTACAAAAACTCCCCAAAAAGTGGGTGTAGTGGGTATAAAAGTCCACATAATAAAAGCCACATATCCAAGCCCATAGCTAACATCATACTCGATGGGGAAACAGTGAGTTTTTCCTCTGAGATCAGGAACAAAAGATACCCACTCCTGCTACTTTTATTTGGCTGGAAGTCCCAGCCAAAGCAATTAAGCAAGAAAAAAGAAATAAAAATTGGAAAGGAAGAAGTAAAACTGTCAATATTTGCTGATGATATAATATGTAAGGAATCCTAAAGACTCTATTAAAAAAAAACAGAATGAAATAATTCAGTAAATTTACAGGATATGAAATCAATACACAAAAATCTGTTGTGTTTGTATACACTAATAAACTAATTAAGGAAATGATCTGCTTACAGTTAGATCAAAAAGAATAAAATACCTAGGAATAAACTTAAGTATGAAAGGGAAAGTGCTGTATATTGACTGTAAGATATTAATTAAAGAAATTGAAGAAGACACAAGTAAATGTAAGGATATTTCATGCTGATGGATTTGAAAAGTTAATGTTGTTAAAATGTCAAACTACCCAAAGTTATTTCTATTTTTTTTTTTCACAGAAATAGAAGAAATTATCCTAAAATTGGTATGGAACCATAAAAGATACCAAAGCTATCTTGAAAATGTAAAGCAAAGTTGAAGACCTCATACTCCTGACTTCAAACCGTATTGCAAAATTCCAGTAATGGAAACAACATGATATCAGCATAAAAACATCCATCAGTGGAACAGAATACAGAGTGCAGAAATAAACCCATACATATATGGCCAATTAATTTACAACAAAGGATCCAAAAATATTCAATGGAGAAACAAAAGTCTCTTTAATAAGTGGTGTTGGAAAAATTGGACATTAACATTTAAATGAATTATCTTGGACCAATGTCTTACAACACACACAAAAATTAACCTAAATGGATTCAAGACTAGAACGTAAGAACTGAAACCATAAATTTCTAGAAGAAAACATAGGAAGTAAGCTTCTTAATATCAGTCTTTAGTTATGATTTTTTGAATCAGACAACAAAAACAAAAATAACAAAACCAAAAATAAACAAGTGGAACTATATGAACCAAAAAAATTTCTACACAGCAAAGGAAAGAATCAACATAATGAAAAGGCAACCTACTGTATCACAGAAGATATTTGCAAATCATTTATCTGATAAAAAGATAATTTCATAATATACAAACAATTTATAGTATAAGTCCGGACATTTCTTCCAAATAAGACTGTTTACCTGATAGCTAAAGTTGGATATCTCAATGATATCCAGACAGAAGAGTTTCCAACCTGAACTCTTAGACTCTACCCTTTTCCTTTACTCACGTTTTTCCTATTTCAATGTTCATTGTCTCAGAAGATGGGAATCATCATCTAACTAGTTGATAGAGCCAAAAATGGAAATATTTTTGTCACCTCCCTTTCCTATTATCCTTCACTTTGAATCCTATTATTAAATCCTGTCAATACTATCTCTAAAATATTTCTTGAATTTCTCAATATCTCTTCATTTTCACTTTTATAAACCTAGTCAAATCCAGAATTATTTCTATCCTAGATATTTCAATGGCCTTCTAACTCCTTTCTCTAACTCCACTCCTTATCTTTATTCTAATTCATTATCTGCATAAAATATAGGGTGATTTTGGTTTGAAGAAGGTTGCCAAAGACTATCTCTTCTGTGCTAATAATATCCAAAGCAAAAAAAAAAAATATTTTATAGCATAATGAACACAGCAGAAGAAAGTATCATAAGGTCAGACAGGGCAATAGAATATACCAAACCTGATGCACAAAAGTGAAAAAAAAAAAAAAGAAAAGAAAACAATATATTATTAGAGACCTGCAGGAAAACATAAAACATCTAACATATGTATAATTGGAGGACATGGGTGAGAAGAAGTATATGAAGAGATATTGACCATTTCCCACCAAAATGGTAACAATTAGCCCACATATCAAGAATCTTATGACATTCCAAGCAGAATAAATGAAAGAGCATCTAAATACACCATAACAAGTTACTAATAATCAGATCAATGCAAAATTATTTTAAAAAGCTGAAAAAAAACACTTTACATTCAGAAGAACAAAAATGTGAAAGACATATTTGACATATTTGACATTGTCAAGTTTGGCATTTAACCGTTAAAATGTTAATCCAAATACAATCAGATGATGTGTTTAAAATACTGAATTAAAAAAATGCAAAATCTTTCAAAAGTAAATATATATATAGTGGTGTCCTAGTATGGCAGGATTTACTGGAAAATGGCACAAGAAACTTCCTGCAGTAACGTAAATATTCTGTATCTTGATTTGACTGGTATTAATTTGCATATGCATGCCCACATGTGGGGGGAGTATGTGTGTGAAAATACATTTTTTTTTAATTTAAGTACAGTTGACACACATATTTCTTAGTTTCAGATGTACAAAATAGTGATTGACAACCCTATACATTATGCTATGCTCGCCACAAGCGTAACTACCCTCTGTCATTCACCATAAAACACTATTACAATGTCATTGACTCTATTCCCTATGCTGTCCTGTCAAAATCCATTTTGACTGTATATTAAAGATTTGTGTATTTTAATGGATATAAATTATACTCTAATAGGCCCATTTCTCTTTGAAACTCACACACACATCCTATCACATATATACACAACACACAATATCTTTTTTAAGTTATGTTAATAGTATCATAAATATAATATACATAATTTTTAAAAAATAATAAATTAATGTATATATTTTTCTTCTTCTTAAGACTCATTGATTGCTTTCTTTGGCACTTTGTATTAAGCCTGAATGTCTTACTCTTGTAGACATGGTCTTATATAGTATGATCTCTGCTAAATCATCAGGTTTATCATACATCATTACTTCCACAGTTCACTGCCCTCCAGTCACTGTACACTTCCTTTTTTTTTTTTTTTGATAGTATCATATGCTCTCCTGATTCAAGGTCCTCATACATGTCATTCTCTGCACTAGAAATGCTCTATTTTCCATTATTCACCTCGCTGACCCCTTCTCACCATTTAGAACTCATACTGGATATACTTCCCCAGTGAGACTTTTCTTGACCCTTCCCTAATCAATACAGATCTCCTCTGTTAATCTCTCTTTCAGAATTATAATTCTGTTCTTTCTTGTACTTTATATGATGTAGATATAAAAGTTTTTAGTTACTTTTTAAATAATGTGTACCTTCCACTTGACTTTGTTTCACAAGGGTAGAACAGTGTTTGATTTTCTCACCACTAAAATCAAGTGCTTAATACAGTACGGGGTTCACAGCAGGTGCTCAATAACTATTACAATCAGTGGATAAATAAAATATCTAGTATATAGTAAAATAACCAACCAAAAGACTTGGATCAAGAATCCAGATATTTGTGTTCCACTCATGGTTCTGCCTCTGACTCACCAAAGTACCTTGAAGAAATTACTGGACTTCTCTGAGTCCCAGCTTCCTCATCTGTATATAAAAGGTTTGAAGTCATAATTTTATAACTCTGAATTATATAACCATAAAAAATTTAAAACTTTCTACTTCCTAAGATACTCTGTTGACCCCTATTATGTGTACAGGGACCCTTTGTGGAGCATTCTTGCTGTGCTTCTCTTTCCCTTTGGTTTTAATCTTCTAGAGTATTGGAACTTACATATCAGAAAAAAATATGGTGTGCTCGCTTCTAGCTCTGAGATGATATATGTTGAAAGCAGCCTATTACTGATTCTCCAATTCCATTGCACTCATATCATAATCAGATTAAAAACTTCTTTAGATTAAAATTAAAGCCATGACATATTCATGCATACATTTCTATACCTAAACTTGTCTGTATGCAAATAAGACTATTTGATATGGAACAAAACGAGCAGAAATATTCTTAATTATTTATTTTTATAGAAGGAATACACCAATGAATTCAGTGAATAAACATAACATGTTGGAATCAATGGCCTGTGGAAGTAGCTGAGGTGTTCAGTGCTGGAGATAATCACTCTCATCCAGTGAGTGCGATGTACTGATTCCGCATCAGAAGAAGCAAACACAGGACCCTGTGTCTCCTTATTGGAGTAAGTGTAAATAAGATGCTCGGTTAAAGAAGCTGGATGTTTATCCATGCATTTGACAAAGGAGGGTCAAAGTGAAGTAATAAGATAATGCACTAAAGTAAACGGAAAACAAAAGGCGGCTTGTTATATTACTGCTGGTTCCCTAAATGAGACTAGGCATACAGCATCAGAGATTAAATGGCAAACTAGAAATCAAGCAGAAGTACTAGCCACATTGTTTTCTTCCCTAATGCTGTCTGAGAAATTATTTTCTGAGAAGAAATAGACATGACCTAAATCATTTTCTTTTTTGCTCCTTGCTGACGTCCAGGACAGGCCACCTCAGGATGTCCCATTTGGCATTTGGATTATGTGGAGCTAAAAAAAGCAAGGTCCAAAAGGCTCAGGAAGAACTTTCGACCTTCCCCTTAACTGCCTAAAAGAATTTAGATAGATTTGTTTCTGCAAGGGAGCTATCCCCATAGTAACTACAATATAATAGGAGCTAAGTGTGGTGGACAGGGAAGAACCTAGCAAAGTCTGAAAATTCCTATGTCCCATTGTTTTTGTACAACCCAGCAAACATTTGTTTGCCAACATTTACTATTCTTCATCCTTCTGTGAATTGCTTTACGTATTCTTGAAATCCCAGGCCCCTTCCCCCTTCTCCTTAGTTCAAGATGATGTATATACCTTATTTTGCCTGTCATTAGAATATCTCATGTTTATGTGGTTTTTCCATAAGTAGGTAATTAAATGTAGCTTTCTTCTGTCAATCTGTCTAATGTCATTTTAATTATTTGACCAACCAAAAGAACTAAGAGGAAAAATTAGGACTTTTCCCTTTCCCAGCACCTTTCAGATACAGTCATTTCAAAATGTAATGAATCTGCCAATCTAAAAAATTCCAGAAGGTATTGATAGAAAAAAACCTCTTGGCTTTTCTGTTTCTGATGTTCTCTTACCCTTGAAGAATTTCATATTTTCTTAACTCTCTTTCTGGCATCAAACACAGATCTGTAGTCCGAAAAATTCGAGTAAGACACACATTTTTTTTCTTGATGGAAAACAAAAGTGATAGAGAAAAAAATGGGAAAAAAAAGAAAAACTAGGGAATAAGGACAAGAGGGAAGAAAAGAAGAGGAGAGGAAACAGGGGATAAGAAAAAAGAACTTAAAGAAGATGAGAGAGAAAGTAAAGAAAAGAGATAAGGCCAAGTGATAAAAGAAAAGAGACAAGCAGGAAAGTAGGAAGAGATAGTGAAAAAGATTAAGGAAGATGCATAACTTGCATGCTTCCAAACAATTTCCCAGAAATAGATAAAATCTATGGAACAATATCTGAAATGGCAAAACAAAACAAAACAGAACAAACAAAAACCCAAAACCTTGCAAACTATAGCAATACTCAAATGGCATAATGAGCTATTTAGCATTCTCTAGATACAGAGATATATAGGGCTGGGGAATAAACATATACCTTATAGATCCTATCTGTCCCTTGTACCACCCCAAATGCCAAAAAAATTTACTTTCGTTTGATGAAAATTTCCCCTAAAGTTGATGCTCATTTTTATTTTCAATCTAAACAAAATCACTATTTATGTACTTGAATGTGTTATGAAATACCTTACAAATGGGGCTTTTCAATTCTGAGTGTAAGCACATTTGACAGCTCTCCGATTCCACAAAACACCAGAATTTTATCTTAAAATAGTACAGCTTCTCCCGGGTTTGGCAAGTGTTATATTCCTCTAAGGTCCTTGACCAAACTCCTAGTTACAGACACATTGTGTAGTGTGTAGTGTGTGTGTGTGTGTGTGTGTGTGTGTGTGTGTGTGTGTGTGTGTTCATTCCTTAGCCCTCAAATATATTGTTTCTCAGAAAAGAACATCGACTTACTTTTTCCTCCTAATTTTTGGGGATTACATTCAATGTGATTATTAAAACATAACAAATAAGACTTATCCTTTGTGTCCAAGTTGGGATTCAAATGATTAGTATGGAAAATGAGATTCACAAATGATTAAAAATAAAATATTTCTATGTTTAACTTCTCAAAATACTTAAAATTCAAAGTAATCAGTCACCATATCTGCCACATAAAGTCACATACTTTTTGAGGCTGCCTTTCTTCCCCATCCCCAGTGCCAAGGGAAGGATGTACAGTTGATGGCAGCTCCTAGTTAGTGTATCTTCCCGAACACCAGCCCTCAAAGTGGCTATTCTGGTAGATACTAGGAAAGCTGGGCTTAGCTAAATTTCAGTTTTTATTGGCATTAATGTGTTAGCTATGTCTTATATACTTGTATATCTAAGATTTTACTTATCCTAGCAGGACTGACTTTTCTAGGGTTGGCCAATCCCTAGAGATAGTAAACAACTTGCCTTAAAGTGAGATTTTTCAAATGAAAACCAACCAACCCAGAGCCTACATCCCAACCAGCTCCTTTATCAGACATTCATACTCTGAGCCAATATCCACCTGCCTTAATCACCCCAGGGCCAAGTACCAGACAAAAGATGACTCTATGCCTTAGAACCTGCTAAAATTTTTCAAACTAGTCAAGTTCAAGCCTACTTTGCCTTGTCTGTTTCTTCATACCAAAACCAAAATAAAAGCTCCTGCTTTTTCCCTACTCTCCTTCAGCCTCCTGACTGACCATGATGCTTCCCCATGATGCAGCATGCCCTCTCCTCTCAGGACCTGTGAGTATAACCAACTACCTTTTCAAAGGCAGTCATCTCCTGATCTGTTGGCCTTGCCACGCCTAAATCATAATAATACTATAGTTTAAATACCTACATGGCTACATACAGATTCAGACAAATGCTGCCTGAATAGCTCTTGAAAATTCTGAAGTATAGTAGGCTGAATAATAAACTCCATACCCTGACAATATATTGCCTTACATTCTAAAATGGACTTTGCAGATGTGATTAATTTAAGGATCCTGAGCTAGGAAGATTATTTTGGATTATCTAGGTGACTCATAATCTTTTTTACTTATAAGAGGGACACAGGAAGGTCAGAGTGATAAAGACAGACTGGAAGATATTATTCTACTCACTTTGAAGATGGACGGTAGCACTATGAGCTAAGCAATGCTAGCAGCCTTTAGATGTTGGAAAAGGCAAGGCAACAGATCTTTCTTTGGAGCCTTCAAAAGGATCACAATGCTGCTGACAGTTTGGTCTTAGTCCAATAAAACTTATGGATTTCTGACCCCCAGAACAAAAAGAGAATAAATTTGTGTTGTATTAAACTTCTAAATTAGTGGTAATTTGTAAAAGCAGCAAAGAGAGCGGTACTGAGAGTGGTCTCTACTGTAACAGTGGTGCTGATGGTGTAACAAGTGTCTGGAAATGTGGAAGTGGCTTTGGAATGGGATAGAGGGTAGGTAAATTTGGAGAAGCATAGTATAAAAAGTTTATATTGTCTTTAACATATTGTATAAATGTGGATGTTAAATACACTGCAGCTGAGAGCTTAGAATGAAGTGAGGAGCATGGCACTGGAAACCTATATCAACTTGTAGAATACACAGATCATCAGGAACAGAAAACTGATCATAGAATGCACCGCTGGTGAGAGCTCAGAGAAAAATGAGAAACATGTCACTGAAAACTGAAGGGAAAATAATCCTTGTTTTATAATGGCAGAAAGTTTTGCTGAATTGCGCTCTATAGTTATGTGGAAAGCACAATTTGTAAGCGGTGAATTTGTATATGTAGCCAAGGAGATCCCAAGCAAAGTGTTTCAAGTATGCCTGGTTTCTCCTTGCTGTTTATAATAAAATATAAAAAGAAAGAAATAGATTGAAAGAACTATTAAGCAAGAAGAACTAGGGCTTGATGATTTGGAGAATTCTCGGGTTATTCAGATTGGAAAATGTTAAAATTAAGAGATTCACTGATAGGAAGCATGTTTTGGAGAGAAAGCCAAGGCTGAACATCTCCTTGAGAATGCCTGAGAAGAGTCAAAGGATCAAAGTATTCAACAACACAGAGGTATATTTGAAGAGCCCAGGCATTCAACTCAAGGATCCTCTCAGCCATATAAGTATGAGTCAGAAACAGAGGTGGAATTATCCAGGAAAGATCTATGAAGGAGGAATCTCATATCTAATGAAATGAATATCCAAGAAATACATAGGAGACCCACAAATTTCTGTTGAATGTTATACCAGCAGAAATACTGCCAGCTTGGACTGAAAGGGACAAAGAAAGGATGAATAAAAGAAGGCTGTCAGATTCCCAAAATTTTATGAACAGGAAACAGGCCAATAAAAACCAGTAGGCTACAAAAACATGCTATCTCTCAAGAAAACCAAAAGGATGACCCTGTGGGCAGAACTGTGAGTCCACGGACCATAGTTATGAGCCACAAGGGATTTCTTCAAGGTCTAGAGACCTAATGTAATGTGCCCAGTTAGATTTTCAAATTTCTTAGGACAAGTGACTTATATTTTTATTTTAATTATTTACCTTTTTTTGTAACTATGTCTTGGATATTTATAACTATGTCTGGCCCATTATTACATTTAAGAAGCAGATAACTTGTTTTCTAGTTTCAGAGGTCCACAGATAGAGAAGAATTTTATCCCAAGATCAAAAATACTTTGGATGTAAATTGATCCTGTGATGGATTGAGACTTTTGGGAACTTGGAGATGGAGTAAATGTATTTTGTGCGGGGGATAATGTGAATCTTTGTGGGCCATGGGGAACCATTCTCACTTATAGAGATATCAGGATGTCAAGGGACAACTGGCACCAGGGATCCCTTTCTTAACTCTGGTCATACAGGTGACCTGGAGAACTCTACGTTCTTGGATAGAGAAGACATGAAACTATAAATGCAGACCTATACTGTTTTCTTTTCTTCACCACCCAACTGACAAGGAGAATCTAAGGATTAAAATAGCTTCAGGATCTTCATATATCTCCCTTTCTCAAAGTCTTCCTCAATAGCTTCCCCTTTAATGCCCAGAAATAGTTCTTTGAGATCCTAGGGTCCCCAATAAAATGCTTTCTTTTCATTACTTCCTGAAAATCAAGTATATGGTACTTTGGCAAAGAGAAAACCTGAGTTGCACTATTGCAATATGTTTCTGAGAAATTATAAGTGCCATATCTGGGTTTGGGCAGGTGCAGTGTCAGTGAAGGTGTGAGATAGGAAAAGTAGACATCATTTTTAGGAGGAAGGGAATATGGCCAAAGAGTGGGGGACCTCATTTTATCTGGGCCCTTAAATTTAGCTAGATAACTATCAAATCATTCTAAACACCTATGAATTCAACCTGAGATGTAAGAAAAGAATTGTTGGAATTCTACAAATAGAAAAGTGACCACTTTTTGCAAGGTAGGAGGTGTGAAGAAATGAATTTGAGAGGATATATCACAAGATAATCTGCAGGGGGAGGGAGCCTCTGAAAGGTGCTATGGAAAGTGATATAGACCTGGAGCTCCAAATTGTTAACCTTTAGAAATTTGCTCCAGTGAGAGACGTCCCTGCCTGAAAGGTGCTCAGGTGGTAAAGCAGAGCAGAATCCTAGGTCAGACAGTGTGGTCTCAGGGTCCCCAGGGTCACAGAAAGAATGGGGGGTGCCTGAGCTGGCAGAGTTCCCAAGCATTGGAGCGGGGAAATTGGTAGGGTCAGCAAACCCAGGAGGGGGCTTTCAATTCAGTTTGTTGTAAAGTGTGAACCGTGGGTTGGTCCAGGAACAACTCTCTGTGTGGGGGCCCTGCGAAGAAAAGAAGAAGTGGCAACCCTCTGCCTTCCCCTGGGAAGGGCAGCATGGGAACATGCACCACCAGGGAACAGCTCTCCATGGGGGGATGGCCTGAAAAAGGACAGAAATGTAGGGACCCTCCACCTTCCCCCAGGAAGGGCTGCGTGGGAATGTACATGACTGGGTGACTGCTCTCCAGGTAGGGAAACTGCAAAGGAAAGAAATGCAGGAACCCATCACCTTCCCCTGGGAGGGTATGTGCAGGCATGCACTGCAAGAGACTGCAGAGTCTGGCACACACAGAAGTGAAGACTGCTTATCCCTGAGGGTTTACTGAAGAGAGGGGACTGTGATCTTTCAGCTCCGGGGCAGGATATCAGGGTGTGGACATTTTTATTTTCATCCTCTAAAGGGGCTCAGAAAGTCTTCAGGGAACAAAAGTCACATAGAGCAACCAGAAAGTTTACACTGAGCTCAGCCACTGGCAAGGGGTGTTGCAACTCTGCACAGGCAAAGACTTCTGAGAATCAACTCAGCAGGCCCCTCCCCAGAACAACAGACGAAAGTACAGGTGAACATCAAGTTTACAAGCACAAAACTCCAGCACTAAGGGAAAAAAGTATGTAGAATTTGAGAATATTTTTCATGATTCATTTATCTTCAGTTTAAAATTTATCTTTTTTTCTTTTTTTTTCCTTTTCGACTAGTTTCTTATTCTATTAACTCTCTTTTTAAGTCTTTTTTTGTTTTACTTTCCACTTCTACATTTACATTTTATGGATTTGTTCTTCATTTTTGGCTTCCTTTCACTATATTCAATTTTATATATATAACTTTTATATATATAACTTTTGCATTTTTTACAATTTTGGCATTTAGTGTCTTCTAAAAAAAGATCAAAATACACCCAGGACCAAGTGGATCACCCTGTTTTGACCACCTGGGAGATTATATTCTTCCTCCCCCCCCCTTTTTTTCTTTTTCTTTTCTATTTTGGTTTCTATCCTCTTCTGATTTTTCTTTACTCTCCCATACATCCATTTTTTTCTGAAAAAAAAAAATGACTAGAAAGAGGAATTCACAACAAAAGAAAGGACCAGAAGGCATACTCTCTGCTGCAGATCTACTCAATATGGGCATAAGTAAAATATTAGAGCTGGAATTCAGGATAACAATTATGAAGTTACTAGCTGGGCTTGAAAAAAAGCATAAAAGACACTACAGAATCTCTTCATGCAGAAATAAAATCTAATCAGACCAAAATTAGAAAGGCTTTAACTGAGACGCAGTCTAAATTGGATGCTCTAACAGCTAGGGTAAATAAGGCAAAAGAGAGTAAGTGACATAGAAAACAAGTTAAAGGAAAGGAAGGAAGCTAAGGAAAAGAGAGGAAAACAACTAATAGACCATGAGGGGAGACTTTGAGAAATTATCAATACCATAAAGAGAAACAATATTAGAATCATTGAGGTACCAGAGGGAAGAAAAAAAAAAGAGAGAGAGGGCCAGAAGGTATATTTGAGCAAATGGTAGCTAAGAACGTCCCTAATCTGGGGAAGGAGACAGGGATACAAGTCCAAGAGGTTCCCTCTCAAAATCAATACAAATAGATCAACACCCTGACATATAAAAGTGAAGCTTACAAACTTCATAGATAAAGAGAAAATCCTGAAAGCAGCTGGAGACAAGAGGTTTTTAACCTACAGGGGAAGGAACATTAGACTGGCAGCAAACCTATCGACAGAGATCTGACAACACAGAAAGGGCTGGCATGATATATTCAGGGTACTAAATGAGAAAAACATGCAGCCAAGAATATTTTGTCCAGCAAGGTGGTCATTCAGAATGAGAGGAGAGATAAAGAGCTTCCAGGAAAAGCACAGACTAAAAGAATATGCGACCACAAAATCAGCCATGCAAGAATTATTAAAGGGGATCCTCTAAGTGAAGAGAGAGTCCAAAAATAACATAGAAAGGAACAGAGACAATATACAGAAACAGAGACTTTACAGATAATAAAATGGCACTAAATTCATATTTTTCAATAGTTACTCTAAAAGCAAATGGGCTAAATGCTCCAATCAAAGACACAGGGTATCAGATTAGATAAAAAGGCAAGACCCATTTATATGCTATCCACAAGAGACTCATTATACCCAAAGACACCTTCAAATTGAAAGTGAAGGGGTGGAGAAATATTTATCATGCTAGTGAATTTGAAAAGAAAGTTGTGGTAGCAATCCTCATATCAGACAAATTAGATTTTAAACCAAAGACTGTAGCAAGGGATGAAGAGGGACATTATATCATACTTAAAGTGTCTATCCAACAAGATCTAACAATTATAAATATTTCTGCTCCTAATTTGGGAGAGCCAATTATATCAACCAATTAATAACCAAATTTAAAAAACGTATTGATAATAATACAATACTAGCAGGGGACTTGAACACCCTGCTCACAGCAATGGACAGATCATCTAAGCAGGAGATTAACAAGAAAACAAGGGCTTTGAATGGTGAACTGGACCAGATGGGCTTCGCAGATATAAGAGCATTTCATCCTAAATCAACAGAATACACATTCTTCTTGACTTTAACTTTCTTCAGAATATATCACATACCGTGTCACAAATCAGGGCTCAACTGTATCAAAAGACTGGAATTATTTCCTGCATATATTCAGACTACAATGCTTTGAAACTTGAACTCAATAAGAAGAGGAAATTTGGAAGGAACTCAAACTCTTGGAGGTTAAAGAGCATCCTACTAAAGAATAAATGGGTCAACCAGGAAATTAAAGAAGAACTTTAAAAATTCATGGAAACAATTAAAAATGAAATTGCCAATGAAAACACAACATTCAAAATCTTTGGGATGCAACAAAGGTGGTTCTAAGAGGGAAGTATTTAGCAATATAGGCCTTTCTCAAGAAACAAGAAAAGTCTCAAATACACAAGCTAACCATATAGTGTGTCCTTCTTCACTTCTTTAGTACAGTCTTTGCTTTAAAATCTAATTTGTCTTATATAAGGATTGCTATCCCAGCTTTCTTTTGACAACCAATAGCATGATATATGGTTCTCCATCCACTCAATTTCAATCTGGAGGTGTCTTTGTGTCTAAAATCTGTCTCTTATAGACAGTATATCAATGGGTCTTGCTTTTTATCCAACCTGATACCCTGTGTCTTTGATTAAAGCATTTAACCCATTTACATTCAGAGTAACTACTAAAAGATATAAATTATTGCCATTGTGTTACATGTAAGGTTCCTATTTCTGTATATTATCTCTGTTCCTTTTTGGTCTATGTTACCTTTGGGCTCTCTGTTTGCTTAAAATATCCCCTTTAATATTTCCTGTCAGGCTGGTTTAGTGATCACAAATTCTTTTATTTTCTGTTTTTCCTGGAAGTTCTTTATCTCTTCTTTCATTCTGAATGACAGCCTTTCTGGATAAAGTATTCTTGGCTGCATGTTTTTCTCATTTAGTATCCTGAATATATCATGCTAGTGTTTTCTAGCATGCCAGGTCTCTATTGATAGGTCTGCTGCCAGTGTTATATTTCTACCCCTGTAGGTTAAGGACCTCTTGCCTCAAGCTACTTTCAGGATTTTCTCTTTATCTCTGAAATTTCCAAGCTTCACTATTATATGTCAAGATGTTGATCTATATATATATTTTTATTTTGAGGAGGATTCTCTGTGCCTCCTGGATTTGAATGCTTGTTTTCTTCTCCAGCTATTATTTTTCAAGAAAATTTTTGCCCCTCTCTGTCTCTCTCTTTCCTCATCTTTTGAGACCCTTACTATTCAAATATTATTGTGCTTTATGGTATCACTGATCTAAGTCTCTTTTCATGAACAGTATTTGTTTTTCTCTCTTTTTCTCAGCTTCCTTACTTCCCATCATTTTGTCTTCTATATCCTGACTCTCTTTTGCTTCATTTATCCTAGTAGTTAGAGCCTCCAGTTTTTTTTAAAGATTTATTTTTATTTATTTGACAGAGAGAGAGACAGCCAGCAAGAGAGGGAACAGAAGCAGGGGGAGTGGGAGAGGAAGAAGCAGGCTCCCAGCAGAAGCGCCTGATGTGGGGCTCGATCCCAGAATCAACAAGAACAGCAATATCTTCAGGAAGTGATTCTTGTACATGCTATGTACACTTTGCCATTGTATTTGGGTTGGTCTTTCCCACTGTTACTTCCTCTACAGAGTTTCTCCTTGCTTGTAGTGGGGAGTGCTTGTTCCTTTAAGTAGGAATGCTTTGATTTGTTTGTGAAGCTGATGTTTTGAAGCTTTCCTTAATCAGTAGACCTGGTATATGCTGGGGTTTGTGTTTCTCTTCTGAGGGAGAGGCCTGCTGTGCTGGCTCACAAGCTGACTTGCCCTCTTAAAGATACTCCTGCCAGGTCACAGGGCAGGGTTTAGTATAGGGGATTCCAGCTTCCACTAGTGGTGCTGTGTTTCTCTCTGGAGTCTGATTATACTGGTGGGTGGGAGGAGAGGTGGTGGTGAAGGAGGTAGAATATGGTGTCAACTCACTCTCTTGTCTCTGGGGATCAGATCTCCCAGCAGCTACTGCTGAGGAGGCCCTCACAAAAAAGCGAGCAATCTCCTATGGCCCAGGCCCTCATCAATTCCCTGCCCTAACTCTTCTGTCTAGGTCATCAGCATGGCCAGAGCCACAGATCTCCTGTATTTTATCTCTGGCCAGTGGCTGGGATTCAAAACCCCAATTTTTAAAGGACCTGGTAATGTGTGCACCCACTCTCATTACAATGAGGGGAGGCTCAGGGCATGCCCAGCACCATTCCTTTCCTGAAAATCCTTCACACTGTGCTCACACAGAGGCTAGAGTTTATTGTAACACTAGAGAAAAGCTGGAGCCCAGCTATCAGCCATCTGCACTTGACTCAGTCCCCTACTCTCCTTTATCCCAGAAAATGCATCATAGAGGCTTGAATCTGTTATGACAGACAGCAACAAGCAAAGGCCATGTTATCAGCAATCTGTTCTGGTCTCTGCTCTGCATGCAGCCAGTCCCAGAAAAGTGGCTGCTAGGTTCATGCACAGAGGCTCAAGCCCACTGGGGCTCAGAGCAAAAAGCAGCAGCTACGTTATCCGCGATCTGCTCTAGTCTCTGTACTGTGCACAGCCAGTCCCAGAAAAGTGGCTGGTTGGTGCATGCACAGAGGTCCAAGGTTACCCTAGCTCACACCAAAGAGCCAAGAGGCTCTCTACCCTCTTCACTCCCCTCTGACCCCACTGCAGAGCTCTCCTCAATGGCTCCCTGGCTCTCTCTTTGTCTCTAGAGAGGATAAATACCCTGGAGAATATAAAGTATTCTTGGTTGCATATTTTTTTCATTTAGCAAGTTGAATATATCATGCCACCATCTACTGACCTGTCAAGTTTCTGTAGATAGATCTGTGTGTACCTGATCTGCAGGTTCTTTCTTCTGGTTCACTTGTAGGTTAAGGACTTTTTTTCCCTTGCTGCTTTCAGCATTCGTTCCTTGTCTATGTATTTTGTGAACTTGACTATGATGGCTTAGTGAAGGCTGGCTTTTGTTGAATTTAACAGAAGTTCTCTGTGCTTCTTGGATTTTGATGTCTGCTTCCCTCCCCAGATTAGGGAAGTTTTCAGCTATAATTTGCTCAAATAAACCTTCTCCTTTATCTCTCTTCTTCTTCTAGGACTCCTATGATACAAATGTTATTACACTTTAAGGAGTCACTGAGTTCCCTAAGATTACATTTGTGATCCAATACCTTTCTTTCCCTCTTTTTTTCACCTTCCTTTTTTACAATAATTTTATTTTGTATATCACTAATTTGTTCCTCTGCTTTGTTCATTCTTGTTATCATTGCATCCACTTAGTTTTGCATCTCAGTTACAGCATTTTTTTTAAATTTTGGCCTGACTAATTTTTTGGTTCTTTTATCTTGGCAGTAGGAGGTTCTCGAGTGTCTTCTATGGTTTTCTCAAGTCCAGCTAGTACACTTATTATTGTTTTAAATTCTGGTTCAGACATCTTATTTGCATCTGTATTGATTAAATCCCTGGCTATGACTTCTTCCTGATCTTTCTTTTGGAATGAATTCCTCCATCTTGTCATTTTTTCTAGGTCTTTTGTGTGTGTGTGTGTGTGTGTGTGTGTGTGTGTGTGTGTGTGTGTGATTGTTAGGAAAGCCTGTTGTATTTCTGCTCCTGAGAGTAATGACTATATTAAGAAGGAGGGGGAAGGAAGCTAGAGACTATTTTTCCTAGAGCTGAAGCATTGGAGCAGTCTACGATCAGTAGACTTGGTGCATGCAAGGGGTTTGTTCTTGTTTTCTGGGGAGTATGGCCTGTTGTACTGATTCTCAGGAGGACTTGCCCTAGTGGAGACACACTTGCAGGGTGCAGCAAGGCACGGTTGGTGTAAGCAGCTCAAGCCTCCACTGGATGGTGCTGTTTTGCACACAGAAGTGGGTCAGTGCTGATGGGGTGGGGGGGAGAGAATAATGTCACCTGGCTGTCTTGTACCCAAGCAGGAAGTTTGCCACTCTTCAGGAAGCCCTCACAGAAGAGCAAACAATCACCCCTTTTAGGAGTTTTATGGTTTCAGGTCTCACATTCAGGTATTTAATCCATTTTGAATTTACTTTTGTGTATGGTGTAAGAAAGTGGTCCAGTTTCATTCTTTTGAATGTAGCTGACTAGTTTTCCAATACCATTTGTTGAGGCTATCTTTTTTTTCCATTGGATATTCTTTCTTGCTTTGTCAAAGATTAATTGACTATGTATTTGTGGAAATATAAAAACCAACAGCAAAAAAATGAAATAATCCAATTAAAAGATGGGCAGAAAAAATAAACAAACATTTCTCCAAAAAGACATACAGACGGCTAAAAAGCACATGAAAAGATGTTCAACACCACTCATTAGCAGGGAAATACAAATCAAAACCACAATGAGATATCATCTTACACCTGTCAGAATGGCTAAAATCAAAAACGCAAGAAGCAGCAGGTGTTGGTGAGGATGTGGAGAAAAAGGAACACTTTTGCACTGTTTTTGGAAATGCAAACTGGTGCAACCACTCTGGAAAATGGTATGGAGAATCCTCAAAAAGTTAAAAATAGAACTATTCTATGATCCATTAATCACAGTACTGGATATTTACCCAAAGGATACAAAAACACTAATTCTAAGTGATACATGCACCCCTATGTTTATTGCAGCATTATTTACAATAGTCAAATTATGGAAGCAGCCCAAGTGTCCATTAACAGATAAATGGATAAAGAAGATGTGGTATATAGAGGTGTCTGGATGACTTAGCTGGTTAAGCGTCTGATTTTTGTTTTGGCTCAGGTCATGATCTCAGGGTTGTGGGATTGAGTCCCACATTGGGCTCTATGCTCAGCATGGGGCTGCTTCCCCTCTCCCTCTGCCCCTCCCCCACTCATGTGTGCACATGCTCTCCCTCTCTCTCCCTCAAATAAATAAATAAACAAATCTTTTACAGAGAGATGTGGCATACATATACAATGGAATATTTTTAAGCCATAAAAAGAATGAAATCTTGTCATTTGCAACAACATGGATTGAGCTAGACAGCATAATGCTAAGTGAAATAAGTCAGGCAGGGAAAGAATAATAGCATACGATTACACTCATATGTGGATTTTCAGAAACAAAACAAACAAGCAAGAGGAAAAAAAGAGGGAGGGAAAGGGAAATCAGGAAACAGTTTCTTAATTATTGAGAACAAGTGATGGTTCCCAGTGGGGAAGTGAATGGGGAAGATAGGTGAATGGGTGAAATAGGTGATGGAAATTAAGGAATGTGCTTGTGATATATGGAATTGCTGAATCACTATATTAAGCACCTGAAACTAATATAACACTGTATTTTAACTAAAAAATCAAATAAATGAAATGAAGTGAAATAATAAAATAAAATAAAATAAAAATTTCTGGTTTTTTTCTTGGGCTGTACAATACAAGCTGCTGCCCCTTTATTTGAGTTAAGGCCAAAATGAGTTAATAACCATCCTAATAAGCAGAAGTACACCCCCCACACACACATCATCATGAACTGAACATCAGAGCACCATGGAGTTCTGCAGTCTCACCAACACTGTCTAGTAACTAAATAAGAAGAGTGGCCTAGAATGGGTACATGGACAAAGGAGAATGAGGAAATACACTTTCCCAGAAACACACAAAGCCTATTCACTGAACTTTATTGTTCATTTCTTCCTGCACAGTTTTTCTAAGCCTCAGTATAGTGCCTGATGGTCCTGAATGTTATACTGGAACTCTATTTGTCCATAGCCAGGGAAAACAATAGATCTTGTTCTGAATCAGTAATTTAGAACTGTTTATTGATATAATCATAAAACCACCCCTCTGCTTGGCTCATTTGTCCCAGTAATACACACCAATATCTTTGGTTCACTGAAGTTTTTTCATTCAGGTAACAGACATGTGTCTCTTCTTTTCTCTTTGCGAAACAGATGATGGAAAAGAAAAGTGAACATCATGCTAAGTATTACTTTAAGAAACTCTCAAAGTGTTTGATGTATAATAACGAGATATCATAAAACATGATATATAAAGCTATTGGGATATCAGTTAGAATTGTGAGTGATTTCTGTATTGCATATAGGAAAGATGTTGTTACCTGATGTGAAACTGTAAGATGATTTCTTACTCCGGCCAAACTGATAAATGAATGCAGAGAGGCTTTAGTATGATTCTGCATCTTTTTCTTTTCTTTTTTCTTTTTTCTTTTCTTTTTTTTTTTTTTTTTTTTTGAGATAGGGAGATGGAGAGCATGAGCTGGTATGAGGGGCAAAGAGAGAGGAAGTGAGAGACTCTTAAGCAGACTCCATTCTGAGGGTGGAGTCTGATGTGAGGCTCAGTCTCCCAACCTTGAGATCATAACCTGAGCTGAAATCAAAAGTTGGATGATTAACCAACTGAAGCACCCAGACACCCCTCACTCTGCATCTTAAAATTATTTTTAAATGATTATTTTAAAGAGGTTTTTAAATATTATGCAGATATTGCATGTAACAGTCCACAGAAATATTACTAGTATTACTCCAATCTGCAGAGCTTATAAAAAGTATCACAAACCCACTTACAAATATCACACAAACACTACAGTTTATATAGGAGGTGGAGGGTAATATTGCCTCATGTTTATAGATAAATATGGGGTGTAAAAAAGGCAAAAGTCTGAAATTTTTGACCAAATCAGGGTGAGAATCTAGGGGTTCTGATTTCTGACATGGTGAATTCCTATTAAGCCCAGCTATGCCTGAATCAATAACTTAGAACAACAACAAAAAAGTCGGTAACTTCAAAGAGTGAGCAAGACAAAGCAGAAGATATAGATTCAGAAAACAAGACAATAATCTTACAGACAAAAGTTTGTTTTGGGGGCATGACTGGTGGGAGAAGTATAACATTTTGATTGAGACAGACATTATACTTGGTTCACTAATGAGGAAATCACAGCACTTTTTAAAAAAGATTATTTATTTATTTGTCAGATTGAAAGAGAGAGAAAGAGATAGTGAGGGAGAGAAAGAGAATACAAGCAGGGAGGAGTAGCAGGCAGAGGGAGAAGCAGGCTCCCTGTCGAGCAAGGAGCCCAAAGCAGGATTCAATCCCAGGACCCTGGGATCATGACCTGAGCTGAAAGCAGATGCTTAACCAACTGAGCCACCCAGGCATCCCAGCCACAGAACTTTTTATTCTGTTTTGTTCACTAAAGAGGCTAGAGAACTGAATACTTGTTTTCCAGCCACTTTGATGGTAAAGGTTGTTGTTATGTATTATTATTCAGACTAAAGTGATCATTGAGATGGTCTAGGATTTTTTTTTCCCAAATAGAAGAGATAGTTGAAACAAATGAACTAATTTCTTCAGAACTGCTGTCTTGTCATAAGACGGTCACAAGCATACTTGAGAGGCCAATTGAATCAGAGACACCCTGCCTCACACCATGTAGTTCTAAAATAATTTCATAAGCTACTATCTCTAGGTTTTGTATTTTAAGGAAATAATACCTTACAATTTACAGTTGAATGATTTTTAAAATTTTATGTAATTTTTGAATTGGGCTTGTAGCTGAATCTCCTACATCTGGTGTTAAAATGGAGGGGAGGGGGCAGCCTAAATAGTAGAGTTGTTAGAACAATCAATTAAGAAACATGCACAAGTTTGTAGCAAAGACTAACATTGAGAAGATATTTACTGGACCTCCTTCTCCATAGCTACTACCTTCTGCTCTCTTTTCCAGGATATTTATACTCATGATAATGATACATGTTGCAAAACATTCCTTCCTGGACATATCTCAAAGTCAGGTATAGACTGGGTGAATGAATGAAAGACTTTGTAGTTCTAGACTTTTTAGTTCTAGAAGAAAAATTATGGATGCATTCTAAGGGTAACATTTGCCCTTATGTTTTCTAGACCCTACTCTCACCTTATTAATTATTCTGGCACCTTGTTTTACCTATGCATTTAATTCAAGAATAAATTAGTTCTCAGCTAGTTGCCACAATTACATCCCACTCCTCATTGTTCTTCAAGTTGTATGTATGCATGCACACGTGCATGTATGCACGTGCTGGCTAAAGTTAAAATTTTCCTTTTCCTAGAGATGTTTGCATTTGAATAGGAGACTCTTCAAGCTAGAGAACCTTTAGAATATGACAGAGTAAATATTTTATAGATATGTCCTCAGGCACTCTGACAGATGGCAAACCAGATTTTCAAGTGACATTATTTATGGTAAAGAAAGTGAAAAGGAGGCAGTTACTCTACATTTTTTACAGGCTTGACCCACTAAGAAGCATTATTTAGGCACAAAACAAGCTCTAGTGTTCCTCCTATCTTTGATTTGGTTCCAGGAATTTGTTGATAGCCCATACTGTTTAATTGATGCTGATGGCCTATACTTTTAGGATTTTTATCTTGATTATTTATAAGTGATTAAATGTCCATGACTCTTGGAAGCTGAAAAGCAGATGCTTCTAAGAGCCAAGGCTATTTGCTGATTTTCCAAGGCTAATCATATAACTGTAGCTTGCCCTTCAGTGTCGGGAAGGGAGCCATTTTCAGCCCTGAGGTTAGTAGATAGTGTCTTAGGGAAGGAAGAATCTGATGCAGTCTAGAGAGGAGCGCTAAGTTTATCTGGCTAGAGAAAAGAGGAAACGAGATAAAAACATTAGGGGATATTTATTTCCTTTGATACATACCACTTTTTTCTTTAGCAATTGAGCAGACTTTTCTTGTTATAATATAAATACATTATGTTCAGCTATGTCACCACCATAAAAAAAAAATTCATTCTTTGTTCTCATGTTTGCCTTTTTCCTTCTTGGTTGAAATTACATTTCACCATACTGTATGCATATTTCATGCTCCCATTTTTTTTCCCCTGATTTTTTTCATTGGCTCAGATTTCATTGAATTGGAGCAAATTCATTTCTCTTCTTTACTTCCCCAGTGTAATGGAAGCACTGGTCTCAAGTGGAGAAATCTCCCCTAACTGGAGAAAAGCAGCTACCATATAAAGGGAAGATACAATGAGGAAGAGCGGGGTGCTGCATCTCAGCATTTTCTTCAGTGCTTTCTCCTGCTGATTAAACCTTAATTTCTGTTTAAATTGTTTGTGTGCCTTTCTCTAAGTGTATTTATTCTACTGTAAAATTACTTGCATAACCAGAATTAATATTATTGTAACTGTTTTATAAAGCGCATTCTCTTCACTTTGCAGAGTGTCATGGCAATCTCTATCCAAATCAGCACTTCATCTAATTCCACTGAGCAGAGTCCTGGCAGAAACAAAACATGGATTTTAGGCACACGCATGTGCTCTTTTGCATAAACTTCAAATGCCATAGCATCTAGAGGGGAATTAATTTGAGAGTTGGCACTACATTGATTTATGTAATTAGTATTAATTTCGATTTATTAAATATACTTATTTCTTGCCTTCTTCCCTTTCCCCATTAAAGGATTAGTCATAACCACAATTAAAATACTTATATAAAGGTTTATATAAGGTTATATAATTTAAATAAGAAAATGAATATCAGAACCAGAAATAAGGAGGGAGTATGTTTTTTCTGTAATTATATATCAAACATGTCTCAGAGATTCCTAAATAGAGCAAAGTGTCACAAGGCTCTGCTCGCAATGCCTGTCTGTGATAAGTTCCTAATCAAGGTATGTGCAGAAGATGGTGGCATTTCAGCATAAACACCTGCTCTAACCCAGCATTAAATCGATCTTGGTTACAAGAGACTATAGTGAGGCAGAATCAAATCACAGATGCAAAGAGCCCAACATGTTTGCCTGAAGTTGGATGATTTTCTAGAGGAAAAAACCAAAACAAAACAGGGTCAAGATTCATGACAATAGTTTCAGACTAGAAAAATTTTAGATTAAAAATACTTTGGGGTGGGTAATAAGAGTAAGGGGGAATAGTGAACATACACTCTTAACCTGTTGTCTCATTGCTGGGCGTTCTCTATATGTAATCTCATTGACTTTTCATAACAATTATCAAAAAATACTGATTTTAATTTTAAAGAGAAGAAAATGAAGATTTAGGAAGATTAAAGGAAATGCAGAAAGTTATCCAAATAGTAAGGAGCAGAGCCAGGATTTAAACTCACACCTAGTTTAAATTCCTGTGATTTTGATTTATTTCCCACATAACACATTTTTTCCAAGTTTTTACTTAAATTCCAGCTATTTAACATTAGTTGCAGTTGTAGAATTTAGTGATTCATCACAACACAATGCTTATCACAACAAGTGCACTCCTTAATATTCATCACCTACTTAACCCCTCTCCCTCCAGCCTTCCCCCAGTAACTATCAGTTTGTTCTCTATAATTAAGAGTCCATTTCTTGGTTTGCTTCTCTCTTTTTTTCCCCCTTATGCTCATTTGTTTTGATTCTTAAAGTCTGCATATAAGTGAAATCAAATGGTGTTTGTCTTTCTCTGACTGACTTATTTCACTTAGTATAATACTCTCCAGTGCCATTCACATCATTGCAAGTGACAAGACGTCATCCTTTTTATTGTTTAGTAATATTTCAGTGTGTGTGTGTGTGTGTGTGTGTGTGTGTGTGTGTGTGTGTGTGTGTGTGTACACGACTTCTTCTTTATCCACTGGTCAGTTGATGGACATTTGGGCTCTTTCCATAATTTGGTTATTGTTGATAATGTTGCTATAAACATGGGGGTGCATATATCCCTTCAAATTAGTATTTTTTTATCTTTTGGGTAAATACTTAGCAGTGCAACTGCTGGATCATAGGGTAGTTCAATTTTTAACTTTTTGAGGAACCTCAATACTGTTTTCCATAGTGGCTGACTGGTTTGCATTCCCACCAAGAATGTAAGAGGGTTCAGCTTTCTCCATATCTCTGCCAATACCTTTTGTTTCCTGTGTTAATTTTAGCCATTCTGACTGGCGTGAGGTGATACCTCATTGTAGCTTTGATTTGTATTTCCCTGATGATGAGTGATGTTGAACATGTTTTCATGTGTCTGTTAGCCATCTGGATGTCTTCTTTGGAAAAAAAATATCTATTCATGTCTTCTGCCCATTTTTTAATGGTATTATTTTGGGGCAGTGGAGTTTTATAACTCCTTTATATATTTTGGATACTAAACCATTAGCAGATATGTCATTGCAAATATCTTTGGTTGCCTCATAGTTTTGTTGATTATTTCCCCCATTGTGTGGAAGCTTTTTATTTTGATGTAGTCCCAATAGTTTATTTTTGCTTTTGTTTCATTGCCTCAGGAGACACATCTAGTAAGAAGTTACTATGAATGATGTCAAAGAGGTTACTGTCTATATTATTCTCAAGGATTTTAATGGTTTCCTGTCTCACATTTAGGTCTTTAATCCATTTTGAATTTATTTTTGAGTATGGTGTAAGGAAGTGGTTTAGTTTCATTCTTTTTCATGTAGCTGTCTACTTTCCCCAACACCTTTTTTTGAAGATACTATCTTTTTCCCATTGCATATTCTTTCCTGCTTTGTTGACCATTAATTGGCCATATAATTGTGGGTCCATTTCTGGGTTTCTATTCTGTTCCATTGATCTATGTGTCTATTTTTACACCAGTACCATACTGTCTTCATCGCTACAGGTTTGTAATATAACTTGAAGTCAGTAATTGTGGTACCTCCAGGTTTGCTTTTTCTTTCTCAAGATTGCTTTGGCTATTTGGGATCACTTTTTGTTCCATATAAATTTTATGATTGTTTGTTCTAGCTCTGTGAAAAAGGATCCTTTAATAAGGATTGCATTAAATGTGTAGATTGCTTTGGGTAATATAGACATTTTAACTATTTGTTCATCCAGTCCAAGAGCATGGAATATTTTTCCATTTTTTGTGTCATTTTTAATTTGTTTCATAAGCATTTTATAATTTTCAGAGTACAAATCTTTTACCTCTTCGGTTAGGTTTAGTCCTAGGTAACCTATGGATTTGGTGCAATTCCAAAAATGGAATTGATTCCTTGATTTCTCTTTCTGCTGCTTCATTGTTGGTGTATAGAAATGTAACAAATTTCTATATGTTGGTGTTGTATCCTACGACTTTACTGAATTAGTGTATATATTCTAGCAATTTTTTGATGCAGTCTTTTGGGTTATCTATACAGAGTAACATGTCATCTACAAATAGTGAAGGTTTGACTTCTTCCTTGCTGATTTGGATGCCTATTATTATTTTTTGTTGTCTGATTGCTGAGGCTAGGACTTCCAGTAATATGTTTTCATATATGGCCTTTACGATGTTAAGGTATGTTCCCTCTCACTCTACTTTGTTGAGGTTTTTTTATCATGAATGAATATTGTACTTTGCCAAGTTCTTTTTCTGCATCTATGAAAAGGATAATATGGTTCTTATCCTTTCTTTTATTAATGTGGTGTATCTTGTTGATTGATTTGTGAATATTGAACCTCCCTTGCTGCCCAGGAATAAATCGCACTTAATTTTACCACATAACATTTTGAATGTTTTAACCATGAGGCACAGTTTCACTGCAAAGGCATTTAGGACATTATATATAAATTCAGTTCTTCTAACACTGAGGCCTCATAGCCAAAAAAGAAGATTATGTAAGTGAGAGGCATTTCAGATAGAGATCTAGTAAGAACAGTAGCTGTCCTGGCTGTTATACCTAGGGCATCATAAGTCCATACAAATAGTTAGACAACCTCCTTCTATTTTCTATGAAGTTGAGAAATAAGACTAAGTTCTTCAGACTACTGTTCTCCTTACCATTCTTTCCTATAATGTCAGACTCTTGCAAGAGTCAGGTGATTCTCAAGGAATTAAATTGGCATAAAAGCAACTCCTCTCAATAGTATACCCAAAATTTCACTCACAGAATTTTTGTTTGCCAACCTGAAAACCTTGAGCTCTGTTTGTTTGGATACCTTAGTCCCCAAGAGGGAATTCTTCCCCTAGGGGAGCACACCATTTGTTCCATTGAATCACAAGGTGAGACTGTCAATGTCAAGCTTTGTGCCATTAAACCAGCAGACAGATAAAGGGGATACTCTACCAGCCAGAGTGATTAATTCTGATTACTCAGAGGAAGTTGTGTTGCTGATATACAGCAAAGAAAAGGAGAACTATCTATGTCTGGAACCCAAGTGTTTCTAAGGGACACCACTTGGTACTTTCATATGCAATACTAAAGGTAAACAAATGAAAGAATTAATGAACAAAAGCAGTACTATTGAGGGTCAGACCATTCAGAGATAAAAGTTTGGTTCATTTCATCAGGTAAAGAACCCCAACTAGCTGAGATTCTGGCTGGTGCAAAAGGAAATATGGAATGTGTAGCGGAAAAAGAAAGCCAAAGCTATCAAATGTAGTGACTACAACATAGTGTGCCTGGCAAATAAATATCTGTCTTATACTAGACCAAAAAAACAAACACTACCATCTACAGCATAAAAATAAGAGCTGTAGTAACTTTTACATTGTCTCTTTGTTTTTTATATTTATATTGGCATCTGTATCAGTTTTCTTCTGCTGCTGTAACAAATCATAACACACTTGGTAGCCTAAATCAACACACATTTATTACCTAACAGTCATGGAGATCAGAGGCCTGAAAGGAGTCTCACTGGACTAAAATCAAGGCATCAGCTGATTTCATTCATCCTTGAAGCTCTAGGGAAGAATCCATTTATTTTCTTTTCTAACTTCTAGAGGTCCCTTCATTCTTTGTCTTGTGGCCCTTCTTCTTTATCTTTAAAGCCAGCAATGTTTCATCTCTCTAACATTCTTCCATAATCATATCTTCTGAATCTCCTCTTCTGCCTCCCTCTTCTACTTTTAAGAAGTCTTGTGATTACGTTGGACCTTTTTGGGTAATCCAGGGTAATCTTCCCATCTCAAGGTCCTTACTTTAATCACAAATGCAAAGTCTCTTTGCAGATTCTAGGAATTAAGATGTAGACATCTTTGGCAGAGCATTACTCTGCCTACCACAGCATCTATTGTGTGCCTTGTATAACCCAACCCATTTCATTCAAATCCTAGTCTTCTATCATCATTTCATTTGGAGGCCACAAAGTAAAAGACATTTGTTTTTGTTTTTAACTCAAACAGTTCTTGTAGGAGCTCAGACATTTTCCTGAATCTTAGAATTCATTTTCTCATCTCCGGATGATTTACATATGTTCTTGGCTTTTCTGGAGATGTCTGTGAGTACATGTATGTATGTTTGGTGCTCTGTCATAGAGAGGGGCAGATCAAGAATGAGAAGGGGTTGCAGTGCCATAAAGGGTCCCAACATGTGTACAACAGACGTGACAATGAACAATACAGAAGTCAGGTTGTAGCCAGGCAAAAATCATTTGACTAAGAGCCTGAGGTTAAATCCCACTCACACTACTTGTTTACCGGTTGTGTATCCTTTGGAAGAAAGATGGGTAAATTTATGTGTCCACTTGGCAGGGACACCATATCCAGTTATTTGGTCAAACACCAATCTACCTGTTGCTGTGTAGGTTTTTATTTTGTTTTGTTTTGTTTAGAAATGATTAACATGTAATTTAGTAAACTTTGGGTAGATAAGTTTAACCTCCGTAATGTGGATGGGCCTTATCTAATCATCTGAAAGCCTTAAAAGAAAAGATTGAAGCTTCCCAATGAAGAAGGAATTCCACCTTTAAACTGTCTTTGGGCTCAAAATTGCTTCATTAACTTCTGTCTGAATTTCTAGCCCACTGAGCTGCCCTGAAGATTTAGGATTGACAGTATCCACAATGGTGTGAGCCAGTTCCTAAAAATTTCTAAAATAAATCTCTTGATAGATGGATATAAATATTCTTTAGAGAAATACACACACACACACACACACACACACACACACACACACACACACATTACTGATCCAACAAGGACGCAGAGTCCTCTGTCTAGCATGCCTTGGATATCCTAACTGATGATTCAACATGGTTATCTCCAGCACTCAGGAGATAAATTTGAATTTATCTAGAATTTAATGAGTTTCAGAATTCAGATCCACCTGATACAGAGGCCTGTGTTCTCACTTTTACATTAAGCTTCACATTCCCTGCACTGTGCCTGTAGGAAGATATTAAGACTAAAGAAAGAATGAGATGAAGACATGGTATGGGAGACTTGTTTCCCTGGTCCCCTTAATGGGCGTGAATATATTCATTCAAACTGAGCAGTGGATACAGCAAGAACAGGGGGGTCTTGGACAGGAGAGACCACTGAGCCTCTGACTCTCTCAAAATGCCATATGTTTCCTTGGTGAGCACTGATTAGTGACACAGCAGGCAATAACCTCATGGGACCCATCTCTGTAGCATCCTAACATACTGTGGCCAGGAGCCAAGGGCACTTCTGCTCCACTGAGGCAACAGAAAGCCCACAGGGCTCAGAGTTTCTGCTCAACCATAAGCACTTCCCAGGGTGTGGTGACCTGGGCCAATTGCATAGACACTTGAAAACGAGAGATGAGCCACACTTTCCCAGAGACTGTGAAGCAGCTGCATTTGGAGGGACAGGCTTAGCCTTAAATTCTGTTTAAAATACAGATGAGACAGATCACAGAAGTGAATCTGGACAGATGTTTATAATATTGGAGCTTCTCTCTCACAGTGGAATATCAGCAACAGTGTCTGGGGAGACCACCTGTGCTCTCCACTAACACTACTTGTTGACCAGTTAAGTCAGGAGAAAACAGCCTGGAAAATCAATGTGAAGGATTTAGATTAGCTAATGGAAGTCTTTCTGGGTGTGGTTAGTCAGGAGGAACATTGTTAAGGAAGAGAGAGTGTCTCCTTCTTGGCGTCTCCTTAGTTACTCCCATATAGTCTTATAAGGGGCCTTGTGGGAGAAGACTAGCAAAGACACTCCCAGGAAATGCATTGCAAGACCACACCAGGCCTTGTGCAGGGTGGTTTATGAGGGATTGCTCCCCTTAATTCTGGCAACAGTGCTGAAGCAGCAGACTCTGATCCTCATACAAAGATGATAAAAGAGAGGACCACGGAGGTGACTGCACAGGCAGCATAATAACACAAATAAGCAAAGGAATTGTTAATTCTTACATAGCTCTTGCTTTTGAACAGGCACTCCTCTAAGCAGAAGCAGGTCTGAAGGTAGGAGAGAAGAGGTGGTTTCCAAGTACAACGTGGGTATTACTACTTGATCACCCCTCCAGAACCATTTAGCTTCACTGGATATGTTTCTTACACACACACACACACACACACACACACACACACACACACACACTGCAAAATGTGAATGAACTAGAAATGCTGCTGCACTAAACTCTATGACACTTTGAGTAACAAGCAACCCTATTCAGGGAACTCTCTTCTCCCTAAATAGAAGGAGGAAGACTTCTCCTTGTTCTGCTGGGGCCTGGGTTCCTAAGGAGACACATGGAAGCCAACAGGGGTGAGGTCAGCTGTCAGCAAAGGCAACAACCACCCAGTGTCTCCAGCCCATGGCAGCACTAGTACCAAGAATGAGTGTTAAAAGACAGGGATGAGGAGAGGTGCATACCCCGCAGTTAGGGATGCTTTTAGTAGCTGGAGATAGAACCATTGGTCAACAGTAACTTAAATAAATAGCAATTTATTTTTCTCATATAATATAAATTCTGGAGATAGGTGGCAGCTCAATACTGTCAAACCCAAATCTCTGCAATTCTTATGCATGGCTTCTTTGTTCATAATAGGGATGCCATGGTCCTGGGCTTTATACCCACATTTAAGGCAGGGATAAGGTGAGAGAGAATGAACTAGTAGTAAGCAATTGAATCTGGCCTTTCATTAAGAAAGCAAATGTTTTCCTAGACACAGAGCAAATTTTCGCTGACATGTCTGATGAGCGTTTGGGCACATGGTCAACCCTGGCTATGAATGCATATGACTTCCTAGGCTTTACGGTGTGAGGTGCTGAGGATGTGTGGGCTGAGAACATAAGGTAGCCAGTCAATCTTCCCTCCCCTCATTTCCTCTCCCACTATTGATGTACTCTTGCTCAAGCCTCCCTCTCCTGGCACTTAGACCTCTACATAAGACTTCTTATTGCTTTTTTCATGTCCAGACTTGCACATACTAGTCTGCCCTTCACACTATGTCTGAGTGGGTCTATCTGCAATGCAAACTTGACCATGTTACCTCAACGCTTAAATATCCCACCCCTACTTCTTAGAGGACAAAATCCCAGCTCACTGACAGGCAGCCAGGCCCCTGGGCATGCCCACTCTCTCCTTCAATCTCAGCACTCATCATTGTGTACTCTCCCTTTATGCTGTGGATGTGCTTATTGTCCCTCAAACATGCTGTGCAGAGAGCCCAGGCTCTGGTGCTTGCCAGGGATTGAAACTTGGCTCTTCCTTTACTAGCAATGTGACTCTGGGCAAGTATTTAACCTTTTGGTGCTGTAGATTTTGCATCCATTTACTGGAGATTTTATGTTATTGGCTTACTAGGCAGATTAAACATATTAGTTTATGTAAGACACTTAGGGAAACTATTTTTCATATAAAAAGCATGCAATATTAGATGTCACTATTTCACACTTCCATGCTTTTGCCAATGCAGTTCTCTTACTTGGAGAGCCTCCTTGTTTGGTTAACTCCTGCCCTAAGAATAAAGGCAAAGAACAAAGTTTGGCTTCAGTTGGATCGGGGTCTGAATTTCAGTTGTACCTGATACTAGTAAAATGATCTTGAACATCAATGGCAACAGCCATAAAATGAGAAGAATAAAAACTCTTAACTCATGGGTCCATGGTGGAAATAAAATGAGAAAAAGTGTTTAAACACTTAGCTCAGTGTCTGGCCCACACCAAGGGCTCAGTAAATGTTAACTACTATTGTTCTTATTAACATCTTTGAAGATTCAATGCAAGTATCTTTTCCAGTACTTCTCTTACCCCAATGGTACATCCTCTATCTTCTCCAGAATTTCTCTAGCCCCAATGGTTATATCCCCTTTTCTATAATGAGAGTGCCCTGTAGAGAAGCTGTTGTTACATTCTAGTGAAAGGGTCTGTAAGTTTGGCTTTTCTACCATATTGTGATACCTCTTCAAATCTGGTGGATCTAGCAGTGCCATAGTGCTCATAAAGAGTCTCTTTTTTCCACTAAACCAAACTGAATTTCTCCATCAACAGCATGTTAATGAAATATTTTGATCAAGTGAGACATTTCATTTTACAAGGTAAAAATATTAGAAGGAGTGATCTTTGAATCATGGTTCAGTTCCTTTGCTTCTAGAACTTTTAAAAAACAAGTCATTGCTTTGGTAGGAACCTCAGGAATGGGCAGACTTCTATTACATCTCAGAGATGATATCATTCATTCCACTGTGACTGTATTGATAAAATAAATAATATGTAAAACATATTTAGTATTTGCTTGAAAAACATCCCATTGTTTCAGTTTATTTATGGAAATCCACACAGATCATCACCCATTATAGTCAATATAAAGTCTGGAGAAAAGTGTGTAAGTTTTTTTTTTTTTTAGATAAACACAAGATAATTTGTACAATTCAGTCCATTTTTCCCTCCCTCATTTCCCCTGTGTGGGTCACTGTCATGACCATTTGGGGACCAGCCCCCTTGGAATTGGCCTCAGAAGTACACTAATTCCTATCTTCAAGCAAAGATTTGATTTTTGTTGGGGTATTTGCTTTTTGGAAGCAGTTAAAATCATCTAGTACCAAATAAAACAATGCTGGTGATGAAATTGCTAAAGATAAACATAGGTCAAAGTGACCACCATGTGATGGGACTGGTCTTAAAAGAACTATTGTAAGCTTCCCTGACAGAAGTTCTGGTATGGGGGTCAGAGTTGAGTAGAAGAAAGTAAATTGGCCACGGATGGACTGAGTCAGCAGCCCAGACCTGCCATTTAGGATTAAGATGACTTTGGGAAACACTATTTTCTCCATCTTAACAGTGAGGATGACGTTACTCTCCTTGCAACATCACAAAATGAATTAGAGGTAAATGTATTCAAATGTCTACCATGTGTTGGTGCTAAACGTAAGTGAGTATTAATTAAGAAGATGTTATCAGTGGTCTCATCATTGAGATTAAGCATATAATCTTCCAAAGGACTTTTCTTAAAGCACCATATACTTAGCTATAATATTCATTTAATCTTTGACTTAATCCTTCAACAAATATATATATTAAGAATTTATTTCATATCTAGTACTGATTTAGGGTAGGATATAACATATAATCTTTCATGAAATTAATAAATTCTTTGTCCTGGGGCGCCTGGGTGGCACAGCGGTTAAGCGCCTGCCTTCGGCTCAGGGCGTGGTCCTGGCATTATGGGATCGAGCCCCACGTCAGGCTCCTCTGCTGTGAGCCTGCTTCTTCCTCTCCCACTCCCCCTGCTTGTGTTCCCTCTCTCGTTGGCTGTCTCTATCTCTGTCTAATAAATAAATAAATAAATCTTTAAAAAAAAATAAAAAAAATAAATTCCTTGTCCTCTTCTAAACAAAATAATATTAAAAAATAGTATCAGCCAGTGATATCAAGAAAAATAAAGTAGAATAAGGATGATAGAGAGTAACATTAGAAGAGTTGTTATTTTTAAAAAGGTAGTCCAGGATGGCTTCTCTAAGCAAGTGAAATTTGAGAAAATTGAGGGAATGAATGGAGATAAACCATCTGGACCTCTCACAAAAGAAGGTTCCAGGTCAAGTGAATAACAAGGACCAAAGTTATGAAAATGTTGCTTTATAATCAAGGGATGTATAGAGGGATGGATGGGCAGTTGAATGGATGGATGGATATGGAATTGGAGAGACACATCAATGATCACACTTTTATAGTATTTCTAATGTGCTTCTCCAAGTGTCTAAAGGTTCAAGACTTGAGAAAGGCATCTCACCCTCATGAGACCATCCAGATTTGGAAACTGTTGGAGAAAGACTCAACCCTCCTCCTGTATTCTCTGTTCAGCTTGCTCACCATCATTCCAACCCAGACCTCCATCGGCCTCCTTGGAAACAGAGGGGTGTTTGAGAGAAGGATATGTAACATAAAACACAAACACAACCAAAAGAACTACACAAGAATGTAAGGTGTGTAATGAAAACAAAACTAATTTTTGGCATGGCATTTCCTTCTTTTTTAAATTTCAATTCCAGTGTAATTAACATACCATGCTATATTAGTTTCAGGTGTACAATATAGTGATCTAACAGTTCCATACATTACTGAGTACTCCTCAAGACAAGAGTTTTCCTTCACATATTTCACTAATCCCCATCCACCTCTCCTCTGCTAGCCATCTGTTTGTTCTCTATAATTTTTTGGTTTGTATCTTTTTTCCCCTTTGTTCATCTCTTTTGTTTCCTAAGTTCCACATATGAGTGAAATCATATAGTATTTGCCTTTCACATACTGGCTTATTTTGTTTAGCATTATACTCTCTAGGTCCATCCGTGTTGTTGCAAAAGATTTCATTCTTTCTTATGGCTGAATAATATTGCTTGCTCTATCATCTATCATCTATCTATCATCTATCTATCTATCATCTATCATCTATCATCTATCTATAATCTATCTATCTATCTATCTATCTATCTATCTATCTATCTATCATCTATCTATCTATCATCTATCATCTATCTATCTATCATCTATCATCTATCTATTATCTATCTATCTATCTATCTATCTATCTATCTATCTATCTATCATCTATCATCTATCTATCCCATCCTCTTTATTCATCATCTATTGATAGACACTTGGGCTGCTTCCATACTTTGGCTATTGTAAATAATGTTGCAATAAACATAAGGGAGCATATATCCCTTAGAATTAGTGTTTTCATAGCCAACAGTTTGTGAATCCTGGATCATAGGGTAGCTCTATTTTTAACTTTTTGAGGCACCTCCATACTATTTTCCAGAGTAGCTACACCAGTTTGCATTCCCAACAACAGTGCAGGAGGGTTTCCACACCAACACCTGTTGTTTCTTGTGTTTTTATTTTAGCCATTCTGACAGGTGTGAGGTGATATCTCACTGTGGTTTTGATTTGCATTTCCCTAATGATGAGTTATGTTGAGCATCTTTTCATGCGTCTGTTGGCCATCTGTATGTCTTCTTTGTAGAAATATCTGTTCATGTCTTCTGCCCATTTTCTAAGTAGATTATTCAGTTTTTGGGTGTTGAGTTGTATAAGTTCTTTATATATTTTGGATAAGAACCCTTTATCAGATATGTCATTTGCAAAGAACTTCTCCCATTCCGTAGGTTGCCTTTGAGTTTTGCTGCTTGTTTCTTTTGCTGTGCAGAAGCTTTTTATTTTGATGTAGTTCCAATAGTTTATTTTTGTTTTTGTTTCCTTTGCCTCAGGAGACATATTTAGAAAAATGTTGTTATGGCTGATTACAGAAATATTATTGCCTATGCTCTTTCTTAGGATTTTTATAGTTTCAGTTCTTACATTTAGGTTCTTAATCCATTTTGAATTATTTCTGTGTCTGGTGTAAGAAAGTGCTCCAGTTCCATTCTTTTGCACATTGCTGTCCAGTTTTACCAACACCATTCGTTGAAGAGACTGTCTTTTTCCTATCACATATAATTGCCTCCTCTGTCAAAGATTTATTAACCATATAATTGTGGGTTTATTTCTGGGCTTTCTCTTCTTTTCTATTGATCTATGTGTCTATTTTTATGCAAGTACCATACTGTTTTGATTACTACAGCTTTGTAATACAACTTAAAGTCTAGAGCTGTGATGCTTCCAGCTTTGTTCTTCTTTCTCAAGATTGCTTTGGTTATTTGGGATCATTTTTGGTTCCATACAAATTTTAGGACAGCTTCTTCTAGTTCTATGAAAAACGTTGTTGGTGTTTTGATAAGGATTGCATTAATATGTAGATTGCTTTGGTTAGTATAGACATTTCAACCATATTTATTCTTCCATGACTATGGAATGCTTTTCCATTTCTTTATGTCACCTTCAATATCTTTCACCAGTGTTTTATAGTTTTCAGAATATCGGTCTTCCACTTTAAGTTTATTCTTAGGTATTTTATTATTTTTAGTGCAATTATAAATCAGATTGTTTTCTTGATTTCTCTTTCTGCTTCTTCAGTATTAGTGTATAGAAATGCAACACATTTCTGTACATTGATTTTTTATTTTGGTACTTTACAGAATTCTTTTATCAGTTTTAGTAGTTTTGTGGAATCTTAGGGTTTTCTGTATATACTATAACGTCATCTGCAAATAGTGAAAAGTTTTACTTCTTTACCAATTTGGATGCCTTTCACTTCTTTTTTATTGTCTGATTATTGTGGCTAGGACTTCCAGTACTATGTTGAATAAAAGCAGTGAGTGGCCATCCTTGTCCTATTCCTGAACTTAGGGGAAAAGCTATTAGTTTTCACCATTGAGTATGATGTTAGCTGTGGCTTTTTCATATAAGGCCTTTATTATGTTGATGTTGATTGATTTGTGAATACTGAACCACACATGCATCCCAGGAATAAATCCCAACTTAATTGTGGTGAATAATTTTATTACTGTATTATTCTATATAGTTTGCTAATGCTTTTGTTCAGGATTTTTGCATTTATGTTCATCAGAGATATTGACCTATAGTTCTCTCTTTTTTTAAGTTTTTATTTTAATTCCAGTTAGTTAACACAGTGTTGTTAGGTTAGGTGCACAATATAGTGATTCCATGATCCCACACATCACTCAGTGCTCATCACAACAGGTGCACTCCTTACCACCATCACCCATTGAATTCATCTCCCGTACCACCTCCCCTCTGGTACCCATCAGTTTGTTCTCTAGAGTTAAGAGTTGGCCTGTAGTTCTCTTTTTTTGTGGTGTGTTTATCTTGTTTTGGTACCACAGTAACGCTGGATCATAGAATGAATTGGGAAATTTTCCTTCCTTCTCAATTTTTTTGGAAAATCTTAAGCAAAAAAATGGTATTAATGGTTCACCTGTGAAGCCGTCTGGTCCAGAACTTTTTTTGGTTGGGAGTTTTTTTATTCAATTTCTTTGCTGGGTATGTCTGTTCAAATTTTATATTTCTTCCTGTTTCAGTTTTGGTGTGTTATATGTTTCTATGAATGTATCCATTTCTAGGTTGCCCAATTTGTTGACATATAGCTTTTCATAATATTCTCTTATAGTTGTTTGTATTTCTGTGGTGTTAAACGTTACAGCTCCTTTCATTTGTGATTTTGTTTATTTGAGTCTTCTGTTTTTCTTTTGATGAGACTGGCTAAAGTTGTATCAATTTTGTTGATCTTTTCAAAGAAGCCCCTCTTATTTCTTTGATCTGTTTTGTTTTGGTTTGGTTTGGTTTTGGGTTTTTGGGGTGGTTGTTTTTTTTTGTTTTTGTTTTTTAGTTTCCATATCATTTATTTATGCTCTAACCTTCATTATTTCCTTCCTTCTGCTGGTTTTGTGTTTGTTCATCTTTTTCTAGCTCCTTTAGCTGTGAGGTTAGGTTGTTTATTTGAGATTTTTTTCTTGTTTCTTGAGGTATGCCTGTATTGCTATAAGCGTCAATCTGAGAAGTGTTTTGCTGCATCCCACAAGTTTTGGATCATTGTGCTTTCATTTTCATTTGTTTCCATGTAATTTTTTATGTCTTCTTTGATTTCTTGGTTGACCCACGTATTGTTTAATAGAATGTTTTTTAACCTCCACATATTTGTGCTCTTTCCAGATTTTTTCTTGTGGTTGATTTCTACTTTCTTAGTGTTATGTTCACAAAAGATGCGTGGTTTGACCTAGATCTTTTTTAATTTGTTGAGGCTTATTTTGTGGCCTAATACGTGATCTAATTCTGAAGAATGCTCCACGTGCACTTGAAAGAATGCATTCTGTTGTTTTAGGATGGAATGTTCTGAATATATCTGTTAAATCTACCAAAGCCACTCTTTTTTCATTTCCTGCTGAGATAATTTGTCCGTTGATTTAAGTAGGGTTTTAAAGTCCCCTACTATTATTATATTATTATTGATTAGTTCCTTTATGCTTGTTATTAATTATCTTATGTATTTGGGTGTTCCCATGTTGGGCACATAAATATTTGCAATTGTTATATCTTCTTTTTGGGTTGTCCACTTTAGTGTTATATAATGTCCTTTGTCTCTTGTCAGAGGCTTTCTTTTCAAGACTATTTTGTCTGTATTGTTAGCCTGTTTTTTTTTTCCACATCCATTTGCATGACAAATGTTTCTCCATCCCCTTACATTTAATCTGTTTGTCTCTTTAAGTCTGAAATGAGTCTCTCTTAGGCAGCATATAGATGGATCTTGTTTTATCCATTCTGTCACCCTGTGTCTTTTGATTGGGCCATTTAGTACATTTATATTCACAGTAACTATTAATAGATATGTATATATTTCCATTTCGGTACTTGTTTTGTGGTTATTTTGTAGTTCTTCTCTGATCCTTTCTTTTAGTTTTCTGGCTTTCTTTACTTATATATTTGGATTCCTTTCTCTTTATTTTTTGTATATCTATTACTGGTTTTTGATTTGTCATTTCCATTAGGTTTGTATATAACCTTTTCTGCATATGACGGTCTATGTTAAGTTGATGGCCACTTAAGCTTGAACCCATTCTTTACTCCTCTCCCATCTCTCCCCCTCATGATTTAGGTATAGATGTCATATTTTACACTATTTTATGTTGTGAATCCCTTGACTGATTTTTATAGATATACTTATTTTTACTGCATTTGTGTTTCTTACTTTTCTTCTCTTTCTTATCATCTTTCCTTTCCACTCAAAGAGTCCCCTTTAATATTTCTTGTAGGGCTGGCTTAGTGGTCATGAACTCTTTTGGCCTTTGTTTGTTTGAGAAACTCTTATCTCTCCTTCTATTCTGAGTGATAGCCTTGCTAGATAGAGTATTCTTGGCTACAGATTTTATTTTCTTTCAGCACTTTAACTATATCTTTGCTGTTTTTAAAATTCTCTCTTTATAACTACTTTTTGCCATTTTAATTATTATGTGTTTTGGTGTTGATTTTGGGGGGGGGGTCTCTCTGCCTCCTGGATCTGGATTTCTGTTTCTTTCCCCAGAGTTGGGAAGTTTTTAGCTATTATGTCTTCAAATAAATCTTCTGCCCACTTTTCTCTCTTTTCTTCTGAGATCCCTATAATGTGTATGTTATTATGCTTATGGGGTCACTGAGTTCCCTAAGTCTATTCTCATTTTGCATAATTTTTTTTTCTCTATCCTGCTCAGCTTGATTCCTTTTTATTCCACTGTCTTCCAGGTTGCTGGAATTTGTTCCTCTGCTTTTTCTAGCCTGCTACTGGTGTATTTTAAATTTTATTTATTATGTTCTTCATCTTTGATTGGTTCTTTTTTGTCTCTTTGTTAGGGTCTCCCTGATGTCCTCCACTCTTTTCTGAAGTCCTGTGAGTATCTTTATGATCATTACTTAAATTCTCTACCAAGCATATTACTTTTATCTATTTCACTTAGTCTCTTAGGTCTCTTGTGGTTTTTAGTTCTTTCATTTGGGACATATCTTCTGTATCCTTAGTTCGCCTGTCTGTGTCTGTTTCTGCGTATAAGAAAGTCAGCTATGTTTCGTCTTCTTAAAAGTAATGGTCTTATGAAGAAGAGGTCCTGTAGTGCTCTGTAATGCAGTGTCCCCTGTTACCAGAAACTGGCACTTCAGGGGTGCCTCCTATGTATGTTAAGTGTGCCCTGCTGTTGTGTCTTGACTGCTTTATCCTTCAGTGCAGTCACCTGCTGTAGTTCTCTTTGCCTGTTGTGTACAGTGTTTGGTCCCCACCTGGGGTGGAATGCATAGTGTGGGCTGGTCTGCTAGCACAATGAGACATCCATCACTGCCACAGGGATGGGGGTCAGCCTTGAACGATCTGCAAAGCATGCAAAGTGTCTGGGACACAGAATTTTAGCAAGGTGTGCCTCAGCCTTCCACAGGTCCCTGCCTGCTGCTGCCACCAGGACTCAAGCCCCCAAAATGTGCAGGTTGGGAAGTGCAATGTTGGTAAGGTTTGCATCAATCTTCTGCGGGAGGGGACTCACAGCACCAGGGCAGAGACAAGGGTGACTGCAAAGGGTGGATCCACCAAAAAATATGGGGGTGGGGGAGGGGCTTGGTGTAAGCAAGTCAGGTAGTGATATGTGTTCTGAGCTGGCTCCTGCAGGTGATTGTGTGTTCATGTTGGAGGGTGGGGGAAGGAATTGGTACTTGTCATCTCTTTCGTTCTTAGAGAAATCCCTCAATGACCCCTGCCCCTCTGGAACACACTATAAAATGAGCAAACTACTCTCCCTTTCATGTGCCCTAGACATTTTTCAAACTGTTGCTTCTGGACTATATCTCCATGGGCTGTTTGTCATGCTGTCTCTTTAAGGGCAGGGACTCAGATTCCTATCACCCTCTGGGTTCTACTAGAGCTGAGCCCACCGATTTTTAAAATTCCAGGCTTTAAATCCTGCTGGTTGTAAGAACTCAGGAAATTCAGCCCCTCTTGCTTTCAAAGCCAATATTATAGGGATTTGTTTTACACATACCTGCTCCCCAATGTGATAGGCTGTTTCTCTCCCTTCTCTGTGCCTACAGCTCCATGCCTTCCATGGATAACTGTGGTCTGTTTTGTCCACACCACATCTCCGCCCTTCCTACCCTCTTTAATGGGCTTCTTCTCTACCTTTATTTGTAGAGTTTGTTCTGCTAATCTTTGGGTCATTTTTTGGTTATATATGCTGATGTGAGTGTTATCTAAATACCCATGGAATGAGATGAGCTTAGGGGCCTCTTACTATGTCATCTTCCCAGCCTCTGTCTTGGCATTCATTTCTAGTTTAGCATTTGGAAAACACAGACCCAGGAGGCACCTAAATGGGAGTTAGGTACACTGGTTTTGGTTCTTAGGCAATTACCTCACCTCTGTAATATACAAATTTCTACATTTATATATCAAAAAATTGCATGGCATGTGGGGTAATTTAGAGCTAGATTGATATGAGTTCATTTCAGCTCTGTCATCTCATCATTTGAAATGGGCAATTCTCTTAATCTCCCTGAGCCTGGGTTCCTCATCTATAAAAGAGGGAATTATATTAATCTTATAGGATCACCATGAGAACTAGAGAAGCTGTGTGGAGGACTTACCACAGTGGAATCTAGCATGGAGTGGGTTCTCAGTGAGTAGTAGCTATATGAAAAGGGGAAGCATCTACAGCCCCTGCCAGGTCCCACACCTTATGATTCCACTGATATTCTAGGAAGGACCAATACAGTATCCTATACCTGTGATGGCTATTGAACTCAGATTGAAAAATAGCAGGAATTCATAATCATAATCCTAATAGAAAACCTTTATTTGACACTTATTATGTGCCAGGAATGGTTCTGAGTGCTTAACTAATATTAACTAATTGAATACCCACATTGATTGGTATAAATCAGTCTGCATTTTATAGATGAGGAAACTAATGCAATGAAAGATTAGTTAACTCCCCATAAGACCACCTCTGAGCAGTGGCAAAGTTGAAATTCTGATCCAGGCAGATTAGTTCCAAAATTTATCCTCAAACCCACTACTCTACTGCCACTACTCTACACACTGTAGAATGTGGTATAAAAAACATTTTTTTTCCTCCTGTAGAGTCTCCTTTGATCCTCCTATCAAAGTTGCAAAGTAAACAGAACACGGAAGTGTTGTCCTTGATTTACAAAGGAGGAAACCAAGGATCTGAGTTTTTTGGTTTCTTGCCCAATATCACCAAACTGTGAGAAGAGCAGAGGAAAGGTTTGAACTTACTTTTGCCTGAAACCTATTACTGAAGCTATCTTTTTTCAATTAAGCCACACAAGCCTCCCTAAGTTATAAGCTTCTTTTGAGGCCTTTGTGTGACTGAGACTGTCCTGCAAAGTGGCTCTTAGACCAAGCATCAGAATCACCTGGGAGATTGTTAAAATGAAATTGTAGGACCCCACTCCCATAACTTCTGATAAAGTAGGTCAAAGAGTTTGCATTTCTAACAAATTCCCAAATGATGCTGATAGTGCTAGTTCAGAGACATACTCTGACAACCTCTGCGTTGCATCAAATAAGTGTTCAAATGCAGTCAGTATAATGCCTCAGTATCAGTTAGGGCCAGAGGAACATTGAAGTAGGAACAACACATTCGATACATAGACATGTCTGTCCCAGTGTTACCTAGAAGGACTCTTTGCCTCTTGGAGTCTCTGACCTGCAGGTGATAAAAGCTTCCTTTTTAACCAAACCTGAGTCAAGTTCCTCTGAGCTCTCTTCTGGAGTAGGCCTTGACCTTGAGCTCTGTCCTTGGCCTGCTTAATTCAGTTTTAGCAAACAATCCTGCTGGGTCATTTTGGCAAAAATTTCTCACCCTGGCTATCTGATCAAATTCATCATCCCCCACCCTCAATATTTTATCACACTGGCCTGCCTGCCCAAGAATCCTGTTGAGTCTGCATAGCAGGAATCTCCCTAGCTTTGATGTTTCCTCTTGGTAATTTTCCATTCACTGCCTCTACTATATCCCTTGGCCATAAATACCCACTTTTGTTTGTATTCATAGTTGAACCCAATCTTTCACCTCCATTGCAAAACCCCATTGTACAAGTCCCTCTTGAATAGTCTTCCTCACCATCTTTAACAAGCATCATAAACTTTTTTTTTTTTTAACAGAAAGATGAGACAGAGGGATGGTGTGAGGAATCAGTGGTTCCAGGCCCAACTTTGGCAAATGATTGCTAATTCCTTTCAAACTGTCACTTACAGACCAAGCCGTTTCTCAGGATAAGAGTGGAGTAGCTGGCAGAACATGCAAATTACACAGAGATGTAGCTGACATGGAGAGTATAACAATATTATCCTGATGACCCTGTAGCAAAATACACTCATGGGAGGAAATTTACCCTGATATGGTATTTATCAGCTTTACAGAAAAGTCTCTCCCTTTTCCAGCCATGACCAAGGAGTTCTCTGGTGTACCTTCTCCCTCAAAAGGTGGGAGGTCAAAGGCTTTTGTTAATGCTCTGTTTCTGGGTTTCCCAGGATGGAGTTCTCTGGTCCTTTGTTATGTGCCTGTGGAGTTACAGCCCCTGACCTGGAGAGTCATCTCCATTGGGAAATCTTCCCAGGAGAAGGAAGGGCAGAAACAACATAGTCATTTTCAGGCAGGAGCAGTCTCCCTAGAGAGAATCAGGAGCAATCTCAGGAATTTAGAGTCACATCTATAATGACAGGGATGGCCAAGTGGAAGAATACTTAGTGACAAAGGATTGTTGGAAGGCAGGCAGGGATAAGGGGCCCCCTACCCTAAAAGGAAACCACCCTTAAAAGGATTTTACACCACCATGGAAGGAGCCCTCCACCCTTTCCCATGTGATAAAAACCTGATTGGATGACAGGTGCAAGGAGGATTAATCAGATTAAACAGCCCACCAACAAGCCCGTAAAAACCCCTAGACTTAAAAATTCTAGTGGCAACGCTCTCAGGTCCCCTCCCTCCTTGGGAGCTTTATACTATCACTTTGCTATTACTCAATAAATCTTGCTTTGCTGCCCACAACTCTGTCTGGTCTACCTCTTCATTCTTCACTTTATTATTATTATTATTATTATGTTATGTTAGTCATTCTTCAAAGCAAAGTGACCAAGAGCCTCGGGCACCGAAGGAGGAAAAGATCCTGTAACACAAGGAGGGTCAGTGTGAATCAAGATACTGGAGTTTGCTGAGTTTGCTCAGTCCATTCGTAAATTGGATTTTGCTGTCCCAAGCCTCCCCCCTACATGTATATTGATATTTCTGTAATGGCACAGGGCTACTGTTGATGTTTCTGCTTCTTTCACTCATTTATTTATAATTTTTAATTCTATCTCTAGGATTGAAAACAAAGATTATCCATTGAGTGTTCAATTTATTCTCGGATTCATTCAATAAATACCTTTTGAGCTCCTACAATGTAGCACCAATCTAGGTACTGGAGAGATAATAATAAGCAGAACAGACAAAACCCCTACTCTCATGGAATAAACATCCCAGTCGATTTTCTTGCCCAACTGAGTCTTTGAGTGTTCTTTAAGGAACCCATGGAGGGGAGGAGAAAAGATGGTGGAGGAGTAGTGGACCCTATTTCAACTGGTCCCCTGACTTGAGCTGGATATCGACCAGATCATTCTGAACACCCACAAAAATAGCCTGAGATGTAAGAAGATGTATCTGGATCTCTACAAACAGAATATCTCCAGTGGTTGGTTGTGAGGTATGAAGTGGGGAGCCATGATTCTGAGGGCAGATACCAGAAGATAAACAGAAGAGAGAGGGAGCCTCTGTGAACTTGCACTGGGAAGGCAAAAGCCTCCTGCACTGGGGACTGGGCACAGACTTGCACACTGGTAGCATCAGGGAAAGGAATTTAGGACAGCCCCCCAGACTGAAACCTGGAGCTACGGGGGCGCATGTGCAAACTGGGGGCAACTATCAGTTTTAGAAGCACAAATGGCAGAGACTGCCCAGCCCTGGGAATGAGGTTTGGGAGAGCTGCTGTAGGATGCACGACCCAGGATGCTGTGGGTTTTTAGCAGCACAGACAGAAATGAAGACAGTGTGGCCTGGAGAGCTCAGTGAAGAGCAGACTGAAATCTCTCTGTTCTGAGACAGAGGTTTGGATATGGTCACTTCTGCTCTGACCCTCAGAAGAGACATGGAAAGCAGCCAGAAGAAAAAAGCCCCCCAAAAGACGATTTTCAGAGCCCACCCCCCCCCACAGGGGGCAGGGCAACTCTGCCCAAACAAAGTTGCCTGAGTAACAGTGTGGCAGGCCCCTCCCCCAAAAGACAGGCTGGAAGAACAAGAGTCCCACAACACTAAAGTCCCTATAAAACAGGTGCATTTTGCTTGGGTCGTGGTCAATAATTTGGACACTGTACATTCCCTCAACCACCCCTCAACAGAATGACTAAGAGAAGGAACCCCCAACAAAGGAAAGAATCAGAGACTGTGGCCTCTGCCACAGAACTAATGGATATGGATGTAAGCAAGATGTCAGAGATAGACTTCAGAGTAACAGTTCTCAAGGTGATGTCTAGGCTTGAGAAAAATATTAATGACAATATAGAATCTCTAAGAGCAGAAATGAGATCTAATCAGGCCAAATTTAAAAATGCTATGAAAGAAATGCCATTTAACTGGATGCTCTGACTGCCAGGGTAAATGAAGCAGAAGAACAAATTAGTGAGTTAGAGGATAAGATGATAGAAAGAAAAGAAGGAAAATGAGGTGGCATGTGAAAAACAAATTATAAGCCAACTTCTCGAACTGAAAGAGATTAGTGACTCAATGAAACATTCAAATATCAGATATTGGGATCCCCGAGGGGGTGGAGAAAGAGAGATGTCTAGAAGATACATTTGAGCAAATCATAGCTGAGAACGTCCCTCATCTGGGGAAGGAAAAAAGCATTCACGTCCAAGAGGCAGAGAGGACCCCTCCCAAGATCAATGAGAATAGATCAACACCACGACATATAATAGTACAATTTGCAAGTCTTAGATACAAGGAAACAATCTTGAAAGTGTCAAGGGGGAAGAAATTTCTTATGTACAGAGGGAGGAACATCAGAATAATGTCAGAGCTGTCCACAGAGACCTGGTAAACCAGACAGGGCTGGCAAGACATGTTCAGGATACTAAATGAGAAGAACATGCAGCCAAGGATACTTTATCCAGCAAGGCTGTCATTCAGAATGGATGGAGACACAAAGAGCTTCCAAGACTGGCAGAAAATGAAAGAAAATGTGACCACCAAGCCAGCCCTGCAAGAAATATTAAGGGAGATTCTATAAAAGAACAAAGACCCCAAGAGTGATATAGACCAGAAATTTACAGAGACAATCTATAGAAACAGGGATTTCACAGGCAATATGATGGCACTAAAATCATATCTTTCAATAGTTACTCTCAATGTGAAGAGCCTAAATGCTCCCATGAAACAGCACAGGGTTTTAGATTGGATAAAAAGATAGGACCCATCCATACGCTGTCTACAAGGGACTCATTTTGAACCTAAAGATACCTCCAGATTGAAAGTGAGGGGATGGAGAACAATTTGGCATGCCAACAGACCTCAAAAGAAAGCTGGGGTAGCAATTCTCATATCAGACAAATTAGATTTTAAGCTAAAGACTGTAGTAAGAGATGCAGAGGGACACTATATCATACTTAAAGGTTCTATCCAACAAGAAGATCTAACAATTGTAAATATCTATGCCTCCAACATGGGAGCAGCCAACTACACAAACCAACTGTTAACCAAAACAAAGACTCATATTGATAATAATACACAAACAGTAAGAGACCTCAACACTCTACTCTCAGCAATAGACAGATCATCTAAGCAGAAGATCAACAAAGAAACAAGAGCTTTGAGTGACACACTGCACCAGATAGACCTCATAGATATATACAGAACATTCCACCCTAAAACAAATGAATACTCATTCTTCTTGAAAGCACGTGGAACTTTCTCCAGAATAGACCACATACTGGGTCACAGATCTCACCCAATACCAAAAGATTGAGATTATTCCCTGCATGTTATCAGACCACAATGCTTTGAAACTGGAACTCAATCACAAGAAAAAAATTGGAAGAAATCCAAACACTTGGAAGCTAAAGACCATACTGCTTAAGAATGTTTGGGTTAACCAGGAAATCAAAGAAGAACTTAAACAATTTATGGAAACCAATGAGAATGAAAACACATTGGTCCAAAACCTATGGGACACTGGAAAGGTGGTCCTAAGGGAGAAATATATAGCCATCCACACCTCATTCAAAAAAATAGAGAAATCTAAAATACACAGTCTATATTTACACCTTAAAGAATTGGAGAGGGAACAACAGAGAAGGCCTAGCCACACATGAGAAATGAAGTAATTAACATTACAGCAGAGATCAATGAATTAGAAACCAGAAATACAATAGGGCAGATCAATAAAACTAGAAGCTGGTTCTTGGAAAGATTAATAAGATCAATAAAACACTGCCCAGAATTATCCAAACGAAAGGAGAAAGGTGTCACATTAATAAAATTATGAACGAAAGGGGAGGAATCACGACTAACACCAAGGAAATAGAAACAATTATTAGAAATTATTATCAACAACTATATGCCTATAAATTAAGCAACCTGGAAGAAATGGATTAAGCAACCTGAAAGAAATTAAGAAAGAAATTAATAAATTAAGCAACCTGGAAGAAACTACCAAGACTGAAACAGGAAGAAATTGACAACCTGAATAGACCAATAACTAGCAATGAGATTGAAGCAGTAATGAAAAACTTCCCAAAAAACAAGAGTCCAGGGCCTGATAGATTCCCTGGGGAATTCTACCAAACATTCAAAGAAGAAATACTACCTATCCTCCTGAAGCTGTTTCAAAAAATAGAAACAGAAGGAAAACTTCCAAACTCATTCTATGAGGCCAGCATTACCTGTTCCCAAAACCAGGCAAAGACCCCATCAAAAAGGGGAATTACAGACCAATATCCCTGATGAATATGGATGCCAAAATTCTCACCAAGATTGCAGCCAATAGGATCCAACAGAACATTAAAAGGATTATCAATCACAACCAGGTGGGATTTATTCCTGGGATGCAAAGTGGTTCAACATTCACAAATCAATCAGTGTGATAGAATACATTAATAAGAGAAAAGACAAGAACCATATGGTCCTCTCAATTGATGCAGAAAAAGCATTTGACAAAATAAAGCATCCTTTCCTGATTAAAACTCTGCAGATTGTAGGGATAGAGGGTACATTCCTTAATTTCATAAAAACCATCCATGAAAAGTCCACAGTGAATATCATTCTTATTGGGGAAAAGCTGAGATCCTTTCCCTTAAGATCAGGAACATGAAGGATGCCCACTCTCGCCACTATTGTTCAACATAGTACTAGAAGTCCCAGCAATGGCAATCAGACAACAGAAAGAAATAAAAGCATTCAAACTAGAAAAGAAGAAGTCAAGCTCTCTCTCTTCTCAGATGACACGATACTTTATGTGGAAAACCCAAAGACTCCACCCCAAATGACTAGAACTCACTCAACAATTCAGTAATGTGGCAGGACACAAAATCAATGTGCAGAAATCAGTTGCTTTCTTATATAGTAACAATGTAACTGTAGAAAGAGAAATTAGGGAATCAATTCCATTTACAATAGCACCAAAAACCATAAGATACCTTGGAATAAATCTAACCAAAGTGGTAAAGGATCTATACTCTAGAAACTACAGAACACTTATGAAAGAAATTGAAAAAGACACAAAACGATGGAAAAACATTCCATGCCCATGGATTGGAAGATTAAGCATTGTTAAAATGTCTATGCTACCCAGAGCAATCTATACTTCCACCGCCATCCTGATCAAAACACCAATGCCATTTTTCAAAGTGCTGGAACAAACAATCCTAAAATTCTTGTGGAACCAGAAAAAACCCAAATCGCCAAGGAAATGTTGAAAAAGAAAAACAAAGCTGGGGTCATCATGTTGCCTGATTTCAAGCTATACTACAAAGCTGTGATCACCAAGACAGCATGGTACTGGCACAAAAACAGACACATAGATTAATGGACCAGAATAGAGACTCCAGAAATGGACCCTCAACTCTATGGTCAAGTAATCTTCACCAAAGCAGGAAAAAAATTCCAATGGGAAAAAAACAAAATAAAATAGTCTCTTCAATAAATGGTGCTGGGAAAATTGGACAGCTACATACAGAAGAATGACACTCGACCATTCTCTTACACTCTACACAAATATAAACTCTAAATGGATGAAAGACCTCAATGTGAGACAGGAATCCATCAGTAACCTCTTCGACATTGACCACAGCAACTTCTTTCAAGACACATCTCCAAAGGCAGGGGAAACAAAAGCAAAAATGAACTTTTGGGACTTCTTCAGAATAAAAAGCTTCTGCAGAGCAAAGGAAATAGTCAACAAAACAAGAGACAACCCACAGAATGGGAGAAGGTATTTGCAAAAGACATTACAGGTAAAGGGCTGGTATCCAAGATCTATAAAGAACTTCTCAAGCTCAACATCCAAAAACAAACGATCAAGTCAAAAAATGGGCAGAACACATGAACAGACACTTCTCCAAAGAAGGCATACAAATGGCTGACAGACACATGAAAAAATTTTCAATGTCATTAGCTGTCAGGGAAATTCAAATCAAAACCACAATGAGATATTACCTTATACCAGTTAGAATGGCAAAAATTGACAAGGCAAGAAACAACAAATGTTGGAGGGGATTTGGAGAAAGGGGAACCCTCTTACACTCTTGGTGGGAATGCAACCTGGTACAGCCACTTTGGAAAACAGCGTGAAGTTTCCTCAAGAAGTTAAAAACAAAGCTACCTATGACCCAGCAATTGCACTACTGAGTATTTACCCCCACGATACAGATGTAGTGAAAAGAAGGGCCATATGCACCCCAAGGTTCATAGCAGCATTGTCCACAATAGCCAAACTGTGGAAGGAGCCGAGATGCCCTTCGAGCCGAGATGCCCTTCAACAGATGAATGGATAAGGAAGATGTGGTCCATATTACTCAGCCGTCAGAAAGGATGATTACCCAACATTTGCATCAACATGGATGGAACTGGAGGAGATTACGCTAAGTGAAATAAGTCAAGCAGAGTAAGTCAATTATCATATGGTTTCACTTATTTGTGGAACATAAGGAATAGCGTGGAGGACATTAGGAGAAGGAAGGGAAAAATGAAGGGGGGGAATCAGAGGGGAAGATGAACCATTAGAGACTATGGACTCTGGGAAACAATCTGCGGGTTTTAGCGGGAAGGTGGGTGGGAGGAATGGTTTAGCCTGGTGATGGGTATTAAGGAGGAGCATGGGTATTAAGGATGGGTATTATTACAAGGAGCACTGGGTGTTATAAGCAAACAATGAATCGTGGAACACTACATCAAAAACTAATGATGTACTGTTTGGTGACTAACATAATAAAAAAATTTTAAATTTAAATTTAAAAAAAGAACCCCATGTAGTTCAGCTAGTCTGACTCTCAGCCCACATTCACAAAGGCAAACTGAAGAACCGAAGTGTGAAGCCATTTACCCACAATCATCCAGAGCGGGTGTAGTTGGCCTAAGACCAGAAACAATGAATGAGCAGATAGTACCAGGGTGACTCTATGTAGAGAAATTTCTCTTGGGATGGGCCCCAATCCCCTCATCTGTAATGTGAGCCCTTCCAGAGTTCTAGAGGTTCTGACTCACCATGAAGGCAGAGCCTATGCATGTGTCACCAAATGACTTTGGAAGATAGAGTCAGGCATTTCACACTTGTAAATACAGACCACTCCCACCCTCTCAGCTATGGTGATGGTGGGATTAAAATAGAAGATCCAGCAACTCCCTGTTAGTAAGCCATTCAGCGGGGAATTCCCCATTTAATTCTTGGGGTGGTTCTGAGTCATCCAACTCTCTCTCCACAGGCCCTATTCACACAGCTGAAGTCCAAGTCACCTGTTTGTTTGGGGACTGATAGCTCTGCTTTACATTGTGTTCTGTGTTTAAACCTTGTTTTGTTTTTGTTTTTTTAAATCAATTGACTATGAAAGAACTTATGCATCATACTGTTCCATTCCAAGTATTTGACAGAACGTCTCTATAAGGCAGAAGAAAACATTAAGCATAGAAAGGAGAGGAAAATAGGGAAAAAATTATCTAACTTGAGGGAAAAGTCATATGGAATGATGAAAAAAAAAGGAAAAGAGGGAAGTGGAGTTTCTTATATTGGCAATGGGATGGTGATATGGCTTTCTTTTCTTCTTTTCATCTATTCTATACCACTTACTTTCAACCCAACACTGGGAGGTCCACTGGCAGTGATGGATGGTGAAAGGCAGATGGTACCACACAAAGACAATGTATAATAACAACAAAAACCTGTCACCATAATACAAGACCACATCGAAGAGCTGTGACAGAACCACTAGTGGCTCTGAGAGAAGGGAAAAATCTGTCTGGGTAGTGTACATAGGAGATCATGTTGGCTTGAGTCAAAGATTCCTCAGAAGAGGTGTCAGTTATTGGAAAGGCTCTTAACAAAAAGCTGGGAAAAAATTAATTTCAACCCAACATCTATGATACATCAAGTACTATGCAAGATGCTTTCTCTTAAATAATCATGGTAGGCAGTTTCCAAGTATTTCACTATATTCTGGGACCTGAGATAATTGTTTTGTTTGTCATCTCAGCTAATGCTTTCTTAGGAAAATATTATAATCACCATTTTAGAGAACCTGAGGGAAATGAGGTTCAACTGCGTAAGGAACTTGCCTAAGTTTGGTTAAAAAATGGCAAAGCTAAGGGGCGCCTGGGTGGCTCAGTCGTTAAGTGTCTGCCTTCAGCTCAGGGCATGATCCCAGAGTCCTGGGATCGAGCCCCACATCGGGCTCCTCCGCTAGGAGCCTGCTTCTTCCTCTCCCACTCCCCCTGCTTGTGTTCACTCTCTCTCTGGCTGTCTCTCTCTCTCTGTCAAATAAATGGATGAAATCTTAAAAAAAAAAAAAAAAGGCAAAGTTAAGCCATGTCTGTCTGTCTCTGAGGTTAGTTGTTTTTCTACTTTAATAGCACCATTTCCTATGGAAATAAATAGAAATCAGGCAATAGGAATGGAAGAGGGGGTATCTATTTCCCGCAATGAGAATAGTTTGTGCTAAGAAAGGACTTCAAAAGAAACATATTTGGCAAAAACAAGCTGTGTGGTTAAAGAACTCACTGCACAGAGAGAGAGAGGTGATTGGGAATGAAACTGAAAAGAAAAGCAGGGCCAGTAAATCAAGAGTCCTGGATGTCAGAGCAGAGTTGGGGTTCGTTTGGTAAGCAGTAAGGAGTCACTGTAGGTTTTTGAGGAAGGTCATGAAGACCATGATTCTGATCTACAAACAAGTGTAAGTACACGGTTAATGAATTTATGAATGACTCAGAATGCCTTTAGAACTAAAAGTGGATGGAGAAGTTAGTCCAGGGCAGAACATGGAGGCTGTGAGATCTGCAGATGCTGATGTGATGTTGATTCTGCTGATCCGGTCTGCCAGTGATGTTCAGACCTGATGATCGTTGTGGCCACTTGGCAAAATGGCTGGAAAGCTTCTGTGTAGTGCAGTGGCCAGGCATTCTGAGGTCCAGGGAAAGAGATATATTTCATTCACAAAAACATCCTGTTTGGACTATAAATCCTATGGTCACCCTATCAACATACGTCCCAACCTACTGTTGATACAGAGTTTTACCGGTGGTACAGAGAAGTGTGGCGGAAGCAAAGAATAGGCCAGCTGCCTGAGAGTTCATTTTGCCTCCAAACCCCTCTCCCAAATCCTCTCTGTGGATTTAGGAATAATTTGGGGCCGGACAATAATACCAGAGAATAAATATATTTGACTGCCTTTTCCAGAGATTTAACTGGAGCAAATGTTGGATGTGCTCTGTGCAGCTTTTCCTGACCATTTCCCTCTTGAACCTCTCCCCTCAGCCCCTGGACCATATGTAGCCTGGACCTCAGAGTGTGAGTCAGAGGTCACCTGTTTGTAACTGTTTGGCAAACATTCATATTGAGAGGTGTCATATGAAAGAGCCATTTAGCCCAGCGTGGAGACCAAGGCTCAGGGAGATTAAGCAAATCAGGTACAAGCGAACATCCATTGTATCAGGTACAAGCGAACATCCATTGTATTTGATTGTAGCAGGCCATGGAATACCCCTGGGGGGGTTTGAAATATCCAGGTGGCTTGGCTTGTTAATGGCGCTGACATGGAGGTTTGAGGGCTGTTGTTTAAGATGGCCCTAGCCACACTTTAGCAGAAACTGCTCCTTCAGCACAGGGCCTGCCTTAGAGGGGTGCAAAGCAGCTTCATTTCACCTTGTGAGAGGGACATCCTTTTCTGGGTCTGCAGAGCCTGGAGACCAAAACCCCTGGGAATTTGCCCAGATTCTTAGCTAATGCCCTGCTCAGGCCTCTCACGGTGTTGCTGACCAGTGGCAAGGGGCTGCCTGTCTTGGGCACAGTACCTCTCTCCACCCACCACTCTGATGCCTGTGTGAAATTACGAAGGTCCAGTTTTTCCCTGCTGCTGTGCTCAGAGCCCCATAGAGGTAGCCATTGTCCAAGGGCATTGAAGGCCTTCCAGAGTCACTTCTACCTCATCACCTACTTCCCCTAGACCGTAGCCAGGTGCCCAAACTCAACTTGTCCCCAAATGATGAGATCACACACCCCCTCCCCTAGACTGAACAAGGGCCAGACTGCTCTTATTCTATTCCACGTTGGTTCTTCAACTTCATCTTATAGCCCCCAAACACCACCACCAAACACACACTTATATTCCATATTCATTGGATAACCATAAGCTCCATACAGTAGCACTCCTTTCATTCACAAAAATATCCAGCTTGTTCTATAAATCCTATGGGCACCCTACCAACATACCTCCCAGCCTGCTTTCCACCTCCAGGCCTGTGTTCAGAGGTGCCCAATACTATTGATTATGATGTAAGAAAGATGTTAGGGTTTGAAGCTGACAACCAAGAAATAATTCTTGAGACGTCTTTAGTGCAAAAAGGTGATTTTATTAAAGTACAGGGACAAGACCCGTGGACAGAAAGAGCTGTACCAGGGTCATGAGGAGTGGCCCATTATATACTTTCAAGTTGGAAAGGGGTTAAGGATAGCCTAAGTCTCTAAGGAGTTTTGGAAGCAAGGTTTCCAGGACTTCGAGGAGGAGCCTAGGTATTATTGGGAAAGGTCATTTGTTACCATCTAATAAAACCTGAATAATGAGACCCTTCAGATGTATATCAGTGGGCCATATACTTGGGGACGATTGCCAACACATATCTTGGGGGCTTTAGAGATAAAGGAAATTTCTTAAAAGGTTTTTGTATGTTAAAGCAGACTTGAAGAGAAAAATAACCCAGGGCAGGCCCAGGCCCACAGGCCCCAGAAGGTGGGAAGTTACTAACAATAGCTACAAATAATCAGAAGCCCTGCTGGGAGCAAGAGCTAACCAGCCCTATCTGCTTCTGTAAACAGGCTTCCCACCACAAGCATCCCGCAGTGCCCTAATCACTGTTTCCGACCTAGAGCAACCCCGCCCCCAGCCAATTTAAACCCACCTACCAGCAGTCAGCAAAGGCCTTGGAACCTGACCCCCTGCACTTCTCTATAAAAGCTCTGTAACCTTGCTGCTGCAGAGGCCCAGAATTTTGAGTGTGAGCTCGTCTGGGTCCACCAGCGTAAAATAACCCTAAGTTCTCCGGCTTCTCGAAGTGTTGCTTGGTCTCTCACTGGTCTGATTATTTTCCACAACAGACTTACAAGATCCTGGGGGTCAGGCTAGGATTGCCTTTTGCCCTTAGCAGTGTCAATATCAAGGCAGTGGAGTCCCTAGAGGAATGTCACTCTGCCTGTTTCAAGGACTTGTGAGTGGGCTGTAGGTAATAAGGAAATGTAACAAATTTTTTCTTCTGCCTTTGTTTCCCATATCAATAAGGCTCCACCCAAATGCCTTTTTTGTCAATTCCCTCTTTCCCTGAACCCTGACCTTCCTCTTTGCTAATTGCCAGACCCAGGGCACTGAATGGGAAGTATGGAGGGAGTGTGGGCATAGAGCTTGCTGTTCTCCTGAAATGTACATGTAAGCTGTTCAGGTTCATATGAACATCTGTTTGGGTCTCACTGTATTTTCAAAGCCTCTGTTACCACAACAGGTGCTCTAGTTCCAATCAGCCAAGGCTAGAAAGCTCTAGGTCCTAACAAGGGTCCTGACCTGAGTGGAGGTAGGGCCTGGCCCTTTCAGCTGCCTTCCCAGATTGCAAGACTAGATAATTATCCAGATGTTCACTCAATGTATTTCTGACCCACAGCCTCACATTTCAGCCGTGTCACCATGAGAAGAATTTCAAATGCCTGACAGGTATGAGAAGGCAGCTTTAGAAGGGAAGTGTTCCCAATATACCTCTGAAGTTGCCCCAACCACACATGAACTCAAACACAGAAATATGCAGGATTTTTTCCTTTTCTTTCTTTCTTCCTTTCTTTCTTTCTTTCTTTCTTTCTTTCTTTCTTTCTTTCTTTCTTTCTTTCTTTCTTTTTTTTTTTTTTTTTTTGGCTTTTGCGTCCCAGGGACAGGTTAGGTCCTGCCACAGTCACAAGGGCCCACTCTTCTGTGCCCAGGAGTCTTGGGCAATGGGTGGTGGGCTTATGTTTCAGAGAAAATTAGAGAGGGTAGAATTTCCCAGATATAACCTCTGCCAGACTCTCCCCCAAGAAGGGAGTTCTAATTACCTCTGGCAGGAAACAATTTTTCCTGGCATATATTTTTCTCCCATAAGCAGCCCAAGCAGAGCAGAGAGCTGAGGAAGAGGTTGGGACAAGAGGGCTCTTATTGGTTGTGTCAGGAGGAATGGACCTCATGCCCAGAGATGGGGGCACAAAAGTGGAAGGGGCAAGGATCAGGGAGCTACTGGGGAGAGAGAGGAGGGGGAGGGAGGTATTTCCTCTGAATGACCTTATGGAGGAAGCTGATGCTCAGATATGTCAACCATTCCAAGAAATGCTTCCCTGTATTTTAACCCAATCCACCTGGTTCCAATGACTTGTTTGACTCTCCGTTGTGGAAGTGTCCAAAGCAGGCTAAATAAAGCTAAGAAAGAAAAAACAAAAAAAACCACTTAGACCAGTAGATCCCCAAACCACTGTGTCCTGCTTTCTTTTCTCATCAACTGCTCCTGGAACCTCCTCCACCCCCACATTCCAGGATTGAGATTTTCCAGAAATTCAAAGTATAACTGTGAGGAATTCAAGAAGATAGCTGTTTTACATTTGTGAGTTAAAAACATAATAATAACCAAGCTGAAAGGATACTTGCATTAAGTGTGGAAGAGGAAATGGAGCATTAAACCATAGGGCTCTCATGGTCCGTCTCAAATCTGCCAGCTGCAACACGCTGTGACTGAGCAGGAAGGGGTCCAGAGGCCTGGGGGCCACCACACATTAACTCTCCTGAGAGTCTCCTACAAGCCCACCCCAGCCTTGGCAAAGTGAAGCTGGAGTCTGTGGCTTTCAGTGTTTTTGAGCCCAAAACTGCCAGACAGATAGGGGCCTCCACGATGTTTGAACATGTCACTGCTCACCACTGGTTCTCGCTAGGCTTCCCCACGGTTGTGGCCACATCTGCCAGGCCTTCTGTGTGACCCTCACGTCTCAAGCCCCAGTGCAGCTCTTTCCAGGGTGGCTGAGATGATAAGAGTGCAGGGTTAACGAATAAAGTACAGGATGGCAGTTTAAGTATGAATCTCAGATAAACAACAAATAATGTGTTTTTTAGGATATTTTATGCAATAATTGGGACATACTCATGTTGTAGTTTTTGAATATAGGTGAGGTTTGGTGGGGTCTGGAGCGGACCACCAAGAAAGAATTCTTGAGATGTCTTCAGTGCAAAATGGTGGTTTTATTAAAGCACAGAGACAGGACCCATGCTGCTCCCTGTTGCCCCAGGATTGTGAGGGGCAGCTGATTATGTACTTCGGGTTGGGGAAGTAAAGATAAGGGAAGGATTTTCATAGGCTAAAGAAGAATCACAGGATACAGGAGGCCTTGCTATTGTCAAACTAAGGTTGCTTTTCCCTCTTGCAAGGCCTTAACAGGAAGACAGTTGGGATCTTCCCAGAGGGACATTAATACTCTGCCTGCCTCAAGTATTTATCAGTGGGCTGCAGGTTATAAGGACATTTAATTTTATCTACATTTCCTTCTGCCTTTGTTTCCCCACATCACTTACACACACACAAACATAATTCATTATTTAAATTGCACATTTAACTTGCTAAATCTGGCAATGCTTCAAGAGCTGAGGCTTGCCCTTCCATGTGCCCTGCTGCTCGTCTGCCTTCATCAGAAGGCCAGCTCGTGAATCACCACTGAGCAGTGAAGCGGTGGGCTGCTTCCTTTACCTGGCAGCTGCCTCTATCTATCAGTATCCAAAATGACACTGCTGGGGGAGCGGGGAGTGAGCAGGCAAAACTGGCACTAACCCACTGAACAAGTCTCCTGGCACAAAAAAAAAATCAATGGTTTTCATGAGGACAGATGGAATTTTTTAAAAATTCTTAGTGAAGTACAGCATTTTTGTTACTTGGATTATTTGAATGGATTAGGAAAGATAATTAATACCATATTGTAGGTGAGGAAGCAGAAGCCTGGGATGACCTGACTCCCACCCAAGCACTCTCATCTCCTAAACAGCCGCACTGATCTGCCTGCGTGGGACGCAAGAGCAGATGGGGGAGAGTATTGCAACCAGAAGAGAGGCTGTAGGAGTAATACGTTTTAAGAGTTGGGGATGCCCACAGTTACAAAATGATATAGACAGGGCTTCTCAGACTCTTGATTTTTCTACTAAAATCATTCCAGAAACTCACCTATTGTTCTTCCCCTTTTGCTGTCAACACTGATGAAGAAAGCAAAGCCAAAAGACATGTAGATAAAATTAAATCTCCTTACAACTTGCAGCCCTTTAACCAATACTTGAGGCAGACAGAGTATGAAGTTCCTCAAGAAACTCCCAACTGCCTTAAAGCTAATGCTTTGCTAGAGGCAAAAAGCAACCCTACCTTGATAAAAGCCAGACCTCCAGGATCCTGTAAATCTTCCTTAACATATGAAAATCCTTTTGGAAACTTCCTTTATCTCAGCCCCTCCCAATTTAAAAGTATAAAATCACTCGCTCCTCGCAATCCCAGAGCACCTCTTCCTGCCCAGGGGTCCCATCTGTGTGTTTTAATAAAAACACCTTTTTGCACCTAAAATATCTGAAGAATTCCTTCTTGACCGTTCACTCCCAGCCCACATTACTTCAACCACCAGTGGCTTCTGACTTTGGACTACTGAAATATTAAGCTTCTCATATTCTCTCTTCTTCCTTGTTTCAATGCATATACAACTTCTCTGAGGTTTCTTGTTGTTGTTGTTGTTGTTGTTAACTGTTCAATATGTTTAACAATGGAGGAAAAACAAATGAAGCACACAGAGCAAGAAGTGATAAAAAAAGCTGCACAGCAAATGCTCTCTGGTATTCATGGACATAAGGACCCCCCTCCTATTTTTTCCCACAATCTGGCTTGGCTTTTATTTTTCTGGAGAGCTGCCCTGACTTCCCCCTCTCACCCCTCAAGGATCCTTGCCTTCATCGCCACACCCAGCCCAAAAGGACCTGCTCACATCTCAACATCAAGTCCCTGCATGCCCCTGCAACCTGGTGGAGAGGTGGGTTTCCAGGCCAGTGCAGGTCTATAGCAGTGAGGTGAAAAGCAGACAAAAAAGGGATCTCGGGGGGACAACTGGGCTCCCGAAGCAAATGGGGGTTGCTGACTCTGGGGAAGTGCACGTGCAGGTTGACATCACAACCCCATGACTGTCAGGGGCTCAGAACCACAGACACTTACGTCTCAGTGATGAGGGAACAGAAGGCTGGCTGAAGACAAAGCATAAACTGACACCCTGCAACCCCCCGCCACACACACACACACTCTCGGGTGGGAAACATGTGACATTCTTCCAGGAAGCCCCCAACCACCTTAATGTTAATGCCTTACTGGAGGGGTAAACAACCTTAACCTGATAATGGCAAGGCCTCTGGTATCCTGTAAGTCTTCTTTAACGTATGAAAGTATTTTCTCAACCTTCCTGTTTCCTTACCTCCCCCAACCCCATAGTATATAATCAGCCACCCCTCACAACCTGGGGCAGCAGCTCTTTCATACCTGTCCCCGTGCTTTAATAAACCACCAATTTTGCACCAAAGACGTCTCACGAATTCTTTCTTGGTCATCAGCTCCGGACTCCACCCCACTGAACCTCACCTATATCCCACAACCCCGTCACCAGGGCAGTGAGGAAGATTCTGTATCTGTTCAAAGAAGCAGTACTGAACAGTCATATTGTACAGAAGTTGATTTTAAATCTTTGTCTCACTATCACTTAATTAGCATGTCACTTTGACCACCACAAGAGGGTCCAAAACCCTGCAGGAGGAGGGAAAGTGTGGAGTGCACACGAAGTGAAAATGAGAAAGTTTAAAAACCCTGCACATAAAGCTGAGGGCTGAGATAATCTACTTTGAAGTAACTGTGAACATCCACTGAATTGGGCATTTGACCCTCAGAAGTTAACTAACTTCTTGGTGTTTCCATATGACAATCTGTAAATGAGGAAATGCCCTGAGCTATTTAAAGGTTCCTTCTGATCCTTGTCAGACAAGATTCCTATACCCAAGAGCCTCCCCATCTGGCTATAGAGCCGAAGTCCATACTTAGGAGTTAAATAATCTGCCAGGAGATTCCTTCAAGGGGGCTGCTGATTTTAGCTTGGAAAGCTTTACACTTAACTACCCACCTCCAAAGCTCCAGGGCTAGGTGGGATTTGCAAAAGCTAGGAGTACCCTGTCCACTTGGTTGTGTCCTTTGAAATAATGGCTTAACAGCTTCATCTGTGCTCTGGGAGGTGAGGTCACAGATTAGCTGTTATCAACAAGTTAGAAACAATGGCAGATGAACAATCTTATTCCACTTCTCCTAATGCAGGCCAGCTTTATTGGAATTGTTTTAAGAAGCTGCAGACCCATCTGGACAGGATGCAAAACTGATGCTTTCCCTATACTCTGGGTAGAGACAGGTCTCTCTCTTTGGCTAGCTCTGAGTGCAGCAGGCTCAGAAGCTGGAATGCTGCAGGAATACAACTAATGAGATCCCCAAGAAACTCACCTCACTAATTTGGGATACCTTGTCTTGCCTCACCATTTACAGGTTGATGGAAATGGGAAGACAAATACTTTTAGCCTGTGTCCCCATCTAGGGACAAAGGAGCTCTTTTCTATTTAAGAGTATTCATGGAGAAAAAGGTGACAGGCCTGGTGATTTTGACCAGCACTGGCTTCTGGCTTTCACCTTAGCCTTTCATCTACGTCCCAGGCCAGCCTCCTGCTGGGTCAGCTTCCGCAGGGCTGGGTCTCAGGGACAAGCTGGGGTTGTTAAACAGAGCCGCAACTGGTGTTGCCTCTGGCTGGGGCCAAGGGAGAAAGAGATAGCAGGTAACACATAGCAGAGCACAGAGATTAAGATATTAGATTTAGGAGTCAATCATATTTCGGTCAGACTTTACCAACTGTGTGACCCAAGATAAGTCACTCAACTTCTCTGAGTCTCTACAAAAGAAGAGTTAATTGTTTCTGCTTAGAACATTGATTAAATGAGACGTTATCTACAAAACATCCATCACAGTGCCTGGCACATGGTGAGTCTTCATAATGTTGCTGTTATTGCTGCACTGCTACTGTTTCCTCAACAGAAGCCGAAGTTCAGGGTATACACTCAAGCACCCACATTATTAGAAAAGAACTGAGAAATGCATACATACCGAAACAAAGACTGTGGATTAAAGGCCCTAAGTGGGTGTCTGAATTGGGTGCCGGTGGCCATTGAGGGCTTCTGCTCCTAGCGCCAGGAGGATGTCTGCATTTCTGTCCTGGGAAGATAGCAACAAAATTCATCTCTGGACATCCTCTCCTGTGTTACTTCCTAAAGAGCTGATTATAAGTAGGCTTTGGATTTGGACCTGAGGAAGGTTACTGAGACCCTTGGATTATTATTTTCTTGCTCTCATCTGTCTCTCTCGAACACCTTCCCTTCTCATGAGGAGCCTATGGTTCTGTGAGCCAATCAGAGATCCTTTGATCTGGATATCAGAGACAAAGATGCAGTCCTTTTAAGAATGTATTGTGTGGCTTGACATGGGCATGGTGCCCGCCTCGCTCTCACACAGAGGACTGTGTGGAGGATCCCCAAGCAGACAGCCCAAACAACCAAGGGAAGAGACTCATCTGGAATTTTCTGAAGAACTTTGTTAGAACATCATGTGACTGTCAAGCCAGAAGAGTCACCCCCCAATATACCACACACACACACACACACACACACACACACACACACACACACACGAGTCATCTATTCATACCGTAATATAAAGTCAGAGGAAAAGATTTCAAAGACAGATCCAGAGGCCTTAAAATGTATACAAGTGAGAGGGTTTGGGGTCATATGTATTTATCACCACTCCCCCTGAGCTATGGCGGAGGCTCAAAATTGACCAGTCAAGATTTGGGAGCAATGAGGAGTCAGGAGTTGGCAGGCCAGTTTTGTTTGCCCTGTTGTAAGAATGAGGTGTGGATAGTGGGCAGGGGACTGATGTCTGAGATTCAATCCCTGCAAACTGACAGCCCAGGAATTTCTCAGTTAACTTTGGGAAGATCATCAAAACCTAGCCACAGCAGACGAGACAAGATTTCTGAGACTCAACCTAGCAGCCCTTCATGCCTAGAATAAGACCATTTGATCCTTCCTCTCACCTGTGCCAAAGGGAACAGGCCACATACCAACATATGCAATCCTCACAATGGCATTCAGCCTGCTACCAAGTGCTTTCTAATTATCACTCAAGGAGTAGTGTTGCACCTGACAATTCTTTCATTTTTACTTAAAATGTCAGTTTTACAAATCTTCACCTTCTGGTAATAAGCTTTTAAAACATGATGCTGGGAGAATCTAAATCAGATAGTAAACTTAAAATTTAATGGCGTCTAGTGGTCTGGATCCATGTATGATGCAGGCGAGACAAAGGCATGTTGTCTATCTAAGCATGGAGCAAACTAGTTGGAGGAGCTGAAGGTTCAGTTTTGCTGTTAGCAGGTCTCAGTGCAAATGTGACCAGCTGAAGGACTGACTGATGCTGGGAGGGTCTGGCGTTAGAAAAAAAGTAAAAACAAATCAGCTCAAAATTTATTTTTTCCTTTCTGAGGTAAAATTATATATCCTTTCCTTGGCCCACCAAACGTATTCACCCACATTGTCCCACTGACCCTCTGAAGTCGGGATAATCATCCCTGGAGATGATGGAGGGTTCTGGGAAAAGCAGACTGTGGCGCTGGCCAGAACTGTGCTGGAATACAGCTCCTTCACGTCTTAGCTATGTCCCCCTGGACAAGTCAATGAAACCTCCTCAAAGTCCCTATTTCCTTTTGGGGTAAAGTGTTGATATAATGATTAAATGAGATGAGGGATATAAAGCAAAGTGCCTCTTTGGCTCATAGTAAACCCTCAATACATTAGTGTGACCATCAGCACTGTCTTATTGGTAGCACAAAAGAAGAACCAGGGGCTTAGCAAGTGACTTTTACTGCTCAGCTAGGCCCAGGCTTTCACAGATTAGAACACAGGCTGTGCCCTGTACTGGCACATGACAGGGAGGTCTCAGGGGCCCTAGTGATTGTCCCTAACATAGATTTGAAGAGGACTCACAAGGTCAAAGACACTTTACAAAGTCTGTTCTCTACAATCAATAAGGAAATGCCATAAACTGTTCCTAAGCTAGAAACCTGAAAGCAAACAACGCTAGAATGAGCACCAGTGGAAAAGTAGCAGAGTCCAGGGATCCTAGCAGCCTTTGCATTATTCAGCCAGAGACTCAGAAGTTGATTTCCTCCTCCACATTGGCCTTTCTCTCCCACATCCTAACCACTGCATCTACTTCTGCAGCCACCTGCCTCAGAAATTCCCCAGAGCCTTTACTCACTAAAGCGGCTCAATCTTGTGCTAGTCGAGCTCTCAGGGAAAAAGATGCATTTCCTGCATAAAATTTCCTGGGGTGAAAATCCTTGGGCCTTAATGCTTGGGGGAATGAGAGACTCTGAAGAACGGTGTCAAGGCCCAGAAGACTGACTCAGAGCAAACAGGCTGAAAGGAAATAGCCCCAAACCCTCACTTCTCTATTGCAGTAGAACTTCCTGCAGCCCTGGCTACAGAGGAAGTGCCCAGAGCACTGGCACAGCGATGGAACATTGGAGTGTGAACCCTGGCTTTGCCTCTTAACAGCTGGATGATCTTGGAGATTTACTTTGATTTTCAAAGTCTTGGTTCCTTCCTCTATAAAATCAATACAGTTTGGGGGCTAAAAATGACAACTTGTTTAAAGTACCTGCCTTTATCACTGGAGTGATAAACAGCATTAACTTTCTTCCCTCTTTCCTTTCCCCTTAAAACCTGCCCTCTCCCTCCCCCCACTACCGTGGTCTTTCTTCATCTTTAGTGTAGAGATCTGTAGAGGTGAAGGGGGATACTTTTGAGATTTTCTGTAGATATAATATATGACCATTGCTCCAGGAGGGTAAAAGTCACAGTGTAGTGGAGAGGAGGGGTGCCGCGACACCGCCCACGGAGCCACGGCGTTGATTTGGGAGAAGGACGAGGCACAGACAGGTTAGCTTGCGAAAGAGAGCATGGGTGCAGGGGACGACTACCAGGCATGCCACCACCAAGAGTGCGATCGCCCCGAACAGCTGCAACCTCACATATTTATTAGCAATAAACAATCAAAGACAATCAAGGGAATGATCTGTAGTACATCCTAAATAGTACATCACCGGCAAGGTCACGGGATTAGATGATGTAACGAGGCCTATTCTTAAATATGTTTCTATGGACCCTGTGGGCTATTGTCAAGAGCAATCAAGTTTCCGTTGGGGCAGCGTTCTGCCCTGAGCAAGCTGGGCAAGCCGGGCGTTCCCGGCCGCTGTGCTCTGACATGCACGCTAAAGCCCGCAAGGTCACAAACATGTTTTCCTATTATATCCTTAGCATGAGCTCTCGGCCAACAGCTGCTGCAGAGGGGGATTCCTTCAGCCCCCTTGTCTTCCCTGAAAGCTGGAGCAGGGCCACTTGTCCTCCAAGCGTCATTTACAAGGTAGGACCAAGGCTGCACAAACTCGGATGAGTAGGAATTTAGAGACAGCCTCACACCCTCATCTTCCACCTTTGTCCTCTGTTCTCCTGTTTTATAGATCAATTCATGTTCTAGATCCCATGCCAAAATCATGATTCTTCTGGTCCTTCAGCCCTATTCCAACTTGCTTTAAAAATACAGTTTCTTTCCCATCAGCAGATGACCGCGTCTTTTCCTGCACTGCTTTGAAAGTCAAAACCAGTTCAGAAAGCTGAGCTGCATTTGCTTGTATCCTTCACACTTGCTTCAAGTTGATTTTTCAAAAATAGGCACCATGTTTTCTCTCTTAGCCTTTTATGGAGAGGTGCCCATCATGGAGCAGGAAGAAGGCCCCTGCCCCTTGGGAGCTTCTGGGTCTTGACAGCTCTGGGAGGAAGGATACCTGTAAGATATCTCACTCTTCTCACCCTGAGCACAAGGGCAGCTCCCTCACCTTAGAGTTGTCTCCTTAGGTCTCTGAACCCTGAGAAGAATGGGGGAGGTTCCCAGCTGCTCTGGAGAAGAGGAATGGAGGCATGGTTCAGCCACTCTCTGCCTTCTGGACACTGTCTTGGACCCTAACTCGGGTGATTCCTGAGCTTGCAGCTGAGCTTTTTCTACTGGAGCCCTCGATAGTTTCTTGCCTCCTCCCCTTCCTGGTGGGGCCACCCATTCAGTCTGAAGCTCAGGGACACACTGCGGTTAACATCTGAATGGCGTCCTACAATTTACAGAGTACTTGCTCATTATCTGAATCCTCATACTTTCAGCATCATTTGGCTCCTTCCTTTTTGAAATACTTTCCTTTAGGATTCTGGGATGCCACACTCCCTGTTGTCCATTCTTCATAGTCACTTTTGCTAGTTCTCCCCTCTCTGCTCCATCTCTCTGGAATGTAACAGAGAACTGATCTATTGTAAAATGATTGCCATGTCTGTATCTTCAGCCCTGACTTTACTTCTCAACTCCAGATTCTTGTATTCACCTGCCTTCCCTTCCTCCACAAACATCTCAGATTAAGCAGATCCAGACAAAATTGTTGATTTCCTCACATCCAAAATCTGTCTCTTCCAGGTCTTCCTTATTTCTGTAAACGGCTTCCTTGTCCACTTATTCCTGAGGCCAAAATCCTAAGAGTCATTCTTGGTTCTTCTCTTTCCCTTACAACACTGGACTGGTACATAAGCAAATCCTTTTGATTCAATATTCAAAATCTTTCCCTAATCCAACCATTTCCCTTTTCTCCACTGTGGCCAGTCCCATTTAGCTTACCATTTTCTGTTGCCTGGACAAGATGACAAACTCTTAACTAGCTGCCCTCCCTTCTTTTCCAAATAAATATCCAGTATTCACTCAGAAGCCAGTCACTTTCTGAAGTATAAATCAGATCACACACTCCACTGCCCATGAGCAGAACTCTATCAAGCCCCATGAAAGCTGGTGCCCCCGAATCCTCTAGCTCACCTACACACTCCTCACCACATCACAGCTTGACTTCATTCTCACTGTCCCTTCAACAGCTCACGGACTTGTGCTTGCTGCTCCTCCGCCTGGAGTCCTCTCCACAGGCCTACACGTGGCCACCACCTCTCGTCGCTCAGGCTTCTGCCGGAATACCATCCCTTCAAAAACGCCTCCTTTACAACACTAGAAGCAGACCTCACCCACCCCCAAGTCTCTCTCTTATCACCCTACTTGGATTTCTTTATAGTTCTTACCACCTTCTGAAATTGACTTATTAATTTTTTCCTTTTTTCTTTCTTTCTTTCTCCCTTCTTTCCTCCCTCCCTTCCTTCTTTCCTTCCTTTCTTCCTTTTTTCTTCCTCTCCTCTCCCTCTCTTCCCCTCTCCTCTCTTCTCTTCTCCTCTCCTCTCCCTCTCCCTCCATCTCTCCCTCCCTTCTTCCTCCCTTCCTTCTTATAAATTCTGATTGCATAAATGAACAGATGAATGAATACAATAGGTATTATTGGCATGCTCATTTTAAAAATACGGTAAAATATACATAACATAAAACTCACTATTTTAACCATTTTTAAGTTTACAATTGAGTGGCATTACGTAAATATATAACCATGTTTTTCAACTATCAATCTCCAGAACTTTTTTTTTTATTTCACAAACCAAAAGTCTATAGAAGTTAAACAATAACTCCTCATTCTCCCTTCCTCTTGGTACTTGGAAACCATCATTCATCTTTATGAATATGATTGTTCTAAGTACCTCATATTGTTTGGAATTTTGTTATTTTTTAATGCAAGCATTTCTTTTTTTTTCTTTTTAAGATTTTATTTATTTATTTGACAGAGAGAGACAGCCAGTGAGAGAGGGAACACAAGCTGGGGGAGTGGAGAGGAAGAAGCAGGCTCATAGTGGAGGAGCCTGATGTGGGGTTCGATCCCAGAACGCCGGGATCACACCCTGAGCTGAAGGCAGATGCTTAATGACTGTGCCACCCAGGCACCCCTAATGTAAGCATTTCTAACACTAAATTTCCCTCTAGGTACTGCTTTTCCAACACCTTGTAAATTTTGGTATGGTGTGTTTTCATTTTCACTTGTGTCATGTATTTTCAGTTTATCCTTCTGGTTTTAGTTTTGATCCATCAGTTATTTAAGAGTACTTTGTTTAATTTCCACATATTTGTGAATTTCCTGGTTTTCTTTCTACCATTGATTGCTAGTTCCATTCCATTGTGAACAAAAAAGATATTTTGTATGATTTCAAATTAAAATTACATGTATATATATAAATTACATATATATATACTGGAAAATATTGTATGTGCACTTGAGATAAATATGTATTCTACTATTGTTGGATACAGTTTTCTAAGTATATCTGTTAAGCCCAATTGGTATAGTGTTGTTCAAGTTCTTTATTCACTTTTGATCCTCCTTTAAGTTCCACACATGAGTGAAATCATATGGTATTTGTCTTTCTCTGACTTATTTCACAAAATATATATATAATACATTTCACATCGTTATCTATTCATCAATTGATGGAGTATTGGACTATTTCCATAATAATGCTGCTATAAACATCAGGGTGCATGTATCCCTTTGAATTAATATTTTTGTATTTTTTCAATAAATAACTCATAGTGCAATCACTGGATCATACAGAAGATCTATTTTTAATTTTTTGAAGAAACTCCATAGTGTTTTCCACAGTCCCTGTACCAGTTTGCATCCCCTCCAACAGTTCAAGAGAGTTCTCCTTTCTCTACATCCTTGCAAGCACCTATTGTTTCTGTGTTGTGATTTTAGACATTCTGACAGGTGTGAGATGATAGTTCCTTGTGGTTTTGATTTCTATTTCATTTGATGATAAGTGATATTGAGCATCTTTTCATGTGTCTGCTGGCCATCTGTATTCTTCTTTGAAAAAAATGTCTATTCACGGCTTCTGCCCATTTTTTAACTGGATTATTTGTTTTTTGGGTGTTGAGTTTGATAAGCTCTTTATATACTTTGGATACTAACTCTTTATCAGATGTGTCATTTGAAAATATCTTCTGCCATTCCATAGGTTGTCTTTTAGTTTTGTTGGTTATTTTCCTTGCTGTGCAGAAGATTTTAATTTTGATGAAGTCCCAATAGTTGACTTTTGCTTTTGTTTCCTTTGCCTCAGGAGGCATATCTTGTAAGAAGTTTCTATGGCCAATATTAAAGAAATTACTGACTGTGTTCTTTTCTAGGATTTTTATCTCTAGTTTGTCTCATGGAAGTATTGCTACTCTGGCTGTCTTTTGACACCATTTGCATTAACAATGTTTCTCTGGCTGTCTTTTGACATCCATTAATGCTTCAACATGCATTTATAATATTTCTCCATCCCCTTACTTTCAATTTACAGGTGTTTTTAGGTCTAAAATGAGGGTTTTGTAGCCAGCATACGGACAGGTCTTTTTCTATATCCATTTTAACACCTTATGTCTGTTAATTGAAGCATTTAGTCCATATACATTTGGCACAACTATTGATAGATTAGTATTTATTGCCATTTTGTTACTTGTCTTGCCATTATTTCTGTAGATTTCCTCTGATAGTTTCTGGTCTTTTTCTCTTTCATGTTTTGGTAATTTTCTTTAGTGATATATTTGAATTTCTTTCTCTTATTTTTTGCATGTTTATTAGTGGTTTTTGATATATGGTTATCATTAGGTTTGTGTATAAACTCTTCTTCAAATATCAGTCTATATTATGTTGATGGTTGTTTAAATGTAAACACATTTTTTCTCCTCACTTCCCAATGTTTTAAGTATATGTTATTATATTTTATATCTTTTTTTGTGAGTTCCTTGACTGATTTTTTTTTACAGAAATATTAATTTTTACTGTTTTTTGTTTCCTCCCTTCATACTGTCCTTTTGTTCTCTCCTTCCCACTCAAAGTGATTCTTTCTGGCAGGGCAGGTTTAGAAGTCACAAACTCCTATAGTTTTTGTTTGGCTGGGAAACTCTATCTTTCCTTCTATTCTGAATGACAGCCTTGCTTAATAAAGAATTCTTGGTTGCATATTTTTCCCATTCAGTACTTTGATTATATCATGTCACTCCCCACGGGCTTGCCAAGTTTCTGTTGAAAAAATCTCTTGCTAGCCTTGTGAGTTTTCCCTCGTAAGTTAATGAGTTCTTTTGTCTTATTGCTTTTAAGATATTTTTCTTTATCACTATATATTACAAAGTTAACTACAATATTTCTTGATGTGGGTCTGCTTTTTTTGATTTTGATGGGAGTTCTATGTATTCCCTGGATTTAGATGTCCGTTTCCTTCCCCAGATTAGAGAAGTTTTCAGCCATTATTTCTTCAAATAAACTTTCTGCCCCTTTTTCTCTCTCTTTTTCTGGGATTCCTATAATTTGAATGTTATTTGATTGAGTCACTGAGTTCCCTACATCCCTTCTCATTTTGCATAATTCTTTTTTCTCTCTTTTGTTCTGCTTCATTATTTTCCATTACCTTGTCTTCTAGGTCATTAATTCATTCCTGTGCTCCTTCCACCCTGCTATTCATTGCATCAAGCATTTTTTTAATCTCATGTATTACACTCTTCATCTTTGCATGGTTCTTTTTTAACTCTTTTATTTCTGTGGTAGTGGTCTCACTGATATCTTCTTTTCTCAATCCTAGTGAGTATCCTTATGAGTTTTGCTTTAAATTCTCCATCAAGCATGTTACTTATATAAGTTTTGCTTAGATCTCTGGCCATTGCCTAATCTTGTTTTTCATTTGGGATACATTCTTCTGTCTTCTTATTTTGTGTATGTCTCTGCTTTCATCTGTTTTTTAGAAAAACCAGTTATGTCTCCTCCTCCTGAAAGTAAATGGCCTTATGAAAAAGAGGTCCTATCGTGCCCATAGTCTGCTGCTTCAGGGACTGCTTTGAGTGGGTTCTGCATGCACTCTGCTGTTGCATTCTGACTGCTGTGTCCTTCAGGCCAGTAATCTTCAGAGGCTCTCTTTGCCTGCTGGGGGCAGTGTTTAGTCTTTGAACTGAATGAAATGATTTTAACTAGGTTATGCTCTGGTCTGCTTGTGAAATGAAACCTGTCACCACCTCCACCAGTACTGAGGTCCTGCAAAATTCTCTGGTAGGGAGACATGATGTGGTAAGTAGTAAGCATTTGTTCTATTCTTCTGGGGAAGGGTCCTACCATGTTGGGACTGAGGTAAGCATGACCCAGAAAGGCAGTTCCATTGGAGTGCCAGGGGCTGGGACATAGTGCAAGCGAGTTAGGCAGGCAGTGTCACACTGTGTTGCTTCTCACAGGTGGCTCTATGTTTGTGTTGAAGGGTAGGAGAAAGAAATGGTGCCATACAGTTCCTTTGTTCCTGGGGAAGTGACTCTGTGAAACTTTCCTCTCAGAGACATACTCCAAGAAGAGCAAATTCTCCCTACTGTGTTCCTCAGGTGCTCTTCAGTCCACTGTCTCCATGCTGTATGCTTCTGTGTTGGTGGCCTGCCTTCTCTCCAATAGCTGAGCTCCATCCCAGCCAAGCCCTCTGACCTTTAAAACTTGAGGCTTTAAGCCTTGCTGGCTGCGAGAACTCACAAAATTCAGCCTCTCTTGTTTTCCAAGCCAAAGACTATGGAAACATTCTCCTTGTTCATTCTCCTGTGTGCTTTACTCTCTCTTGCCCTTCTTCACGTTTAGGCTCCCTTCCCTCTGCAGCAGTCAGGATCCATTTTTCCCCTAAACCATATCTCCACACTTCCTACCTTCTTTGATGTGGACTCTTCTCTCCCTTTAATGGTACAGTTTGTTCTGTTGGTCTTCAGGTTGATTTCTGGGATATTTAGGATGTTTTTATAATTATCTAGTTACATTCATAGGACTCAGAAAGCCTAGGGTCCTCATACTCTGCTGCCATTTTCCCCCGTCTTCCTATTATTTTAGATCTTTCTGTATTTCCCTGCAATTCTGTCAATGGTTGGGTCATATATTTAAGAACACTTATGTTTGGTATGTATATGTTTGTAACTATTATACCTTTTTGGTAAATTGATTGTTTTATCATTATATTATATCCTTCTTTGTCTCTTATAACTTTTTTTTTTTTAACTTGAGTGACTTCAAGGCTTGTTTGATATTAGTGTATCCATCTCTGCTCTCTTTTGGTTACTATTTGTATGGATTATCTTTTTCCACACTTTCATTATCAATCTATCTGTGTTCTTAAATTTAAAGTGAGTCTCTTATAGGCATAATTTAGACAAATCTTGTTTTTCCATTGTGATAATCTATGTCATTTCTTTTAGAAGTGATTAGTCAACAGAACCAATAGGAGATGTATATACACAGAGAAAGAGAGAGGAGAGAGAGAGAGGGGTATAGAAATAGAAAGAGATATAAATAGATAGATGATACAGATAGATATAGATAAATAAATATAAGTATCTATATAAATTGATAAAGAGAGAAATAAATACAGATGATATTGATAAAGATATAGATGGATATTTAGACATGTTTGACTGGTTTCTAGAGCTCCTATGAAATTATTTTATTTGGTTGTTTTTATAATGTTTCCATTGGGGGATAAAAAGATCTGGAACTTCCTAGCTTACTGTCTTGCTGGTATTTTTCCTGGCATGCCCACTTTTGAAATTACAAAAGTAAGTCCCAGAAAAGTTGGTAAGTGGCAGAATTCTGAATAAAATTTATGGATTTGAATTACTAGTCTAGTGTTTATTTTTCTATCCTAGCTCACTTCAGCTATCTTTCTAATTATCAGAGTAATAACAATGACATTCATGCAAATAGGACATTACAGTTTATAGACTAGTTTTTTTTTTTCCTTGTATGATATTTAGAGGTCCCGCATAGGGCATCTAGGGGAGGAATGAACCCATTTACTGGATAAAGAGACTGAGGCTGACTGGGCTATGGTTTGCCCAAGGTCATCTATAACTTGGTGGGAACTTCACATTGGTCTTTCTTATCCCACATGATCTTTCTGACCTCTGCCCTATACTTTTGGATGTTGGTCAGGTATAGATGAGGGAAGGGGAGCACACATATCAGGGAGGGAGATAAAATGCTCCCAGGAATTCCCCACCCACTTATACTGCAGTGAAGCCCCCAGACTGGGCAAAGAGAAAGGTGAGGTGCTTTTCCTGGAAGGAGGCAAGCCATGGACTACGAGTTGTCCCTGATTTGGGGGACAGAGTTTGTGTATAGTATCAACAGCCTGAGTTTCAAGGCCTGTCTCTGACCCCAGCCTCTCTGGACCTCAGTTTCCATGTCTCTGAGAGGAGGCCCTGACCTCATTTCCTTGTCCCAGGCTACTGACCTGTGCCTTTCCCTCCTCCCCACCTCCCTGCAGGGACAGTTGGAAGGCTGCCTTGGATCTAGTCCCAACCCCTGACCAGGACTCCCCTGTGCCCACCTCCTTGGTGGCATAGCCTGCCCTGCCTGCTGACCTGGGTGGGGGAGACAGATATGTAGGAGAAGAGATATTGCCCATGGCTACTGCTTTTATTCTTTTCAATTGTAAACCTGCCCTGGAATGTTTCTTTAGGACTTCTGCTCCCAGATATCTGTCTTTCTGTAGACACCGGTAATTCCCTAGAATTTAACATTACCTTGTCATTAACCTCTTCTCAGACAACACACTCTCTCTGAGACAGCCTAGGGGTTTCCCCTGGCTCCTGGCTTTCACACCTGAGAAGGTCCCAGCATCACTGCGTAAGTTTCCAGTTGTGTATGTTGTGCAGTGCACAACCCTAGGTGATGTAGTCTCCTACAGGTGCAGGGAAGAGTGTCTGGAACTACACACTGAAAATCCACACATCTGTGTATGGTAATGCTCAAGCGCTGAGAAACTCACAAGATGAGATTGGTGAAGTTGCACCTGAGACCCTGGATGCCCTTGCAAGTGACAAGCCTGTAGACTGTGTAGCAGCCATCAGGTGAACAAGGAGAATCTAACTGTATAATCTCTAATGCCAAGTTTTTGTTGGGTGTAGAAACAGAGAACAGAGTACATAGTTAACACTCTCAACAATGATTACTAATAAAAAAAATATAGGAGAACAACTCCCACATAATTACTAATTATTAAAGAAAGTGATGTATAACTTGAATCAAGAGAAAAACAAAATGTAAAATCTGAACTATAGTAAAATGGTTTCTCATAACTTGAATGAAATAAAATCTGGTTTGCATAGTAGGGAAAAGTACAAGTTCACTTGAAATATTATCTTGGAGGTAGACGCCCTCTGGGAACATATACAGAGAGCCTCAGAATGATGAGAAGTGCCTTTTGTATAAAGAATCTTTATAAGCAATTTCCTCATACCTTTCAAAAAAGAATTTTAACAGTATTCTTTTACCTTGTTAGAGATGATGCATTGAGCTCTTTCCTCAGAGCCACCAATTCTTGCACCACTCTGCCCTTACCCTCTATCTTATTTGACTTTAATTTGCATAAGTAAAAACTGTCTTTTGACTTCATGAGGTTTCAAGTAGAAAGACAATGAAAGTTCAAAACTTACCCTTCACTCTCTCTGTGCCCCTGGCTTGGACATAGACAGAATGCAATGAATCTCCAGACAGTTCTTTAATGAAAAGGGAGTTTTCTATCTTAATATGAAGAGTGTCTTGGGGGAGTTCAAAGATGGTGGAGCAGTAGGGAGACCCTGATTTGCTCATCCTTCCAATACAATTAGATAACTTTCAACTATTTTGAGCTACTAGGAAGGGGATCGAAGGAGTACAGAAACAATCTGCACAGTTGGACCAAGAGAATTTGGCAGAGGTGAGATTCAGAGCCCTGAATTGGGAGATTGGTAAGCCATGCAGCTGGGAAGGGGAGGAAGCCCAGTTTGCGAAAAAGTCAGGCAGAGGAAGAAAATTGGAAAGAGTGCAGCAGATAGTGCCTGCACAGTAAGCGGTGGTAAGTTATTAATTCCTGGCTTGCTCAGGGAGAGATTGTTCCCCTTCCTGTGGGGAATTTGGAGGACCATATTTGTCCTCTCTAGAGACAGTGGGGCAGCCAGGGAGCCACTGCGTGGAGCTCAGCAGTGGGGTCAGAGGGGTATGCAAAGGGAAGTTTGAAAACCTCTTAACTTTGTGTTGTGAGCCACAATAGGCTTAAATATCTGTATGAGCACCAATCCACCACTTTTCTGGGGCAGACTGAGTGGAGCACGGAGACTGGTGCAGATTGATAACCTGGCTGCCATTCATTGCTGTCTGCCATAATGGATTCAAACCTGAATGATGGCTTTTCTGAGACAGAGGGGAGTAGGGGACTGAGTCGAGTGCAGATGGCTGATAACCTGGCTCCAGCTTTTTGCTGAGTGTACAATAAACTCTAGCCTCTGCAGGTGCACTGTGCCATGGCTTTTTGGGGATGGGATGGTGCTGGGCACACTGTGAGCTTCCCCACCAGGGGATGGGAGTTGGCATGCACATTACCAGACCTCTTAAAACTTGAAGTTTTGAATCCCAACCACCCAGCCAGAGATAAAATAGGGATCTGTGGCTCTGGGTGTACCAAATACCAGGGCACATGAGGTTAGGGCAGGGAACTGACAAGGGCCTGGGCCACAGGAGAGTGCTCACTTTTCTAAGAGGGCCTCCGGAGTAGCAGCTGCTGGGTGTTTCAATCCTGGGGACAAAGCTTGAAGGGACAACATAATTTATGTCCTTCCCAACCCCTTCCTCCTCCTGCACACCAACACAGTCAGACTCTGGAGAGAAACACAGAACCTCTGGTGGAGTCTGGAGTTCCCTACACTAAGCCCCACCCCCCTGATCTGGCAGGAGCATCTTTACAAGGGCAAGTCAGCTTGTGAGCCAGGAGAGCAAGTCTCTCCCTCAGAAGACCAACAAAACCCCCAGCATCTCCAAAGTCTACTGATTAAAGAAAGCTCCAAAAAATCAGCTTCCTGCTTAACTTCACAAACAAACCAAAGCATACCTACTTAAAGGACCATACGGTCCCCACTACAGGCAAGGAGGAACCCTGTAGAGGAAGAACCAGTGGGAAAGAGCAACCAAAACACAACAGCAGAGTGTGCACAACATACACCAGAATCACTTTCTGAAGATGTTGTTGTTGTCATCACTGTTTTTGTTGTTTATCTTCCTCCTCTTCCTCCTCCTCCTCCTCCTCCTCCTCCTCCTCCTCCTCCTCCTCCTTCTTCTTCTTCTTCTTCTTCTTCTTCTTCTTCTTCTTCTTCTTCTTCTTCTTCTTCTTCTTTCTCTTTCCTCCTTTCTTTTCTGGACAAAATCACTAGAAGGAGAAATTCACAACAAAAGAAAGAACCAGAGGTAGTACTCTGTGGCATAGATTTAATCAATATAGATATAAGTAAGACGTTGGAACTAGAATTCAAAACAACAATTATAAATATACTAGCTGGGCTTGAAGAAAGCATAAAGACACTAGACAATCACTTACTGCAGAAAAAAAGAACAAAAAACTAATCAAGCCAAAATTAAAAATGCTATTTCTGACATGCAGTCAAAAATGGAGGCTCTAACTGCTAGGGTAATTGAGGCAGAAGAGAGAGCCAGGATATAGAAGACAAAACATGGAAAGTAAGGAAGCTGAGAAAAAGTGAAAAAAATATACTGGATCATGAGGGGAGAATTCAAGAAATCAGTGATACCATAAACTGTAATAATATTCAAATAATAGGGATCCCAGAAGATGGGGGGGGGGGGCAGAAGGGTTATTTGAACAAACTATAGCTGAGAACTTTCCTAATCTGGGGAAGGAAATAAACATTCAAGTACAGGAGGCACAGAGAACTCCCCTCAAAATCAATAAAAATAGGTCAACAACCTGACATATAATAGTGAAGCTTGTAAATTTTGGAGATAAAGAGAAAATCCTGAAAGCAGCTTGAGACAAGAGGTCTTTAACCTGCAAAGGTAGAAACGTAAGGCTGGCAGCAGACCTGTCCACAGAGACCTGCAGGCTAGAAAGGACTGGCATGATATAATCAAGATGCCAAATGAGAAAAAAAAAAAATGCAGCCAAGACTACTTTATCCAGCAAAGCTGTCATTCAGAATGGAAGGAGAGATAAAGAGCTTCCAAGACAAACAGAAATTAAAAGAATCTATGATCATAAACCCAGCCCTGCAAGAATATTAAAGGGTATCCTTTGAGTGAAGAGAGCCCAAAAGTAACACAGACCAGAAAGGAAATGAGACAATCTACAGAAACAGGGACTTTACAGGTAATACAATGTCACTAAATTCATATCTTTCCTTAATTACCCTGAATGTAAATGGTTTAAAGGCTCCAATCAAAAGCACAAGATATCAGATTTGATTTAAAAAAAAAAAACAAGACCCATTGATATACTGTCTACAAAAGACTCATTTTAGACCCCCAAAAACTTCCAGGTGTGTGAAGAAGTGGAGAATGAGGTATCATGCTAATGGACATCAAACGAAAGCTGGGGTAGTAATCCCTACATCAGACAAATTAGATTTTAAACCAAAGTCTATACTAAGAAGTGAAGAGGGACACTATATTCATACTTAAAGGGTCTATTCAACAAGATGATCTAACACTTATAAATATTTATGCCCCTAAATTGGGAGCAGCCAATTATATAAATCAATTAATAACAAAATTAAAGAAACACATGGATAATAATACAATAATAGTTGGGGAATTCAATACCCCACTCACAGCAATGGACAGATCGTCTAAGCAGATCAAAAAGGAAACAAGTCCTTTGAATGACACACTGGACCAGATGGACTTCACAGATATATTCAGAGCACAGTTATATCCTAAAGCAACAGAATATACATTCTTCTCAAGTGCACACAGAACATTTTCCAGAAATAGATCATATACTGGGTCACAAATCAGGTTTCAACTGTTACCAAAAGATTGGATTTAACCTCTGCATATTCTCTGACCACAATGGTTTAAAACTTGAACACAATCACAAGAGGAAATTTGGAAGGAACACAAATACGTGGAGGTTAAAGAGCATCCGACTAAAGAATTAATGGGTCAACCAGGAAATGAAAGAATTTTTAAAAATTCATGGAAGCAAATGAAAATAAAAACACAACAATTCAGAACCTTTGGGATGCAGCAAACGTGGTCCTAGAGGAAAGTATATAGCAATACAGGCCTTTCTTGAAAAATTAGAAAAGTCTCAAATACACAAGCTAACCTTATACCTAAAGGAGCTAGAAAAAAAGCAGCAAATAAACACAAAACGAAGCAGGAGAAGAGAAAGATTAGAGCATAAATCAATGAAATAGAAACCAAAAGAACAGTAGAACAGATCAGCAAAACTTGGAGTTGGTTCTCTGAAAGAATTAATAAGATTGATAAAACCCTAGCCAGACTTATCAAAAAGAAAAGAGGAAGGACCCAAATAAAGAAAATCACAAATAGAAGAGTAGAGCTCATGACCAATACTGAAAAAATACAAACAATTATAAGAACGTATTTTGAGCAACCAAACACCAAACTGGAAGAAATGGATGCATTCCTAGAAATACATAAACTACCAAAACTGAAGCAGGAAGAAATAGAAAACCTGAACAGACCCATAACCAGCAAGGAAATTGAAGCAGTAATCAGAAATCTCCCAACAAATAAGAGTCCAGGGCCAAATAGCCTTCCAGCAGAATCCTATCAAACATTTAGAAAAGAATACCTATTCTTCTGAGGTTGTTTCAAAAAAAAAAAAAAAAAAAAGGAAACCTTCCAAACTCATTTTATTGAGGCCGTCATTACCTGGATCTCAAAACCAGACAAAGACCCCAGCAAAATGAAGAATTACAGACCAATATCCCTGATGAACATGGATGCCAAAATTCTTACCAAGATTCAGCCAATAGGATCCAACAGTACATTGACAGGATTATTCATCACGACCTGATATATATATACACATACACACCACATCTTCTTTAAATATATATATTTATATAATAAGAGTCAGGATCATTTGCCCTCCTCACCTTTGGGTCCCCTGCACAAGCCTCCCTACATCCTCAGAGCTGGGTATTTTATTAATGAGACCCCAGTTCTCAACGGTTCTGAGCAAGTAGCTGAACCTCCTCTTTCTTGCCAGAGTGGCAATATCTTTTGATAAAATTATCCAAACAGTACTGTTTTGGCACTTTTCCAGAAAGTTCTTGTGCAATCTAGAGTCAACCTTTATGCCACCACTCCTTCTCCTACCTGGCTCCCTTCTGCTCCTAATTGCTTTGTTAGAAGCAGCAGATGTGTTTGCTGTCGTTCCCCTACTGCTGGTCCCCACACAAGAAGGGAGACTGGTGCTTCCTCTCAGATAAGGGTGGCTCTTTCATCCCAGAGGAAGCCTGTGGAGATGGACCAGCCCCCTCCTCATCTGAGGAGGACTCCCAGCACTGATGGCAGTGTTCAGTACCCTGCGTGTGGGACATGCTTTTAACTCCTGCCTGTTCCTCCAACTTCCATTGAGGGCAGCAGTTGGTGGTGGTATCTCTGGGACTAGATTCAAGCTGAGAACAAGAAAGAATCCAAAACCTTCCAGACTGAAAAGCCTGTGTGAGAATATCCCCTTAGTATCTGATGGCCTAATTATGTCCTATCTCTGCAGGGAGGGATTGGAAAACTGTCTTTAAGGGTGGGCTAGGAAAAGAAACTCATTAAAAAATCACAAGCCTGCAAAGATCACAGAAGATCAAATTAATTCCTTCTTCATATCCTGGGTGTACTAAGCTCTCTTCCCTCAAAACTTGAAATTTCTTCGAGTTTTATGACAGGCCAGGAAAGTGGAGATACTCACCTACAACAGAAGGAAGGTTCTGGGAGTCTAAGAGTTAATCAGCAGAGCCCAGGGCTAGAGTTACACAGGTCAGTGCAGGGCTGGCAGGAGAGGCTGGGAAGGTTGTGCTGGGCTCCTGTCCCATGGCCAAGACCTGTGTCACTGTGCCTATGAGCCCCACCCACGTGGCATCAGAATTTCAACATGGAGGCCTCCCTCCAGTGAGGAAGGGACTGTGCTTTATAGACTGAAGTTCATTATTCCATCAGAGTGTAAGGCGCACTAAAGGGCATTCATGTAACTCAGAGCAGCAGCAAGAAAGAACAGGGTTGTTGCAGAGATGCTAAAAGGGAGACACCTGTTCACTTTTTTACAACCCAGAGGGACATTGCCAGAGGTGTTTCATAAAAATCCAGGAGGACATAATATTAATGTTTTCTTCCCTTTTAAAGTCTCTGACAGCCTTTTTCAGGGGGTGGGTGGGGAGCCTGGTATCAGAAAGCCCAGGATTCCCGGGCACAGTCCTGGCTGGTGAGGGGCCTTTGAAAGAGTCTAGGCAGGCCACCAGGCCACCTGTTGAATCTACACTGACTGCTCGATGGCTGACTGCAAGTGTCAGGCAGGGCACATGCTGGGTCTCCCACTGCTCATGGTTCCCCACTGCACACAGGCCTGCCCTTGTAGAAACCCCAGCCCAGCACTCATGGCCTTGGCTGCATTTCCTCCAACCTCATTCCCCCCATGGCTCCCAGGCTGCCTATTTGTGGCTCCACACATCGTCCTCCCAACTCTTCTCCTTTAATCTGACCTCATATAACAAGCCATCCCCTCCCTGAGTCAGCCCCCACTTGCCTTACCAACACCAGTTTTCCCAGCGCTTTGCCTGCATCTCTGCTTGCTCACGGCACTGGACCACACTGCTGTAGGTTGGACCTTAGCCCAATTCCCTAGAAAGCTGTTCCTGAACAAAACTTGAGACATGCAATTCCATACAAGGCAGGCTGGACTGAGAGCAAACACAGGAGGCCGGTTCCCTGGACCATGTGAAGGAGCGCCACGATGAGGAGCACCTCCCAGAGGCCACGGGAGCTCCTGCCTGGGGTGCAGTCTAAGGAGTCTAACCTCCTGCTTGGACACTCTGTCTCTTCAGGCAGCCTCAGGAGAAGCCAGGAACACCAGCCCAGTCTGAACAGAGCACAAGGACTATGCAGGGTGCTGGGCCAGGCCTCAGCCTTCAGCCTTGTAAAGGAGGCAGCAGCAACGACCTGGCTGCGGGATCCTGGGCAATGCACAAGTCAGGGTCGTGGCATGCAGTCCGGCAAACCAAGGCGTGTGTAGCTCTCGGAGGGGAGATAAGCAGATCCCGCTGTGGCATATAGTATTTTCCTTATCCTGTGTGTGTTCCAACAAAAAATAGGAGATCAACCACAAAGTAGAACAGGATCTCCCTTATTCTGGGTCCCCGCCCTCCACAGGAAGCACAGAAAGGACATGGAAAATGCAACCAGTTGCGCTTTTCACATCTCATTTCCTCTTCACAACCTGAGAGGTTTCCTTCTGAGTTTACAGGTAAGAGAGGGACCCCAGGCAGCCAACCATGAAATGCCGCCTCCCTGAGGGTAGAGACCCTGCACTTATGATGTACACTCAACACAAATCCTCCTTCACTTTCTACATTAGTTTTCTTCTACTGCTGAAAAAATTACCACAGACTAAGCGACTGAAAACAATGCAAATTCATGATTTTACATTCTTGCAGGCTAGAAGTCCAGGTCCAACATAGGTCTCATAGAGCTTAAATCCAAGGTGTCATTAGGCTGGTTCCTTCTGCAAGGTCTATGGGACATCCGTTCCTTACCTTTTCTAGTTTCTAGACACCGTCTGCATTCCCTGGCCTCCTTCCTGCGTCTTCAAGCCTGTAGTTTGAATCTTTCTGTGGGTTTCAAATTTCCTTTGACTTTCTGCCTCTTTTCTTCCCCTTTTAAGGACCCTTGTGATAACATCGTGCCCAGTTGGATAATTCGGGATAATCTCCTTATCCCAACGGTCTTAACTTAATCACATTTGCAAAGTCCTTTTTGCCATGCACATAACATACTCACAGGTTCCATTCACAGGATTTGGATGGAGATTGTTTTTTTTGGTTTGTTTTTTGTTTTTTGGTTTTTTTGGTGGGGGAGAGGGCAACATTCTCCCACATTCACCATAGTAGGATCTACAAAAGCCAAAATCTTCAACACACATTTCTAAGACACAAACTTCTGCCTCGCCTCCTAAGGTTCCCGACCAGCCTCATCTATAGTTGCTTTCTCAAGCTACTGTGCCTTTCAGCCAGGGAGGTCTCAGGCCCTCTGAGTAGGATAAGGAAGTAGCACAAAACGATGATCTGACCCAGGGAGGGTTCTGGAGATGGGGAAGAAATGTCCTCCTGAGGTGGGGGTGGGGTAAAGGGTGTGCAGTGTCCTAGGACAGGTGCTGCACGGAGAGGGAGGGCAGGTAACCTTGAAGAGGGGGCTGGAAGGGCAGGAAGGAACCTGGAGCCTGAAAGGAGACAGAACTGAGATCAGCTGTATTTGCACGAGGGTTTCAGTCCAACCCTGGGTTACGCAGAAAATCCATTTCTGGTGTTTTCCTTTTGTGTTTGGTGGATTTAATGTGGCCCCAGGGTAAAGCTGTAAGGCTCACTTGTCTCACGCTCATTATTACTTTCTCAGTTCGCCTCATCTGATTCTGTCTCATTACTGATCTCCCCACACAGTGGCTTTTAATAGGTGCTGGTTCCTAACTCCCCTTCCCTTCCGGCCCCCACAAGCACACCCCTCACCTCCACTGTCTCTCTCAGCACTACCTCTCCTCCCTGTCTGTGCCCTGGAACTTGACAGATGAGCCCAGTGACTGAGGACAAATTTCTCAGAGAAACAAGCCTCAGGGAGGAATCCCAGTTTCAGGAGCTGCCTCTTTCCCACCCTTTTCCCTACGGTACCAGCTTCCCAGCTGGGCCAGAACCTGAGGAACATGTCCCCTGAACCAGCCTGAGCCAGTGGCTATGGGGCCACGAGCTGCCCAGGCTCTCTCTTTACAGACAGTCCTCTCTGGTGAATCAGAGCGGCACCAGGCAGAGGGAAGGCCACAGGCTGGCCTCACACAATGTGGTGCTTTGGTGGTCCTGGTGGGCTGCAGTGTTACTGCAAGGACAGCTCTGAGCTGTTGCTCATGTCCCCACTCCCCTCTAATGTGTCTTATAAAACCTGGGGGGGATTAGTCACCCAGCACATTAAGATCCTTACACTTAGCAGGATTGAAAGCCTTGTTTCTACAGAACAGGAGGTTTCTTTGGATACGTGCACTGTTCTTAGCTAACCACGTGATAAAATAAAATTGATCATGTAGCAACAGTTAATCACTCCCAATAAAATACAAGATGCACTTATCAAGATGCTATATTTCATATTATTTTCTTCCAAAGTCGTCTTTTTTTTTCAAGATCTGATTGCTTTTATTGTCCAAAATATACAATGGATTTTCATGTGTTTATAAACTTACCTCATTAGTGTACATTTTATTTTTTTATAATATATTTTTATTATATTATGTTAGTCACCATACAGTCCAAAATCTTCTGACTGAATAGTACATATAACGATCACTCGCTGGTTCAGAATATATTTTTATGAACCATTCTGCCCTCTGAGGAACCCAGGTTGGGTCTTGAATGAGGATAGCTTGAATGGTGACATAAGTGGGCAGAGGCTTTTACCTTTTCCGACGAGACAAAGGAGGAGTAGATTAGGTGTGGGGAGGACTGGGGAGCAAGGACTGCAATGAAGGCAAATGACAAACTCTGGTCATAGAAGCAGCCCTGTGTGGGGAACAACTAATCATCCTGTCAGTGACAGGTGGCCACGGTCAGGTAGGGAGAACCAGATGCCCCACACCTCCCTAAGGGCACAGGGTCCAGCTGCAGGGACTAGGATGAGACCAAGGAGGAGTCCCACCCAGGCCTGGAGACAAGGGAAAGCCAGCCAGGGAGGTCTGTGCCCAGGGCTGGCTGTCTCTGAGTCCTGACCAGAAGTAGTGCTTATACTAGCCGACCCTAGCAGCTCCTGTAATGTTGGGATGAGGGCAGAGAGATTCACTTGAAGGTATGAAATTTAAAAGTTGCTCGTTTCTTGCTCCTCTCTGACCTCATGATTCAATTTTTGTGCAACTGAGGAGTCAGGGAAGCAAGAAGAAGGAGGGTGCAGAATCGGGGAAGGGATTCTCTCTATTAGGGACACGCACACTGCTGCATTGTGGGTCACTCATGGTATACCACTTGACCCCAAACTGGTTTTCTCCCATCATTCATTCTCCCTTAACCCCTTCCACAAACATCCCAGCCTCCTTCTTGTCTGACCAAAGAAATATTGCTCTCATTCCCATTAACTAGAGCTAAAGTGTTAAAATTGATTTTTTTTAAAGCCGTAACAGTTTCAAAGCCAAAACTGGCATAATTCCATTTAAAGTGTCACAGATCAAAAGCATTTCTGGAATGCTAGAGTGAAGACTTCTAAAAATCTCCTCCTTTATATAAACAATAAGAACACTGGCAAAAAGTGAAAAATAAGAAGCTTTTTCAGAGCTCTGAAAATTAACCAAAAGCTTACAACAATCCAAGGATCATTTATTCAAGAAAAAAACATGAGTAAGTATAGGTAGGAGTGAGTTTTTGGTGCTCTAACTGGCCCCATTGCTATCTCCCTCCCTTGGGTTCTGTAGTAACTCGAAAATCAATAGCTTTGCAATTAATGTAAATGTGAACACTAGCAATCTGCCTGTCGCTAGAAGGGAGGGGACAAAATAACTCTGAGGGCTGCCAAAAACACTTACCCCAGAGCACTGTAACTATTCGACCTATCAGCGCCATGTAAAGGTCCATTTTCAAAGTGTGCCTTGATTTAACTTAACTCAGAGCTCATTCTGGGTGAACATCCTTATTAATAAGCCATTTGTTGAAAACAACTAGTGTAAATTGCTTAATATCATAGTTATGTGAGGTGATGGCACCAGTTGAAGTTAACTCATGATAGATTAATAATCTTAAAAGGTAAAACTTTGGAAACTCAAATTTATTCCTGGAAATCTAGAAGTTTGGAAAGACGTGAAGAAATCTAGAAGGTCGGACAGACCCGGTCTGACTGACCTTGGGGATCTGTGCGATCAGGAATTGAAGCATAAGGCAGAGTTGTAACCTACTTTCTGAGTCAGTGAAGGCACAGCCCAGCACACACAGGGAGACCCTCAGGAAACTTGTTGGTTTAAGGTATTTAAGAAAATCTTTGTCTAGTCATTGGCTCACAGTAAAGCTCAACATTAAAATTTCAGTGGCTAAGAATACACACTTTATGTGATTAGTCCAGGATTGTCACTAGACAAATAGCAACAAAATCGACAGCAAGAGGGGCCATAAAAAACGGCACCAATAACAAACCTGAGGGTTTGCAACATGCAAACATTAGTCGTATTTCTATTCACTAGCCTTGGACCCTTTGTATGCAAAATAAATGTTCTGGGATTCCTTGCATCCTAATACTCTCAGGTTAGCTGTTTTCGTGATGATGCACACTGTCACTGAAGCTCCCCTACCCTTCGCTGAAGAAAATTGAAAGTCACGAGTTGTTCAGAAATCGACCTTGAGGCAGGACCACCTGTGGAGTTTTTTAAAAACACAGATTACTGAACTATATCCACAACTATCGGATTATATTCTGTTGGGTGGCCTGAGGAGTCTGCATTTTCCAATAGCTTCTCAGCTGACCCCAAGGCCCGCAGTTTAGCATCTGTCATGAACCTGTGTTTGGGGATCATTGATCCAACATGGATTCCTCAAATTACAGAAGACAAAACAGAAATTTCACAAAAACCCAGACTTCACAACCTCATTCCACACTCTGCTTCTTCCCAGGAACACCCAAATATCAGTTCTACCTGCTGCAAGGCACTCTTTTTTTTTTTCAGTCGAACAGCTGAGCCATCTGAGTTATCCCGTATCTTGATCTCTGCTCTCAACATATCTCTTAATTAGGGACTCGTTCTGGAACATAATTTGTCTTAAACACTTTTTTAAATTTTGTGCCTAATTGTAACAAATTAAAGGCAGGCATCTGTTGTTAGTTTCATATTCAGAAACCCTACAGTTAAAACCACAAGGTCAAAGAGGAAGTCTTGAGGAAAAGTTATAAAAACATTTTGAATGAAATTAAAATGAAAATATACATAGAATACAGCTGAAACAGAGCTTAGCAAGGAACGTATAGCATTTATTGCTTGTGTTAGAAAAGAAGAGAGATTTAGAATCAGAAATATGTCTACCTGAAGAAACTAGAGAAAGAAGAGCTGTAGAGAGCAAGATGGAGTCACTCATGTCAAGCAGGGGCCTGTATCAAGCAATGATGCAAGCAGTTAAGGGTATTGCAGCTACAAGATATTGCCAAGACCAGCATCAGTGGACACCCCATAACTGATAACAAGTAGAAGTAGAAGAAGTCTGCAGGGCCCCAAGACTGATTAAATCCCTTTAAAAAAGGAGGATTTTTGCAGCAAACTGACTCTTCAGACATGACCCTCTATGTCTGACCATTTAAAAAAGGCAGCTGCTGCCAAAGGTTCTGCCTGATTGATCTCTGAACAGAGCCAAGATCTTTCGTTGCTTGAACATAATACATGCTGAGAGCTGACCCAGACCAGACCAAGGCCTTATCTCAACTGTGTGCCCACAGACTGACTTCGCGTTTGGTTCATTAACTTCCTATTCCCTCTGTTATCTTGTTTGTTGTGTGACTTGTCTTATGTTCTGCTTTGTGTGCTGTGTAAAAAGCCAAGTTAATCACATAGGAAAATGTCATTGAGTTTCAAATCCTGAATCTGCTTTGTAAATATGTTAACTTTGCTTTATGATTAAATAAAACTGACATTGGGGAAAGACACAACTTGTGTGTGTGACTTCATAGAGCGCTCATGTCAAGAGCAAATCAAACCAAAAGAAAGCAGAAAGAATTACATAATTAAAATTAGAGTGGAAATCATTAAAATTTAAAATAAACAAAAAAGGGGAGAGAGAGAGACAAAGAGAGAAAAAAAATTCTGGTTCCTTGAAAAGATCAATAAAATTGATAAATCGTTAGATAATATGATCAAGTAAAAAAAAAAAGGGCAAAAATCACCAGTATCAGGAGTGAAAGATAGTACGTACATAACTACAGATCTCATAGCTACTAAAAAAAATAATAGGGGATTCCATGAACAATACTATGCTCATAAGTTAGATACCTTAGAGGAACTGGATCAATATTTTAAAAGACAAAAATCTACAGAAACTGACTCAAAAAATGGATATAAATTGTCCTATAGCTACTAATAATATAAAATTTGGAGTTAAAAACCTTCCATAAAGAAAAAAAATAATCCACACTGGGTGTTATATGAAACTGATGAATTACTGAACTCTACATCTGAAACTAATGACATACTGTATGTTGGCTAATCGAATTAAAAAAAAAACAAACCTATGCCCAGATGGTTTTACTGGCAAATTCTTCCATACATTTGGAGAAGAAATAATAGTAATTCTGCATATCCTCTTCCAAAAAATAGAAGAGGAGGGGATACTTCCCAGCTCATTCTATGAAGTCAACATTAATATCATTGACAGAAAAGTGGAGTACAAGAAAATGAAACCATAAACCATTATCCCTCATGAACATAGGCATTAATATCATTAACAAAATACTAGAAAACCAAATCCAGAAATACGTATTTATATACATAAAAGTATTATAGATAACAGGCAAGTGGGATTTATCCTAGGAAAGAAAGGTTGGCTCAACATTTGGAAAAGCAACCAATATAATTTATCTACCATGTCAACAGACTAAATAAGAAAACCTATTTAATTACCTTAACAGATACAGAAAAGGAATTCAGCAATACTTAATAGCCATTCATGATCAATACCCTCAAGCAAACTAAAAATAGATGGAAGCATCTTGAATTTAATTAAAAATAGGTATTTGAAACTTACAGCTGAGGACTTCTCATTTGAGGTCTGACAAGTGAGAAGGTTAGAAGTCATTACTCCTATTCTCAAAACAAGGAAATAGTTCACCTAAAAATGAACAACTTAAAAATGTGTGCTCTGTGAAAGACACTGTTATACAAGGATACAATATTTTCGAAAGACAGATCTGATTAAAGACTTGTAACCAAAATATACATAGAACTCTTACAACTCATCAGAAGATAATCCAATTTAAAAATAGGCAAATATCTGAACAGATATCTCACAAAAGAATATATACAGACAGAAAATAAGCATATGAAGAGATGTTCAACATCATATCTCATTAGGGAAGTATAAATTAAAATATCGCAGAGATATTACGATACACCTACGATAATGGCTAAAAACCACACATTGACAGTGCCAAGTGCCAGAAAGGACATGGAGCAGCAGGTGAGACAGATGGTGGCGGGAATGCAAAATAGGAAGTCAATTTGGCAGCATTTACCCAAATGAGTGGAAACTGGTGTCCACACAAAAACCTTCACACGAAGGTTTATAGTGCTTTATTTAGAATTGTCAAAACATGGAAGCAAACAAGATGTCATTTAAGAGATAAACGGATGAACAGTGTTTCATCTATAAGACGAAACATTTTAGTGATAAAAAGAAATGAGCTATCGGGCCATGAAAAGACATAGAAAAATCTTGACAGTGAAAGAAACCACGCTGAGAAAAATGCTGTATGATTTCAACTCTATAATATTCTAGAAAAGACAAATCTATGGATACAGTAAAAAGACCAATGGTTCCCATGGGTTCGGGGTAAATGATATAGGGATGAAGAAGTGGAATACAGGAAATTTTTATAGCAGCGAAACTATTCTATGTGATACGACAATGGTGGATACATGTATTTTATATTAAAATATAATGAATGTATAATTGAAATGTATAATACCTTGGAATGTATAATACCAAGAGTGAACCCTAATGTAAACTCTAGAATTTAGTTAATAATAATACATCAATATTGGCTCATCAATTTAAATAAATGTACCGCACTAATTCCAGATGTTAAAAATAGTGGAGACTCTGTACTTTGCACTCAAATATTCTGTAAAGCTAAAACTGCTCTGAAAAATAAAATTATCTCAAAAAGAAAAACTTACATCTAAAGTGAAAAATGTAGGCTTTTAGAGCCTCCTTTTAATCATCTGTGAAATAGACTTAATTATAACACATGCTTCGGAGAACTGTTGTATGACTCAGTGCCTTAAAGAAAGCACTCAAAAATGTCACTGATTAATATTATTATTATAGCTTTCTGACATGAACTAGTCAAGATCCTTCTCAGAGCCTTCACAGTCTGTAACTAAATTCAGAGCCCACCTATCAGAGGTACACAAAGAAATTGTGCTGCTGCTTCTCATACAGGGTGAGGGTGTCACTGGTGAGACCCTCCAAAATGAAGACTGATTTCCTGAACTCAGGACTGACCCCTTGAACGCAGGATTGACCTCCTGAACTCAGGAAACTCCTAGAAGTTTCCACCTGTCGTTTTCATCTTTTAGAAACTAATTAATGAATTGCTAGAACAGCAAAAGTTACATTTGAGAGCCACACCTGCACAGATGAATCAGAAAGTCCTGACAATTACCTCACCTTCACTATAATGTTAAATGTCCTTCTGAATATTCATTCCAAACCTTAATAAAAGCAGCCTGTTTGCCCGTGTTCTAGAGTCACAGCTTTGGAAATCGTTCCGTGTGATCTTATTTGTACAAGTAAAGAGGACTTCGTGAGGCAACTCCACATGGTGTAGTCTCCATCTATAACTCACTCGGGAGCAGACCCACTTTGGTCCAGTAACAAGAGGACTCAGATAAAAGGAGACATTGCCTTAATGAAAAGTCATTATTTCCCCAAAAATATGTGCCAATTTTCTCCGTGTGCCAGATTTTACCACTGCTAAGATAAAGACAGATTAAAAGGCAAGCTGAAAATGCAGTCAGCTGGCTGCCCACAGCCATGGCTGCTGTTGTCTCTCCGGGACCCCTGGGAGGTCTGAGCCCTTTGCCAGGGCTGTAGCAGGAATCAGAGCCTGGAGAGCTCCCTTTCCCTGAAGTCCTGACAGGAAAAGCTTGCTGGGTCCTCAGGCTCTCCCTCAGAGCCACCAGCAACTTTGTTCTACCTTCGGCTACCCTTCTGATCTCTCCCACAACTGCTCTCACACCTGCCCACTGGGTGTTCACACCCGGGCAGTAGGCAGACATTTTGGGCCAACAAAGTTGGCTAACTGCCTCCCTTTGTATTGTTGCTGTTTGGGTTTTAATTGACAATTCTTATCTGTAATGGAAGACAATTGCATAAATTTCCAGGAATCATTTGCTGAGTGGAAAGAAATGGATACATCTGGGCTCTTTCTGGAGGAGTGAATTAATGGCTGTAGGTGATGCAGCAGATAGTACCACACGGGCTGGCCGGACGGAGGAGGGGCCTTTCGTGAGGGCGTGGCAGTCCTCTGAGACAACACCAACCTGACTGCGCCTTTGCTCAGGATTCTTTCTAGAGGATGTTCCTGGGTGGAGACTAGGTTGTGGCTCCCCTTGGGGTCTCTGTCTGAACATCTGGTGTTGGGGACAAGGTCAATATGAGCCTCATCAGCGTGGTACTGTAAATTGGGCAGAGAAAGTTGTGCACGAAGGCCAGGGGCCATGCTCCTCCTAGGCCCCTTGCTGAGTAACGTTGGATGCATCACCTCTCCTTGCTGGGCCTGTTTCTTCTGCTGTTCAGTCAGGACATCAGACTAGACCCTCACACTGGGAATTCCTAGGGATACCTGTGGCCAGTGGATTAGAGGTAAGGAGATTGATGGATTAGAGGTAAGGAGATTGATGAGCAACTCATCTCAAACAAATTTGAGCTTCTCCACTTGGGTCTTGTGTGCTTAACTCTGTGATGAGATGAATTGTGTTACCCCCAAATTCAGATATTGAAGCCTTAACTCTCAGTACCTCTGAGATGTGACTGTTTGGAGATACGGCCTTTAAAAGGTGATTAAGTTAAAATGAAGCCATTAAAGTGGGCCTTAATCCATATGACTTATATCCTTATAAGAAGAGGAAATTTAGACAAAGAGACCTCAAAGATGCATGCATGGCGAAAAGACCATGTGAGGACACAGGATGGAGATGGCTATCTGCAAACCAAGCAGAGCTGGGAGAAGCCAAACCTGCTGACACCTTGACCTTGGACTTCTAATCTCCAGAACTACGAGAAACACATTTCTGCTGTGTAAGCCCCCTCATCTGTGCTGGTTTGTAATGGCAGTGTGAGCAGATTAATATGAAAGCCTTGTTTCAAACTTTTTTTTTCTTTTACAGCTGAAGGAGTGACTCATGCTTTTACCTCCAACCCAGTGCTTTCTGAGTATCACTGCATGCCAGACCCTGCTCGGAACATTGATGTTAGAGAGAACAGGACAAGCCAGGTTTGTGATCTGGAGGGCAGAGGCCAACAATCTGCAAACAAACAGGGTAAATGCCAGATGATGATGCATGCAAGTCAGAGAATTACATTGGTGATTTGAAGACAGTAAGTGATGGACATAGAAAGTCTCTCCAAGCAGGTGACATTTAAGCAGAAATCCAAAACGGCCCTAAGGTGGGAACCAGATTAATTTGCTTGAGGGAGAGAGACACCTGTGTCCTGCAGGTATGAGAGAGAAAGTCTAAAGACAGGAGAGGGAGGAGTGGGCAGGGAAGGGTGTGGAGGGCTCCATCTTGCTCTAAAATCAACTTACACTTTGTATCACACCCACCATTTTCTATATATGCGGTTATCACCCCCCTCAATCAAAATTGTACATTTACTGATTCAGGCTCCTACCGCCTGGCCATAGCATCCCACTCCCCCTGAGGGGCCAGCTCTGGGTACAAGGACATCTACATCCAGGCCCTACGTGGTCCTCCAGGGAGCTAGTGAACATGCCATCAGAATTGCAAACATTACCATCAAAAGTGTGTTAGACTGGCCCTGGCTTCAGCCCCACACAGGTGTGAATCCTGCCTTTGTCAATGACTAGCGGCCTTGAACTTGTTCTCACTGTTTCCTGAACTCTAAAGATGGTGATTCATAACACCTTTCTTCAGGGTTTTGGGTAAGGAACAGCCCAATCGTTTGTGTGAAAACACCAAGCACAGCACCCAGTGCACAGGTGGGCCACAGAAATGTTAGTTGGCTTCTCTAGTTGCTTCTTGTACACTGGTCTTATGACCCCTCTGGACTTTGCTGTTTGGGAACATCAAGACCCTTTGCATTTCTCTATTTCCTGCACAGTACCTGGCATACTAGGGTAAACAGTGGGCGCTCAGTAAGTGCTCAACAAAACTAGAAAAGTAATACTAAAAGTCCTAAGCATTTATTATGTGCCAGGTATGACTCTAAAGGTCATTTAATGCTCACAATGATCTACTATTATTATCGTCTTTTAACAACTGAGGAAATTGAGACAGAGAGCCCAAGTAACCTACACTGGTCACACAGCTAGTAAACGGCAACGTTAACACTGGACCCAGGTTCTCCGTTACCATTTTCTTAACCGCTATTCCACACTGACTTAATTAGCTTATTGCAAAAGAGGGATGGAGATAAGCCCTGCTTTATGAAAAAGGCTGGGCAGCAGGAAGCTTCACTAAAACATATCAAGCCTCTCCCTCCCAGGGCTCCTCAGGATGACCAGACTTCCCTTGCTGATGGAGGGTGGTGGTGGTGAGGGGGGGCATTCCTGTCAGAGCAGCTGTGAAGAGTTAAGTGGAGTTTTGGCTGCAAGAGCCTGAGCTTATCAAGGGCAGAGCGCAAGGTCTGGCCTGACCTCTTCCTCCCTGAGGCTCCAGGATGCCTCAGGGCACAGTGACATGAATAATCATGATGATGATGGTAGCAGCCAGCAGATCATTGATGCAGGAATGTGCCAGGCCCAATGGCCTACACCTGCATTCTCTGTCAGAACTTCAACTCTGTGTGTGCACAGGGCCCACAGTTAAGGACACTGGGGCTCAGAAAAGGTCGATCATTTGGTCTAGGGCCTGTTATCAGTAAGTGGCAGGTCCAGGTATGAACGCAGCCCATGGCCTTTATCACTGCTGGGTCAGTATCCTAAAGGAAGGATAGGAAGGAGCACACACCGCTGGCCCCCTCTTCTGGGTTTCTCAAACCCTCACTCATGTTCCCTTTGTCTGCAGGCCTCCAGTCTCTCCTGGTCTAGGTGAGGCTACCTCCTGCATACAGCCTTCTTCCTTTCCCGAGGTCTCAAGGGTCACCTCCTCTCTGGTCTCTTGTTCTTTTACTCTGCACCTTCTCTCAGGGCCTGAATCACAAGCAGCCCTGAGTGGTTCTGTTGTCCTAATGAATATAGATGTTTCTCTGTGAATGGTCTGGGGGGCTGGCAGGAAGCAATGCTGGGCTTCACATGAAGCAATGCTGGGCTTCACATGAAATGAGGAGCACTTGTTTGCTTTATCAAATCTTTTAAATTTATTGCCCAGGTATTGCATCCCAATTTTTTATGTGACGGACCTGAGGCTAAGATGTTGCTAATTTGCCCCAGGTCACACAGCTAGAGGGTGGAGAGCCTGGAGACTTTGGGGCCCAGTAAGGATTTGCTGAACAATTTTGAGGTAAAGTTCAGCCAACCCTTCCGTGGTCTTCAGCCCCAAAGAAGACTGTGAGGTGCCACTGTGCCCACCACAGCTTTGGTCCCTGTGGACAGGAGCACGAGGGAGGACCCCTGCCCTACACACACTAGGCCTTCCACCAGGGTCTCAGGGTGGCTCGATTCATGACCTCTCTGTGCCTCATCTTTCCCAGTGTAAGATCAGAGGGTTCATGAGATGAAATGTCAGTTCTGCTATTCCATGATGCTTACCACAAAGGTGTTCTGAGTTCCCAGAAATTCTAAGAGGTGTCAACCATGCCATGAAGCATCTTCACAGCGTCACCTTTCCAGGGTCTCAGGGGGTCTCTCAGACAACCTATGACCTCCATTACACAATCTTTGTGCTCTTTTCTTCTTTGATGCTGGCTGTGTCACTAGAGTAACAAAAGCACCCTTGTTATTACCATTTGTTAGCAATTACAATGTGACTTAAGAGCACACAAAGATTTTGTAATGATAAATAGCACTGGAGACAGAAAGGGCTCAGCTCAAAGGGGCTCTGGGGAAATGAAAGGGGGAAGGTTCTCATTTAGCCTCAGATCAACTCCCTGTTGACAGAAGAGGGAGAACCAAAATAAACAAACGCATCTTTTTGGGGTCTCAGAATTGCAATTCAGGGAGCACAGATTTGGATAGGAATCCAAATTGTGTCCTTCCTGGAACAAAAATCAAAGGTTTTAAAGACAAAAGGGAATGCTTGTATATATTATTTACTAAGAATTTTGATCGGTGTTGGCTGCAGAAAACTGATTTTGGCTGAATATAATTGGTTCCCAAGGCAAAGTCTCTTACTGTAGTAAGTTGCAGGTGTTTGGACTGAGTCCTTGGGATATTTGTGGTTTGGCCCACTTCAAAAATTTATGTCATGGTTCCACCTGGTGAGATGTATATAGGGTCCATCTCTTCAACGGTTACCTGGCTTTATTTTAAAACCCCTTGGCATAAGTTACCTCATTGCATTTCACTTTTCACATACCCCCCCAACCTTTCTTTGATCCACCCAAGGTAGGTGTAATTATAGAAACTTCTAGAATCTACTTTGTTCTGTCCATTTTTCTCATTCTATTTCTCTTCCTTTTCCTCTCTCTCTTCACTTTTTTTCTCCAGCGGCCCTCCCCCACCATCACCACTCCCTTCTTTTACTCTTTCCTTTTCCCTTTACCAAAACTTCCCTGCTATTTTCATACTCTGCTTAATAAAGGATTTACACAGAGATGGGTAGAGAGCAGGGTCTTCCTCTAGACTCTAACGAAATCCAGTTATTCATTCCAGATGCATTTGGTAGACTACATATAATTTTCACAAATTTTGTGTAGATGGTGGAAAATAATATGAATGTAATAAGGACACCATGCAAAAACTCCTCAAACAAGAAGGAAAAAAGGATATTCCTTAACCAGCTCAGTAGCCGATAGGACAGCTCCAAAGTCATCAGTGGATTAATCCATTTCCCTGAAGGCTCATGTCTTCCCTGGGAACAAAAATCCCTGGTGATCTGGCTATATTAAGCCCTATCCCCTGGATTTAGGCCATTGACTCTCCTGATAGGCATGAGAGATTAGGGGTCATCACATAACAAAACAATTTAATAGAGGTTCCCATATATATTTTTTCCTCTTTTATTTAAGAAAGATAGTTATATCAGATTCTCTAGGGATTGAGCTGTACTATCCATATTTCTAAGAGCTCCCCACTTAATTCTAATCTGCTGTTTAGACTTAGTGCTACTTTATTTTTTTTTTAAGATTTTATTTATTTATTTATTTATTTCAGAGAGAGAGTGAGACAGAGAGAGCAAGCATGAGCAGGGGGAGGAGCAGAGCGAGAAGCAGACTCCCTGCCGAGCAGGGAGCCCAATGCAGGGCTCGATCGCAGGACCCTGGGATCATGACCTCGCCGAAGGCAGATGCTTAACTGACTGCGCCACCCAGGTGCCCCTAGGATGAGTACTTTAATAGAGAAACAAGTGCAATGCTTTATTTTGGAATCATTACAGGTTATACCCCCCTTTCCCAGAATCACTTGGAAGTGTGGGCAAGTAGCCCTATTTTAGCCCTATTTTCTATGGAAATGGTTGCATAATCTAACACTGTATGATTTGAAAATTTAAAGGATTCCTAAAGTGGCTTCCTGAGGTAGCAGATATAAAATCAGGCCTGCCTACACTCCAGGAACCAGATAATGCCTTCAAAGTGACCATATGGGAGCCCTAGAAGCACTGAACAGAGAAGCCTTTTACCCTGGGAGCTTGGTATGAGATGCTAAAGGCTAGGCCTGATAAGAATGGCTTCCTCTCCAGTCTGCCGTCTTCCTGCACCTGAGCTGAACTTGACTTGTGGGCTGAAGGTGTCATGTGTGCATGGCTGGGGCATGGCCTAGGCCCTGAGGCAATCGTGTCCCTGAGGACAAGGGTCAACCTCCACTGGAACCAAGAGACAAGTCAGCCTGTTTACTGGGAAGGGCAAAGTGAGGTATGGGTGCTCAAGCAGCCATCCCACCCCTGGTATAGGCTTTGGGTCCAGGATATATTGGGCAGCTGGTTCCTGAGGCACACCTGTTAGGGGGACCCTGAGGCAGGCCATTCCTTTTGCACCTAGTTATTCCACATCAGCCCATGATAATTGTTGATGGAAAGAGGTCAGAAGAGGGTTTTCCTGACATGGGACAGTGACATCTGAAAGGATTGCTTGAGGGAGGCAGGGCCTCTTCTAGGAAGGCTCAAACAATGTGGTCTAGGGGATAAACTGTGTTTGAGACGAAGGCGGGGGCTCAACTTGTTGACCACCGTTTTCATCTCTTGCTGCAGAGACCTTTGCAAAGCTCCCTGTGCTGGCTCATGTTTAAACATTTTTCCCAGTTTCTTAATCTGCCTAGCACTTTCTTCTCTCCTTTCCTCCCTCACCTCACAGGGGCCAGGCTCACGGACTGAGGATGGGAACTAGCCAGTTCAGGGTTGTTGCTGAGCAGACCAGGTTGTCTCCAGAGCTGTAGGGGGCCGTGGTGAGCTATGCCTCAAGGAGGTATTCACAGACCTTCCCACCAGTGCTCAGGATTCCTCAAAGCTGATGTGATCCTTGGGGCCTACAGGGAGCTACAGAGTTGCAGAAAGTTGGATCAGGTCAGTGTGCCTGTGCACCCAGCTTGGTTCTGATTGTGTGAGTCAGAAAGGCAGTCTCTCTTTCTGAGCCTGTTTCCCCTTCTGTCAGAGATGGGGGTTGTACTAGATCAGGGATTTTTGTCCTGTGATGTCTGGACTCAAGGTTCCAGGAACTCCTTAAAATATGTTGAAAAATTTGTGTTCCTGAACATGATTTCGTGAAAGTACGTCCATAGATTTCATGGGCTTTCAAAGGACTTGAGCCCCAAATACTAAAAACAACTGGTCTAGGTCTTCTGGCTACACATTAGAAATACCTCAAGAAATTTTTAAATTACTGAAGCCCAAGCCTCATTCGTAGAGAAATTATTTTATTGGTTGGCTATGGGCACACTTTAAAAGCTCTTCTGATTATAATCTGGTATAGCCAAATGGGAAATAGGCTGGCAGTGTCTTAACAGTGTTAAACAGGTTGTTACAATGGTGCAATGGACTGAATGTTTGTGACCACCCCCCCACTTCATATGCTGGAGCTCTAACCCCTAACTTTAAAACGTTTAACAAAAGGGACAAAAAAACCACGTGGGTTTTAGAAGCAACGTCAAATATATGAAACTTGAAGTGACATTTAAATAGTATAATTTAGCCCTCATAAGTAATTTACTTATGTCAAATTATTGCAATAGTAATACAAATATACTAAATATTATTCTTTGGAATTTTGTTTTACAATATATTCTTTTTTTTTTTTTTTAAGATTTGCTTATTTATTTGAGAGAGAGAGAAAGTAGGGGAGGGATACAGGAAGGGGGGAGAGAGAATCTCAAGCAAACTCCCCACTGAACATGGAACCCCAGGCGGGGCTCAATCCCAGGACTCTGAGATCATAACTAAGCTGAAATCAAGAGTTGGCTGTTTAACCAACTGAGCCACTCAGGTGCCCCTACAATATATTCTTGTCAATGAAGATACTTCAAATTGTTTAAACCTGACAAGAAAAGCATGAAAGACAAAGAAACAAACAAAAACAATGTGATGGTATTTGGAAATGGGGCCTTTGGGAGAGGATTAGTTTTTGAAGGTGGAGCCCTCGTGAATGTGATTAGTACTCTTATAGGAAGAGGACAGAAGGCTAGCTAGCTCTTTTACACCTTGTAAAGACACAGGGGTAAGTGAGCAGTCCGCACTCAGAACAGGGCTTTCACCAGAACCTGATTGTGCCGACACCCTTATCTTAGACTTTGAGCTTCCAGAACAGCGGGAAATATATGCCTGCTATTTATAAGCCACCCAGTCTGTAGGAGTACTCTGTGATAGCAGCCCGAAGGACTAAGACACATGGGGTCTAACCATTCCACTCCTGTGTATTTACACAAGAGAAAGTAAAACATATGTCCGTGGAAAGACTTGTAGAGGAATCTTTACTCATAATAACGTGAAACTGAAAACAATCCAAATGTCCATCAACAGAAGAAAAAATAAACAACTCTGGTATATTTAGACAAGGGAACGCGTTATTTGCCAATTTCCGTAAAAGTGTATACTAAAATACATGGGTTTGGGATGATAATTTATAATCTCGATAAAACTGATTAAAAAGTATAAACTCTCGAGATTATATTGACAAAACCATTAATGCCAAGTCCCACCCCTCTCGCTGAATCAAGATGAAAACCCGGTACTAGCCTCATTTCCTCAGTCTCAGTGTGGGAGCTACAGCCCAGATGTTTACCTCTGGGGCATTGATAGCAACCAATGGGGTGGGGCTGGGGAGACTGGCCTCAAGGCAGGAATGGCCCTGGGGACAGTTCCCCACCCCTTGCTTTCAGTGGTCTAATGAGGGAAGGAAGCTGAGGGAGGTTTATAGGCCCAGTCACGGTGATATGCTGGACTGTGTGGCGATGTGTGCTGTGCCACCAGGACCAAATGGAGACTGGGCTTCAGTCAGAGGCTATTGCGATGATATTACTAGCCAAGTTCAAGGGGTTTTAAAAAATAATGCAACTATTTTCATATTTTTTAAATGTGACGATCTTCGTCTTGACAAATAAGTGCGGTATAAAAATTTTGAGCTGAAAAGTAAAATAAATGCATGTTAAAAAAACACAATGTTTACAAGTCCTTGTGGAAATAATACAGAAGAGAGTTAAAATTCTCAAAAATAGGGGCGCCTGGGTGGATCAGTCGTTAAGCGTCTGCCTTTGCCTCAGGGCGTGACTGGGAGTTCTGGGATCGAGCCCCACATCAGGCTCCTCCGCTGGGAGCCTGCTTCTTCCTCTCCCACTCCCCCTGCTTGTGTTCCCTCTCTCGCTGGCTGTCTCTATCTCTGTCGAATAAATAAATAAAATCTTTAAAAAAAAATTCTCAAAAATAAAATAAACCTAGACTCTGTCTAATCGTATAAAGGTTTTACCCTTTCAAGAAACCAGGATAATACTAATGACACAGTTTGACTTTTCTGCTGTTGAAAAATGTACAAATAACTTAGAAAAAAGGAGTGAAGGCCAAACATTGTGAGAGCACTAGCTCCACCTGTCTGCAATTTAAAAAAAAAAAAAAGCGATTTTTTTTGTGTCATTCATGACATGAGTTTCTGCTTTCTCCACATAAGCATGGTGATGTTGTGTTCACTGATTGCACCTCTTGCCATTCTCCCCCCACAGATAAGTCCAATCCAGTCCGTCTCCTCTTGCTCACAGTATCATTTTTTCCTTATCCTTCACCCAAATCAAAATATCTGGAATTTTACTGACTTTCACATTTTTACTTATTATTTGCTGTATAACAAATTTCCCAAAATATGTCCTTTTAGAACAACAAATATTCTTTATCTTGTGGTTTGGTTGGGTTAGAATCCAGACTCTGGCTCACGATTTCAGGAAGTGGCCGTCATCTGCTGGCCTGTGACCCCTGGCTATGGTCACCTGAAGGCTAGAGGACCATTTCAGCTCTCTCACTGGGTTGTTGGCAGGATGCTTATAGTTCCTTTCTCATTGACAAGGAGACTTTCTTTTTTTTCTTTTTCTTTTTTTTTTTAATTTAAATTCAATTAGCCAACATATAGAACATCGTTAGTTTCAGATGTAGAGTTCAGTAATTCATCAGTTGCATATAACACCCAGTGCTCATCACATCACATGTCCTCCTTAGTGCCTGTCACCCAGTTACCCTATTCCCCTACCCACCTCCTCTTCAGCACCCTCAGTTTACCATAGTTAAAGAGTCTCTCGTGGCTTGTCTCCCAAGGAGACTTTCTTAAACTTATTGTCAGTGAGAATTATCTGGAAAGCATGAAATATTTTATGGTCTGATATTAGGTGCATAAATTATTTGACCTAATAACAACCTGTGGAGGGAGTCTGAGAACTATCTTACAGGTGAAAAAAGCAAAGTCCCAAAAGTTATGTGACAAATGTCAGTAGACTGGAGACGGGCACTCTTCTCCAACCTATTTCCCATCATCTTGCAGGAAATACACTATTTCTTTTCCTCTACCCTGAGGAGGGTGAAGAAAATAGAAAGAAACAGCCCAGAAAGCAATATATCCCTCCCAAAGTTTATTTATTTTCCTGCAGAGAAATCTGACAGTGTGACAGTGAAAGTAAATAAATAAGATCACTAACTTTCCAGCTAATCATAGTTTAGCTATCCTGCAATTATATAAATCCTCAAGTATAATATATATTTAGTTAGTTTGTAGAAGGCAAAGACAGTAAGAACACTAAAATAAATACATTAGGCACAGTAATTTTGTCAACAGCATTTGGGGGAAGTTGTCAAGGCTGGTTTATTTGTTAGTTTGCACCGAAGTTCAATGGCTCCTTAATTGTGCGCTGCTATTTTTTAACCTCTACTCCTTTTGTCTTTCTGCTTGTCTTTCTGTAGCACCTGTAACAGATGTGGAGGGCTGTCCTGAGGAAGGCTTGGGAATAGCCCTCAGTCCTATGACTTCTAAAATACAGGGATTTCAGTCCAAAGCCTCCAGCTCAGGGTTTTGGTGAAGTTAGAGGTGGATAACCCCAACCAGGTGTAGGCCTAACGGTGCTCCACACTCCACCTCGTCAAAATTTGCAAGCCACATGATAATGATGTATGTCCTGGTCATTTTGCACATTTGGTAAAAATAACAATGATAAAAACAAAAACAAAATATAATAAAGGAGAGCCAAGAACGCTGAGCTGAGCTTTCTCTGCTCCTTCCAGTAGGGGTACTCATCTTTTCTCTCTCCACATTGCTTTTTTCTCTGCCTTCTTCCATGACTGTTGTTACTCTGCTCAGGGTTTTGTTCAGTCTCCTCAAGGCCTCTCCCCAGCCTGACCTTGGGGCCAGTCACTAACCCATTCCATCCCACTGTCATGCCCTAACAACTGCTGTAGGGGGCATCACCTATGAATTCCCTGCTGAGCAGGTTGGTCGGGGATGCTTACTGGTACACAGACCTTAAGGGCTACCTATGCCCCTTGTCTGGTGGTTCAAACTGACCTAATGCTGTCTGGCCAACCTGAAGAAAAGGAGAAAGAAGGGACAAGGTGTACATAAGTTTCCCCAAGCACAACCCATCTACAGATGTCTCTAGATGCTTTAACACCAGGATGTCTGGAACTGCAGGTGTTTTGGTCTCTAGGAAGTAGACAGAGGAAGATACTTGCCTCTCCGAGTCTCCTTCCTTCCACCTGAGTCTCAGGGCTGACATTTCTTGCTATGTGACTTTCTGAAGCATTTTTTCCCACCAATCAGAAGGGACAGATGATCCTCATTGGCCTTGCCCTATGGTCTTTCCTTTCATTTGGCCCAGATAGGACACGGTGTGGCCTAGGGTCCTGATCCCACTGGCCAGATTCTGGGACTGTGGGCCTGAAGAGAGGGGTGTACAGGGATGGGTGGCCCTGGTGAATGCCAGCACTGCTCAAGAACCAGCGGGCACAGGGTGGTGCAGGAGAGAGAGAGATAGAACAAGTTCGAGCTCCTCTCTGACTTACCAAGGACCCACAGCCAACAGATCCTCTTTTACGTTTTCTCTTAGACTTGGATCTTAGCAAAGTGGACAGACACAAAAACTGGGTTTCATGTAACTCCTGGAAGAAATATTTAGCTTGGCAGGGGGAAGGGCCCTGAAAGATTTTAATTACTTTTTTCATTCTGCATTGACTCCCCCCCCTCCGAGTATTTTATTTTGTGGTTACTATATGAAGTATATCCACTCATTCTTTCTTTTATAATAAAATAATTTTTATTATGTAAAGTTAGCCACCATATAGTACATCATTAGTTTTTGATGTAGTGTTCAATGATTTATTAGTTGCATATAACAGCCAATGCTTATCACAACACCTTAATACCCATCACCCGGCTACCCGAGCCCCCCACTCCCCTCCTTTCTGAAACCCTCAGTTTGTTTCTTGGGGTCCATAGTCTCTCATGGTTAGTCTCCCTCTCTGATTTCTTCCCCTTCAGTTTTTCCTCCCTTCCCCTAATGTTCTCTGTTCTACTCCTTATGTTCCACATGTGAGTGAAACCATATGATAATTGTCTTTCTCTGCTTAACTTATTCCACTTAGCATAATCCCCTCCAGCTCCACCCATGTAGATGCAAATGGTGGGTATTTGCATCTTTTCTGATGGCTCAGTAATATTCCATTGTGTATATGGACCACATCTAATCTTTATCCATTCATCTGTTGAAAAGCATCTCAACTACTTCCACAGTTTGGCTATTGTGGACATTGTTGCTATGAACATTGGGTGCATGTGTCCCTTCCCACTACATCTGTATCTTTGGGGTAAATACCTAGTAGTACGATCGCTGGGTTGTAGAGAAGTTCTATTTTTAACTTTTTGAGGAACCTTCATGCTGTTTTCCAAAGTGGCTGTACCACCTTGCATTCCCATCAAGATTGGAGAGGGGGTTCCCCTTTCTCCACATCCTTACCAATATTTGTTGTTTCCTGTCTTGTTAATTTTTGCCATTCTAACAGGTGTAAAGTGGTATCTTATTGTGGTTTTGATTTGAAGTTCCCTGATGACTAATGATGTTGAGCATTTTTTCGTGTGTCTGTTAGCCATTTGTATTTCTTCTTTGGAGAAGTGTTTGTTCATGTCTTATGCCCATTTTTTTTTACTTGATTATTTGTCTTTTGGGTGTTGAGTTTGAGAAGTTCTTTATAGATCTTGGATACCAGCCCTTTATCTGTAATGTCATTTGCAAATATCTTCTCCCATTCCATGGGTTGCCTCTTAGTTTTGTTAACTGTTTCTTTTTCCATTGGATGTTTTTTCCTGCTTTGTCAAAGATTAGTTGACCATAGAGTTGAGGGTCCATTTCTGGAGTCTGTATTCTGTTCCATTGATCTATATGTCTGTTTTTGTGCCAGTACCATGCTGTCTTGGTGATCACAGCTTTGTAGTATAGCTTGAAATCAGGCAATGTGATCCTCCCAGCTTTGTTTTTCTTTTTCAACATTCCCTTGGTGATTCAGGGACTTTTCTGGTTCCATACAAATTTTAGGATTGCTTGTTCCTGCTCTCTGAAAAATGCCAATGGTATTTTATTAGGGATGGCATTGAAAGTGTAGATTGCTCTGGGCAGCATAGACATTTTAACAATGTTTATTCTTCCAATCCATGAGCATGGAATGTTTTTTCCATCTTTTTGTGTTTTCCTCAATTTCTTTCATAAGTGTTCTGTAATTTCTAGAATATAGATACTTTACCTCTTGGGTTAGGTTCGTTCCTAGGTATCTTACGGCTTTTGGTACTATTTTAAATGGAATGGATTCTTTAATGTCTCTTCCTATACTTACATTGTTAGTGTATAGAAAAGCAACTGATTTCTGTGCATTGATTTTGTATCCTGCCACGTTGCTGAATTGTTGTATGAGTTCTAGTAATTTAGGGGTGGAGACTTTTGGGTTTTCCTCATAAAGTATCATGTCATCTGTGAAGAGAGATTGACTTCTTCTTTGCCAATTTGAATGCCTTTTATTTCTTTTTGTTGTCTGATTGCTGAGGCTAGGATTTCTAGTAGTATGTTGAACAATAGTGTTCTTCTTCCAGCCTATCTTCTGGGGGAAGGGTCTGCCACACTGTTTCTCAGGCCACCCTGTTTGGGCAGAGTTGTCCTGCCCCCTGTTGGAGGTATGGGCTCAGTGGAGACCGGTTTTTTGAGCTTTTGTTCTCTGGTGGCTTTCCATGCCTCTTCTGAGAGTCAGAGCAAAAATGGTCCTACCCAAACCTCTGGCCCAGAGCAATCACAGTCTGCTCTCTTCACTAAACCCTCCAGGACAAACAGTCTCCATTTGTGTACGCACTGCTGAAAACCACAGCCTCCCATGGTATGCCCCCACCATGACTCTCCGAGAGGTCATCCCAGGGGCCGGGATGTGTCCCTTCCCTTTTTGCTTCTAAAACCACAAGCTGCTATGGGATCATGCCCACGCACACCCTCAGCTCCTGGATCCTTCTGGGCACTACTCTAAAGCCCTTTCCTGGCTGCTACAGCTCTGTGAGTTTTCACCTGGTCCTCGGTGCAGGAAGCTTTCGTGCTCTGGTGTTATATCACTTTACAGGAACCACCTTATGGAGGCTCCCTCCCCCTTCTACTTATCTTCTGATCTCTCCCCACAGATTCACGACTCCACCCTTCCTACCTTGGGTCGGACAGTGCTTTTCAGCTTGTAGGGATCCAAATATCAATTCTAAGATCTCAGGCTGATTTCACAGCTGTTCAGAATGGTTTGGTAGATATCCAGCTAAAGTCAGGGGACCGGTTGAAGTGGTATCCCCTACTCCTCCACCATCTTGCTTCTCATCATCTGAAGTATGTACACTCATTCTTGGAATACAAGAACATTTAGAAAATCAAACAGGGTTAAAATTTTCCAATAAACCCACTTTTTAGAATGTTTTAAGGAACCTTCTATCATATAAATTATTGCCTCTTAAAATATAAAATTGAGATACAGACCAAAGAATGAAGGGATTTTTTTCTTTGTCTCTTAGTGGAAAAAGACAAAATGGAGGGCTGAAAAGTTCAGAACGGAGATGGGCCCATCACCCCATCTAAGCAGCAGGCCAAGGGGAGGAGACATGCACCCGAAGGATATGCGGTGAAGGCATGAGCATGTACAGGTGGGGTGACCAGCATTGGCTCATTGACAAAGACACTTCATGCTCTTTCCCCTGGATCATGTCTCAGGGAGTGGTCACAGCCTTGGAGGAAGATCACTTTCCTTTGGGGAACATGAGTATGAACCAAACAGGATTTTTCTGCTAGATGAGCTAGGTTCAAATTCCAGTTCTGTTACACACACACCTTGAGGCCTGACACAAGTTGTTAACATTCTGTTAGCTTCAGTTTCTGCAAATGAGAAATGGAAAGAATAGAATTATGTACCTCTCAGGATTGTTGTGAGGAATAAATAAAATATTGTTGGAGACGGTACTTTGTGAACCCCAAAGTCCTTAAATTGTGTTCATCTTTACAGAAAAGTGAATAACCACAAGGAGGATACACCAGACAAAACCATCTCCTTCTACCTTTTACAGTAAAACCAGAATAATCCAAGAAACTTTTTGGATTGAGACAGCACTACTAGTCCACGTCTTTCAGTTTAGATATTCAACAAAGCACAAAGGTGTCCTAAAGAAATTGGGGTATCCAGAACCTAGACCCCTGACTTTACCATGGGGCATCTGAGCAGTGAAGTGATCAGTCTGTCCCCTAAGGTCCTGAACAGCAAGGAAGAGGTTGAGATCCAGCCTCAGGCTCCTCCTTGTGTCCCCTGGGGGAAGCAATGGGCAGCCATGAGGACCAAAGCCTCCAGTCTGAAACTGAATAAGCCTCAGCAAGGCCAGCAGCATGATTCAAACAGTGAAATTGAGCCCTTCTCTTTGTTGATTCAGTCAGTCTCACAGCTATTTAGTCACTGAAATAATGTGCCTAGTCTTTCCTGAAGCTTATAGGCCATTTTCACAGTCTTGTCTACAGATCACAACAAGAATTCTGTAAACAGCTACCAGGCAGGTTTTTTGTTTTGTTTTGTTTTTATTCCTGCTACATTCGTGCAGCCTCCCAGGACTGTGAGGTATGGCCATCCCACTGAAGGTGCTGCTGTAGGGCCCTCGGCAAGTCTGAACCAACAAGGGAGGGCTCTTACAGACATGACTCAGCTTTGAATGGCAGAAGTTTCCAGGGCTGTCATGGTGTCCCCTCAACCTGCCCTCCTTGAGGACTCAGAACCAGGTACAACCAAAGTGGTTTTAAACCCTTGCAGCCAGTCACACCTGAACAAATGTCTCTGTAGGGGTTCAGAAGGAGTTGCCTTAAGATGGGCCACTTTGGCATTCAGATCATGCCAAGCTAAAAACAGCGAAAGGCAAAATACTCAGGAAGAAATTTACGTCTTCTATCCCTAACTGCCTCAAAGAATGTAGATAGAGAAGCTTCTCCAGGAAGAAAGCTATCACCAGAGCTGGCACGTGTGACTTGGCTCTATTTAACCATGAAGACACTTCTGCACCTGTGGTAACTCACTGCTGCCTTGAATCCCCAGTGCTCCCTAACTCACTTCTCGCCCTTCTGCCAGGTGGCTCTCTTTCCCCCCTCAGAACCCATAGACCTTTTTATGATTCAGGCTCAGGGACAGCATCTTAGACACCAGGGAGACCCCATGATCCTACAGCAGGAATGAGTCTGCCTTTGTTCTGATGGCATGCTTCCCATGCTACACTACCCCTGCCTAGGTCTGGCTTTGTTCAAAGAGTCAAGATGAGAGAAGAAAAGGAAGTGAAGTGTGGAGCTGTTTAGGGTAGAAAGCTGGACTTCCTGTGCCTTCCCTGTATCCATTATCACAAGGGCGCTGTTTCTGAAGAGCAAAGGAGACCATGCCTCTATTACAAGTGGAGAATAAGATGAAAGACTAACACAGAAACTCAAGATGTCATGTTAAGGCAGCTCTATTTCCACACTAGACCCTCCTCTCTGGAGGTGAAAAACCTGGATTCCTGTACCCCATCCTTCTATCTGGACAAAATTCCTGCTGCCTTTCATAGAGACTCAGACCCACCTCTTTATTCTCCACCTCTTTACAACTGCCTGGTCCAGATATTAGAGGGACCAAGGGCACAGACAGTGTCTTGCAGCTGTCATCACAGCTGTTATGTGACTTTGGACAAGCTACTCAACTCCTCTGTTCCTAGTATCCTCATCTGAAATGTCCTCATCTGCTTCCTAGTATTGTCGTGAGGATAAAATAAGACACTGCTTGTAGAGAGCTTACTAAAGTGACTGTCACAATATATTCACACTGTGAGTGGCAGCTATTGTCATCGTATTGCTGCTGTCATTGTCACCATCATCATCACCATCATTATCATCTCCATCCATCACCATCATCGTCATTGAGTCTAACAACTGCCCTATAAAACAGATAAGGTATCACCATCACCATTTTATAGATGAGGAAATTGAAAATGAAAGTGGAGAAAAAAAGTCTTGATGGTAAAAATTAAACCTCGTTGGGCCTATTGGGAAATACTTGTTTATACCAGTATAATTTATCATGGCAAGTTGCCTTTTTTTTTTTACAAATGGGAGCTGCTTCAATAAGTAGGATTTTAGTAGAGGGGGTTTCAGCAGGCGAACACATCCAGCTGGGAGCCTGCCCATGGCTCATGTCTCCCAGCATGATGTGCGTCAGGCACAGACATGAAGAGAATGCTCAAGAGGATGTGAGAACTTCATGTCCTCTATCCATCAGAACAAGCTGTGTGACCCTGAGCACATCCCTTCTCGTCTTGTGTCAGCCCACCCAGCTTAGTACTAAGAATGATGCTTCCATAAGATAAGTCAGTCAGAGGAAGACAAATACCATATGATTTCATTCATATGTGGAATTTAAGAAACAAATGAACATAGGGGAAAGGAAGGAAAAATAAAATAAGACGAAAATTGAGAGGGAGGCAAACCATAAGGGACACTGAACTCTAGAAAACAAACCGGTGATTGCTGGAGGGTAGGTGAGTGGAGGCAAGGCATAACTGGGTGATGGGCATGAAGGAGGGCACCGGTTGCACTGAGCACTGGGTGTTAGATGCAACTGATGAATCACTAAATTCTACCTCTGAAACTATTAAAAAAAATGATGCTTACATTTGCCAAGCATATCAATGTTCACAAAAACTTTCCCATCCATTTTTTTTTTTCCAATCCTCATAATAAAAAAGCTAGAAAAAGATGAGGGAATAAAAGCCTACTAATCAGGCCTTAATATTTAAACAACACTGTTTATATTGTGAAGTACTTTTTTTAAATGATTTTATTTATTTATTTGACAGAGAGAGAGACAGCAAAAGAGGGAACACAAGCAGGGGGAGTGGGAGTGGGAGAAGCAGGCTTCCTGCCGAGCAGGGAGCCCAATGCGGGGCTCGATCCCAGGACCCTGGGATCATGACCTAACCTGAAGGCAGATGCTTAACGACTGAGCCACCCAGGTGCCCCTATACTGTGAAGTACTTTTATAAAAATCTTGGATCCTCAATGTCTCTGTGCAGAATGGCCACCTAGTGCACAGGGTCCTGCCTCTATAAACAAAAAGATGTGTGTTACACAATCCATAAGCAAACATGAGGTAGAGCGATTTGTAGCATAAAAAACATTAAAATAGGACTTACATGTTTGCTTCTTGTCCTATCAGTGAGTGTGAAGGTACTGGTAATGTAAAGCACCATCCCTTCTTGTCTAAGTCTTTTCTTCAGTGTCAGATGCGTCATTTCTAAATAATTTCATGTCCCTCACTGGCAGAAGTCAACCACACTGCTATAACTCACAGCACTGTGGCTCTTTGGAACCTGGTTGTATGGAAACAGCACAGCTCACCTTGCCTCTATAGTTCCCTAATACCATTTATCTAATGCTAGTCCCATCATTACTCATGATGCCGCATCGCCCGTCAGGCTGTCCATAAACACTGGCTTCCAATGACTCTCCCAAAGTTGTGCTTTACTTGCAATGACCATAAATGCAAGATTATACAGAAAATGCAGGATGTGAGTGATAATTTATTTTCTGGTCATGTTAACATCATTGTTCAGAATTTTATACCATACATGCAGAACAATATGACCTCAAACTCTTTAGGCCATAATCAGGGCATTGCTAGATATGATCTTTTCCATATTGACAATATCCCTGCCTTGCACATCTCACCACAGCAGGCAGAGAGACAAGGGGCCCTGGCAGACTAACAGTGGTCCCATCCACACATGGAATGTCTATTATTTGCCCAGGCAATGATTGAGAGCAACCTGGGAGAGTGTAAGTTCACTTTACCAATGAGAGGCAAGAAAGATAATCAATTAGGAGAACTTGTAAGTGATAGGAAGCTATAACCTCTAAAATACTTCTAGGAAATAAATGCAGCCAGCCCCAGAGGACTTTCTGGCATGTGAGGTGATTTTTTTCTGATTACTCGTGGTGGGCACAGAGGGTAAACAGGGTAGAGGATGCCTGCTACCATACCTGCCTCCCTCGGGAACTGCAGACCAGAGATGACACTGTAGTCAGAATATGGACAGTCTAAGACAAGCCTAAGAAACTCTTTGTCTAGACCTGGATCCCAGACAGTTTCCCCTATGTTTATTTTCTAAAAGTTTTATAGCTTTATGTTTTACGTTTATGTCTGTGATCCATTTTGAGTTAATTTTTAGGTAAGGTGTGAGACAAGTTGATGTTCATTTTGTTTTCTGTGGATGTCAAATTGCTTCAGCACCATTTGTAAAATTCCATCATAGGAGAGAAAAAAGAAATTATTTACAGATTCTTTAACAGGCCTAAGAATCAAATTGACATGAGACAGATTAGCAGGAGAAAATCAAAGAAAAGTTTAACAATATGGGAGAGACCCAGGAAAACTGAGTGAGTAATTGTGTAACACACGCAATTCTATATTATTCAGCTATAAAAAGAATAAAATCTTGCTATTTGTGACAACATGGTTGGACCTTGAGAACATTATGCTAAGTAAAGTTAGTAAGACAGAGAAAGACAAATACTATAGGATTTCACTTATATGTGTTATCTAAGAAATAGAAAAACCCATGCTCATAGACATGGCCTGCCAAAGGGTGGGGTGGAGCTGTAATGTGTAAAGAAGGTCAAACGGAATAAACTTTCAGTTATAAATAAGCAGGTCATGGGGTGTAATACACAGCATGGTTACTATAATTAATCAAACTGTATTACATATTTGAAAATTGCTAAGAGACTAGATCTTAAAACTTCTCATCACAAGAAAATATTTTGTAACTATGTATGGTGATGGATTTTAACTAGACTTATTGTAGTGACTATTTGGCAGTATATATATTGCATTATTGTGTTGCATACTGAAACTAATATGTTATGTGTCAATTTACCTCAATAAAAAATATTTTTGCCCCAAACATTCTCTAAGTGTACAATAAGGAAAATGAAGAGAGAAGGGCGGGGGCGGGGGAGACATGGTAGAAAAAAAAATCCCTACATTTGGGAAAAGTTAAGGTGTCTGGGAGATAAGACGAGCCCAGATGGAGCACCTGAGAACTAGCAGGAGTTTCTGAATCCAGCTGATGTGTGTTTTGATCCCACAGGGTGCTGGGGAGCTTGACCAGCTGACTGCATAGTCTGATGGAGCAGTGGCATCAGGCTGGGACTTGCTAAGGTCTCCTCTGAGATGGAGACAGTGTTCAGATCTCATGATGGATGATGCCTTGGAAATCAATAGCCCCTTATCTTAGACTATCTTCCATTTTGACTGGATCTGGTATTTTCTGTGTAAATCCCAGATATAGGGGAAACATGGTTGTTAATTTCATTATCTAGTCTCTGAAGATGTGTGTGTGTTGTGTGCGTGCGTGTGGTTTATGTAGCTGTGAAATACAGGTGCATCTATCTGTGAAGTTGGGATCCATAATTCTCTTTCCTTCTAAGCTTTGGCAACAAAATGAGATTGTGCTGTCCATGCACGCTGTCCTGCTCTAAATACAGAGTAATGGAGAATGTGGTCCTTATTTCCTGACTTCCTTACCTGAAAGCACTTGAAAATGCATTCTTCCCTGTGGTGGTACTGGTAAGAAGGCATTAGCTGAACAATCAGGAGATCTGTATTCCATGTCAGCTTTGCTTATTTAAGGGTGAGGCCTTGGATAGGACATGTACCACCTCTGACTAATTTTCTCATTTGCAAAGATACTCAGAGATGTCACAGTAAGATCCCAAGATGTTTTTCTATTCGGACTTTGTCGTGGTTAAATCCTGCTATTTACCATGCTGTGGAACCAAACAGGGTCCACAGACACCAAAGGGTTAAAGGAAGAGATGTTTGTAAGTACAGAGGGAAGTTTGCTGGCCAGTAAAGGAGCAGACATTGTAGCCTGAGCGCTGAAATGACCAGGTTGGCAAAACGTCAGGAGAGAAGGCCCAGAGAGAGAAAAGAGGTATGATGGAGGCAGCCTGAGAGGGTTAGGTCTGTTGAGTGGAGCACAGGCAGATGGTCCCTGATCTTATCTGGTCTACAGTTTGCAGAGTCTAGTTCAGCGGACCCCCATGAGCAATCCTGGGGCAGACAGCTCAGAGGCCTCTTCCTGGAGAGTCTGCAGGACCCTGAGGGCTGAGGGAAGTTGTGTTTTAACCCAGCCATTCAGAGGTGCCACAGGGGCTGCTAATGCCTCGCGTAGATACAAAATTAGAACAGTTTTGCTTAGAAAAGACCCTGCTAATGACTCGATTACCCTGAGTTATATCCCTCAGTGACTCTTTAAAGCTGAGTAAATAGAAAATTTGTTTAAGTGTTCTCTAAGTGGGGTGGGAATTTATGTGTAGAACCACAAAACCTTAACTCTCCCTTTTTGAAGCAGGCCCTATGAAGTCCTGTTCTAAATGTACAGTGTTTGTACTTAGAGGTTATCAGACACTGGAATCCAGGCTCCACAAGCCCCAGCTCTGTGGCTTTGAGCAAGAGAGTTCATGCCACTAAGCATTGATTTCCTCATTTGTAAAATGGGGATAATAATACCTTCCTTACAAGGTAGTCATGAGGGAGAAGTTAACAAATATTTGACATATGATAATGATTCGATAACAATGGTTGTAATGATTAAACCACTAGTTAATCAGGCTCCCTACAAAAGGAGGCCAGGGCAAGAGGACCACTTCCTCCTCCCTAGGGTAAGGATTAAGGGAATGACACTTCCAAAGGTGGGTATGGGGCTTAAAGGAGAGCCAGCCCTCTTCTCTTCTCTTCTCTTCTCTTCTCTTCTCTTCTCTTCTCTTCTCTTCTCTTCTCTTCTCTTCTTTCTTCTCTTCTCTCTTCTCTTCTTTTCTCTTCTCTTCTCTTCTCTTCTCTTCTCTTCTCTTCTCTTCTCATCCCTTTCCTTTCCTTTCCTTTCCTTTCCTTTCCTTTCCTTTCCTTTCCTTTTTTTCTCCCCAGTGGGGGACACCCTCTGTTACCAGACTGCTTCCCAGTGTTCATTTTTCCCCTTATAGAACAGTGCTTCATGACAGCTTCTCCAATTCACCTGAACCTGCAGCCAGAATCTTGGAGTTGTCATTGACACCTCATTCCACCCCTCTAGCCTCACATGTGATCCCCATCACTAAGGCCCGTCAGTTTGATCCACTAGATCATCTTTAATCTGTCCGCTTCTCCCCATTCCCTCTGTAACACCCTTGTCCAAGTCACCTGGATGCAACAATCTTTACCTTTTCCCACATCTACTCTTACTCTTTCTAGACATTATATTTTAATTGCTAATCTCAGCCCACCTATGCTACTGTTTCTGCACATTTAACACTTCTAAAAAATATTCCATCACTCAACATTGAATCCAAATTTCTTGACATGACTTATAAGAATCTGTGAAATCTAACCATTGCTAGCCTGTCTAGGATCATCTCATTCCATGTTTTCCTTTCCTACATGCCCATCATAATGGATTCCCACTCTTTGGTGCCTTGCACATGCTATTCTCCTACTTTCCTCTTTCTCGCTCCTCTTCTCCCTAGCTTTCCTGGGTTCTACTCATTGTTCAAGTCTCAGGAAAATGTGATTTCCTCAAAGAAGATTTCCTGATCACCACTCCAAACTCCTCCTGTAAAGCACGCCTTCTCTTCTCTGCTTTCCCAGTATTATAGAATGTTATCATTTTAATCACTATTTTAATGAGATGTGTATTTGTGTGGCCATTGGTTTACTTTGTTTTTCTTTCTCAGTAATCTGCAGGCTCCAAGAAAGCAGGAGCAGTGTCTATTTTGTTTGCCTCCACACCCAAGTGCCTATCATAGAAACTCAATGGAAAAAAAAAATTGTTGAATGAGTAAGTGATTGAGTACGAACAAATGAGTGAGTGTGAATGAATGAGTAGTGAGCAGCTGTATGAGTAAATGAGTGAGTGAGCCTACGAGGACTTGCGGTGGTGCTCTCCTATTAGGAGCGATCAGATAAACACTTAAAAAATCAAAAGTGCATTTGCCAAATAAAACAGAACAAAGCAAGTGAGTTCTAAAGAGAAAACAAAACAATCACTAACTTGGATTATTTATGGAATGATTTGTTTGGGTTATTGAGTGGTATAACTGATAGAAGTTTTAAAAACAAATAATTATATTTTTATAAATTCCAAGGATATAAATAAACTCTGGTATGACAATTTCCTTTCATGACCTAGCACCAAAAATATTTCACCTGTCTTGAAGAATACGTGTTTACTTCTATCAAATACTGAAAGGCATGGAGATCTGTGTTTTTTCCCTTAAAGGGATAGAAATCCAGAAACAGTGTTAAATTTGTTGTTCAATTACAGTACCTATGGTGGATTTTCTGGTTATTATATTAACTTATCCTATTCCACCACTTAATTTTCTACTTCAGTTAAAAAACTCACAGTACCTATATATTTGATTATAAGCATGCAAATAAAATATTGCCTAGTAGAGGTCTCTGGAGGACATATATTAATGCCTAGTAGACTGAGGGGTTTTTATAATGTAAAACTATATGCCTAAAGTGCTTAATAGGTTCCTTCTTTGAAGCAGTTTAAATATTCTTATAAAATCTCATTTATTCTCTCAATTTGTTCAGCAAATCCTTTTAAAATATACAACCGAAAGATAAAGATAACATTTGAAATCACACAAATTCCAAATTAAGAGAATGTACATTAATGAGGTCATGATTCCTTGTTTATTTGCAGTTAAAGTATGTGCCCAGTGGGACCCTGGATTGTTGGAAGTGGTGGGACCCTTGGCACAGCTTCCCAGTCCTCAGGGGGGTCCAGGCAGGGCTGATCTCTCTCTTGGATACGAAAGGAGGAGCACCAGGCTCACACCTGTGCCCAGAGGTGGGGCTGCAGGCCTGATTTCTCAGATGCTGAGGGCAGCAACCTCTGCCCCCAGCATTCCCCACATGGACTCTAGTCCTGACTCTTACCTGGAGGCTACCAAAAGGTAAACGAGCACAGAGAACATTTTTCTGCTTCGTTGGGTAAAATTGATGCAATTTGTTTTTTCTAGAATGAAACGATTTAATGGGTATAAGAACTTCTCTAGGTTTGGGGATCCTTTTGCAACAGAATCAATCAATGTTTAGGCAAAAGATAACCACTCCTTACCCATTTCTAGAAACAGGACCTGAGATCTTTCAAAGAGACAGTCTACTCACATCCTCATCTAAGGAAAAGCTGGGCTAGGCCTCCAACAGGCAACAAGATTTTGAAGAGTGCTCCTTATCCTTATGGGCCTGGAAATGGTCCTGTAGGTGAGGCCTGATAATTTGGGGCATGAATCCAAGAGGTCTAAAGCATCTTCAAGCCCTTTTAAGTGTAAGGTGAAGCCAGCCTCTGCCATGAAGAGCTGAGTGTAAAGGCATGTCAGCTGCCAGTGGGGACATGTGTGAGGCAGACCCTGCGGGCTCTGAGAACAACCACATCTTAGGGATATTTTATACATAGCAGGTACCCTAGTAGGGAGATATATCAGCTGGTACAGCAGGACTAACATCATCTTGCCTGAGGTGGAGGGAAATCTCAAACCATCTGCAGGACTCAGGCTTCCCAACTATGGCTCTGGTCTCACAGCAGCTGTATCTTAAGAAATCGTAATACCCACAGTTGTGGGGTTTGTGCCAAGTAGGTGATAAGAGGCAGATCCAGACCCAGAGGGTAGGGTAGGCCAGGGTCTAGCCTGGGCAAGTGGGGCAGGCATTTCCATCAGGAGAATAGGTAGAGGAGAGAGACAGTTCCAGTAGGAGCCTCAGGCAGATGATTTATCTAAGGCTGTCTCTGTGGATTACATTAAAAAGGTTCACAGAACCAGTCAGTTGCAAGAAGTAATGATTTCCTTAGTATTTTATCCTAAAGCACCAATAAATTAGAGGTCTCTAATATCTGAATGTGAGGATCTCATTAAAATGATAAATGGTCTCTCCTGCTTTCATTAGTTTATAGTCCAGATAGAAGAGGCAGATGTGACTGTCTCCAAAGACGCAAAACTCCAGACCAGACAAATAGCCTGAGACTTAAATTTAGAGACAGACGAATCTGGTTCGAATGAGTCATACCGAGTGTAAAGTTAATATCTAACAGATATTAACTGAGCCAAGGTTCAGCAGAAAGATGGGGCTTTCATTTTGGAGATGGTCCTGCCTCTCCCTGGCAAGTCTGTCAGCAGCTGAAGATCAAAGGCTAAGAGGCTTGGGTTCTTGCTCTGCCTCCAATGTTTATTCTGTGACTTTTGACCGGCCATCCACGTTCTATGATCTTCAGTTTCTTCTATCTGCAAAATGCCTTCTTGCTGAGAGAAGCTAGATATGGATAAATTATTTCAAAGTCTGTAAGTGGCTACATTTCATGAGAGAGTATTTCATTAGTTAGTCCTAGTTATGGTTGATTGGAAAATGAAATGTATAGAGGGGAGTCGAGGTGTAGAGAAAGCCAGAGGTGAGGGAAGGAGCCTGTGCACCTGCTTCCCTCATGCCTCATCTCAGGGTCCCTGGGTGGGTATCACAGGTATGCTGCTGATCCTGCCCCATGCTGTCACTTATCACACAGGGAAAATGTATCAAATACTAGGGATTATGCCTCTTTAGCCATGTCTTCCTTAAAAGCAAAGTATCTTACCATCTTGACACACCCTTTTATTTTGAACTATAAAGGATGTTTATCTTTTTCCCAACATGTCTATGTACACACATAGCATTTTGCTTACAACCATGCATAGGTACTAATGCTGGACATACCTTCCTGGTATAAACAACTCTGAAACAGTAAATAAATAAGGTAGCTATTTTCTGACATTAGTCAATAAGTGGCATAAAACTGTAGCATATGGAAGGGATGCACGCTGTAAGCCCCATAGTCACCAAGGCTTTCTCTCTTATGGCACTTGTCTGCATGGCAGAGGAAGATGGAAAGAGCAAAAAACAGCCTCACTGAGCACAGAGGTAGAGCTCAAACTGGAGTTCCAGCCTGCAGACATGGCAGAATGTGTGGGGCTCACAATGGACAGGGAGAGCAGAAGTCTGCATGGGCTTTTCCCATGTGCTTGACCCTTGTCCTAAGGCCAGGTGAACGTGTGTAAGTTCATATTCCACAGGCCTAGTAAAAATGGACTACACAGGGTGGGAGCCAAACAGAGACACAAGATGCCAATGAGCAATAGGAGGTTGAATTCCAGCCAGTGAGACTGAGAGATCTCACTGAGCACTTTAGCCTGTTTGATCAGACCCAGAATAGTCATATCTTAGAAATGAGAAACATGTCCTATGGCGGGAACCAGAAGGATCTGTGATTACGTCTATGCTAAAACTTAATGCCTTAAAAGAAGACAACACGACCCAGGCTTGTCCTCTCTTATTTCTGGAATTGATGATCTGTGTTTTCTCTCCTTTCGCTCTGAATCAGGCCCCGTAGGTGTTTACCGATTTTATAGCCATCCCCTAGTACCTGCTGTATCTTTCCTTCTTCTAATGTTCTTCCATGTCCTTTCTCTTCCTTCTGTTCACTGAGATGTAAGCAAGTTGCTTGGTATCTGTGTGTTAGAAGCCTGTGACTTGACATTAGATATTTATCATCTCAGGATGTTGTCCAGCAGACAACTAGCTCTCTACCCCAGGCCTCTTTTATCTTATTTTGTTAAACAATATGATATTCAGTCATTGATGGAGATAATAATTTTGTTGTTGCTGTTATTGTAATATTAAGACTCAGGTTGAGATCCAGATTCTGCAGTGCATTTATTACTTTACGTGTCCTCTGTTTATTCTAGTGTGAAATTGTTTTCCAGATACTAATTAAGTCTATCAAGGCTTTCTTCCCTTGCTGGATAATTTGCAGTATTTGAAAACTGCATGGACCTGCTACCAGAAGTATCATTTCAGTTTGTCAAACATTGAGTCTTACATTGTCTTTTAGCACTCAATCAAGCTCATTGTCCTGCATTCATCTTTCATGACTGATTTTGCCATGGATATGAGCAATGAGCCTAATAGCCTCTCTGAGATTAAATGTGTGACTTTAAAGGTGTGGAGCAAAGAGAGAGTATGAGGTCATGGGTCCAACGTAACCAAGCTTCTATCATCACCTCTATCTATAGACAGCCTCCCTTTCTCAACTCCTCACTGAAGAAAAAGGAAGAATGTCTTAAGGGTCAAGGCAGGGCTATGGTATGTCAGAGCTCCTGAGTTCATCACTGAGTAGACAGAAACCCCAGGAATCTATTCAACACATAGTAAATAAGGCAGGCACTGGTTATCTCATTTGTTAGGTCTTTTCTCAGGATTATTAAAATTGCTCACTTAGATCTTATTAGAAAATACACCTAGACCCTCCCATTCAGGTCAGGTCACAACTGAGGGTGATTTGGTTATCAATATAGGTAGAGAACTCTGGCTGGCCAGAAAGGATGTCTAAATGTGTATAGCAATGGCAGGCCAGGTAAAGAGTCAAGGAAGGTGGGGCTCAAGGTAAAGTATCAAAGGATGCTCTGGAGGAGGTAGGATTTAAAAGCATAGGTCATTGACTTCACAGGAGTCTGTCCACATGAAACAGGACCCTAGCCAGCAGCCTGGAACTGAGAGCTAGTTCTCAGAAAGGTCAGGAAATAAGGTAGCGCTTGGGATTCAGGAACTCTTTGATGTTTTAAAGTATTCACTAAAGCAGGGTCCAGGGAAGGAATGTGATTGGGACCCAGGGTGGGGCTGGGCTTAGAAGTCCCACTATCAGATTCTTTTTATTGTGCCAAGGTTAGACCAGAGGGGGTATCCTTAACACCAAGTTTCTGGTTGAGGGCTACAGCTGATGAAGTACTCCCACTCGGACTCTGGTGGTAGGGTTAGTACTTTCTGTAAGCAGGACCAAGTAGCCTCACTGTGAGGAGGAGGCTGCATGTAAAGGCTAAAAATAGACTGAGCCCGGCAGTTGAAACATCATTTATAGACCATATTATGCATACCCTAGGACCAAATGAATGATAAAGAGGAAGCAATGAGAGGCCAGCACATAGCAACTGCTCATTAAATCCTGCAGAATTAATGATTAATGCAAAAACAGTCACCAGCTGGAAAAGAATCACTCTCAGCACTCCTCTACTGAGAACAAAGGGTTATTAATCTGAGGCATGGGTGACAATACAGCAGGATTAAATGGAGGGGCAATAATATGCTTTCAGCTATGAGGAGAACTTGGATACAGTGAAGACAAATCAAATCAATACAACCTACACTTTTCATGGGACACCTTGTCACATTAAATACCTAAGTAAACTAGGTAAACTTTACGGCAACTCCATGAAGTTGATATTACTATCCATACTTTACAGCCCAAGAAATTGAGCCTCAGAGAGACGGATTGACTGTCAAGGGTCACACAGCTGTTTCACATCTAGAATTCTGCAGTCACTTCGAAGGAAACCACGGTTTAAAGTGTTCCCTAAGACAGGACATGGAGGCAGGGCTCATGGAAACAAGCATTTTGTAAGACAGGATCTAGAAAGTTGGTATTGATGGCTCTGGAGACACGACTGGTGCACTCTAATGTTAGTGAAGAAGATTTTGTTCTTCAGAATGTGAGCAAGCTGGGGTCCCAGGTATAAATAACATTGGCAAGAGGATCAGGAGCTTGTCTGTGTTTGAGACTGGAAGGGAAATGCAAGGATCAAATTCATATCAATTGCACTCCAAAGAAAAGGAATGGATTGTGAAATCTCACAAATAGAGTTAGGTGCAGAGCTTGAGAAATATTTGCTGATGTTAATTAAGAGTGATAACGTATTTATTATTCCATCCATGAAACTTTAAGAAGTGAACATTTACACATTTAATAATTACCCTGAGATAACAGACATAACCCAAGCCTGTCCAAGGCAAACCAGGAGCTATGACACCATAGATATGGAGACAATGTCTCCACAGCAGGCTGGGGATGCCCTTGGATTCCAGGATGCAGAGTACCCAATGACTGAAGCCAGACAAGGGCAAAGGCCAGCTCTCAGTATGGAGCAATTTTGGACTCTCTTGGCAGGAAGTGTTCCCAATGGGTCCTTGGAAAACTACAAGGGGATAACTTAAAAGAGAGCACTGACCTAAATGGAAATAATAAAAGCTGTTCTGAATGGTTTGATACCCACTGATACATTGGAAATTTGTACCCTTTGACCAATATCTCCCCACTTACCCCACCTGTCAGACCCTCTATTCCCTATTTCTATGAGTTTGGCTTTTTTTAGATTTCACATGTAAGTGGTATCTTTCTCTGTCTGACTTATTTCATTTCGCATAATGTCCTCAAAGTTCTGTCCGTGTTGTCACAAATGGCTGGATTTCCTTCTTTCTCACGGCCGAATAATATTTCAGTGTGTGTGTGTGTGTGTGTGTGTGTGTGTGTGTGTGTATACACATAACACAGAATTCAGTTCTCTGTGAGTTATTGTACCAGGAATTTCTGTTCCTTGCTAGCTGCTGATTGAAAGTCACCCTTAGATTCTGGCCATACAGTCCTTTCCATACAGCAGCTCACAACATGGCAGCTAGCTTCATATAAGCCAGAAAAAGCAAGAGCCTACATTAAGACAGAAGATACAGTTTTGTATAACATCATCACATCTGTCACAAAAATGGCATCCCCTCAACTTTGAGGGATTGTTAGAAGCAAGTTACTCCAGGGGAGGGGATTTTACAAGTCTGTGAACACCAGGAAGCAGGGATCAATGGGGCCATCTTAGAAGCCACCTACCACAGTCTGCCCCCTGGTTCCCAGTTATACTCACCTCCTGGTACTCATGCTGCTGTGTAACTTTCTCCCCTTGAGTGTGGGCAGGACCTGTGACCAGTTCAACAGCCTACAACAATGTCAATCCTCCAACAACCTCATGATCTTGGAAGTGGATCCCTTCCCAAATTTTCAGATCCAGCCTGGCCGGCACCCTGAAGCAGAGGACCCAAGTAAGTTATTCCCAGATTTCAGAGAACCCTATGGTGAACCTTTGTTGTTCAGATGTTTGTACCAAACTCTCCCCATTTTCCTTACCACCCCACCCAGCAATCACCATTCTACTCCTTATTCTATCAGTTCAAAACTTTTTAAAAAAATCCCATGTATAAGTAACACTGTGAAGTATTTGTCTATCTGTAACTGGCTTATTTCATTTAGCATAATGTCTTCCGGATTCTTTCATGTTGTCACAAATGTCAGGGTTTCCTTCTTTTTAAAGGCTGAATGATATTCCATTGCATATACATACCCCTGCTGCCTCCATTGGCTGCCCTATGAAAAGCCTAATTCTTAACCCACGGGGCCCACCAGCCCTCCTGACTTTGTGTCCACAATCTCGCCACTCTCTGCTTTCAATGTCCTGTGAGGAACTTTTTATCTACTCCCTAGTTTTTATCAGAAAGAAATAAAAAAAAATGCCTGAGAGATATTCTCCCCACTGTAGCAACAGCTACCTCCTGAGAATCCTTCCCATTTTCTTATTTGGCCTGCCTTCCTCCAGCCACACTGAGAGCTTTGAGGGGAGAGAAGGAGGGAGAGAAAAATAGACAAGTGGATGAAAGCTCTGGCCACTAGTCAGACTGCTCTTGTCTGGCAGGAAGGTCCTTTGAATCCTAAATTCTCCCCTGTTCATTGCATAGGTTTCAGCTGCAGAACGTTTCTAGAGCATCTATGAGCCACTCAACCAACGTTAAATGGCTGAATACCTCTCAAACAGAGGGTTTGACTTCTGCCTTCACAAATGTACTTACAGCCTGCTTTGAGGACAGAAGCCTCTCTCCGTGCACCTGCAGAGAGGCGGGCAGCAGGTGGCTGCATCGAGGGCATCTTTTGGATTAAAGTCAGGCTGAGCAAAGACTATGAATGACCACATGGTCTGTGGAGCCCATGGTGTCTCAGCTGTCCATCATTTGAAGGGGAAGAAACCCAGTTCTATAAGCAATGCCATTTAGGAGTTCTTCCCTCGAAGTTGTTCCCAAGGCACAGACAGCAGCCTGGAATGGATGGGTCTTGTGAGCTCCTGAGATTTGGGACCCCCATAAAGTTTTTGTCACTTTTGTACCCTCTCCCCTTTTTTTTCTCTACCTTTTTATATGCTCTTTCTTCTCTGTCTCATTCTCCCTTCTAATCTCACCTTTTCTCTCCATCCTTCCTTTTCTGGTCTCCGTCTTCTCAAGAGGGAGATGAGGTAGAGAAGCATGTTGACATCATTCCCTTTTTCTATTTCTTCCAGCCTCTTGCCCCATGTTTTTTCTTCTTAACCCCACTTTTCTTACCCACAGCCCCAGACACTTTGTAGCTGTCATACAGAATAAGCCACATGGGCCCATTTGAATTTCCTCTCTCCTTCTGAGAGGAGACCAGGGACCAACCTGGATGCTAGTGACGGCTGGAAGACCACACACCTGCTCTCTCCCCCACCTTCCCTTCCTCAAAGTCCTACTGCTGTAAGTGGTGGAAAAAAGAAAATGTGTAGATGTGACAGCTTTTATCAAATCATCATGGTTTTTAATGTGCTATTTGTGCTACTCCTGTTGGCAAGAAGATGAGAGCAAACTATGTCTAGACAATTTCACACACATGAAAACACTGAAAATCAATACGCCCTCAGTGTCTATAAGCCTATACTTAGTTGGTACAGGAGAAGAAAGACTCTGGCCCACATTTAATAGCCACTCACCTGGAACAGGCACTGTATTGAGAACTCCTGGAGAGAGAAGCTGGTTAGACCTTTTCCTGTCCACTAGGGACTTGCAGTCTAGTCCAGATGGGACAAGCTCCCAGATGACTCCTCGCATTGGCTAAAGTTAATCTTCAACCAGAGCACACAGCCTCAAGGAGATGCACCTGAAAGGTACAGATAAAGGGAACCTGCCTTATCTATGAGGCTAGCAAATGACATCACTGTCTCCGGAGAAGGTGTAGCCATGGCTCACACATACATACCCCACAAATAGTCATGGCAGGAGGAAGAGTAAGGTCAGGACCTCAGAGATGCTGAAGGGTGCCCTGAGAGATTTACAGTAAGGATCAAACACACCTAGAGGTATCAGAAGTGGCTTCACAGGAGAGGTGACACTTGGCACAGGCCTCAGATGGGACAGGGCAATATGTCCTCACAGTCTGTGAGAAAGGGGACTGGAGTCATCTGAAGGGCACCTCAGTCAAAGAAGAAGACACCCCCGTGGCTCATTTCAGGAGAATGAGTGGCCCAGTTTGACTTGTGTTTCTGGAGGGTCAGTGTGCACGCTGGTCAAGGGCCCAGAGGCCTAAGCTGATTTGTGGCTTCCCCACTTACTGACTTATTCTCCCCAGCCTCATGGTTTCCATTTGTAACCTGGGCACTGATGCCTAACTCAAGGTTTTGTATTAGTCCAGGTAGTGTGAAGGAGATTGGCAGTCAGGGGCTCCACAGAGCATGTGTGCCCCTCAGTGTCAGGAATATCTGGCTCAGTACCTCCCATGGGGACTCCCCAGCTTGTACCACTGCCTCCCAGGCTTATTTGGATGTTTCTCTGAGGAGGGGAAGTTAGAACTTGACCTGAACTGAGTGGTCCTACTCCTCTCCCTTTCTAAAGCCAGGATGTGGGCTGATGTTCCGGTTTATGAGTTAACAGAGAAGCCTACAGTCACCAAGACAGAAGTGCATGAAGAACTACAAACATGAGACTGTAGCCTTTGGACTCACTTGTGCCTCTTGCCCATGCTGCTTGAGGCCCCATATCTTTGTCTCTTGTTTTCTCTCTCTTTTCCTCATTTGCTGCAGTGTTAGCGGAACAGAGTGGAAGTTAACCACCATTGCGGAGACCCTTCCAGAAGAACTGAATTACTGCCTTCAGTTACTTCATTACTAATTTAATATCATACGTGGAAAGACATGCAGCTCAGCTCCAGCATCCAGGAGACAGGCATGCTATTGTTTGTCCCAGTGAGGCTGCAGAAGCAGGACTCCTGGGGACCCGCACTCCATTTGTGAGATTGCTGTTTTCCTCCAGTTCTCCATGTTTCTAAGTTCTTTGAGGGAGATTGAGATGGAGATGGGCATGGGTGTCACAAAAACAAGAGTAGAGAGGTGGAAAGAGGTGGCAAGATGCAATAGCCAGACTGACCAGCAAAGCCTGCCTCCCTTACTTGAGTCCCTCATATTGATACATGTCTCAGCTACCTCCCCAAACAGCCTATTTCAGTTCTGCACTGGTAGCTATCATGACACTATGGCCAGTGGCCAGCTACACAGGCCTGAGCATGCGCTGCCAATCCACAAGAGGCCATATCTACAGAAGTTGACCATTCATTGTCCCTGCACTGAGTGAATTTAGGTAAGCCGCCCTCCCTCCCTCCCTTCCTCCTTTCCTGTTATTAAACATGGTCCTAGACCTGAGATAGATGTTGGTTCTGTCTTCAATTGTGTCATCTCTGCTCATAAGCACATAAAACTAAATTATTATAGCTATTCTGGGTACTTAATTCACATGAGGAAAAATGTTTCCTGAGGAATATTTGTAGATCTTAACTAGTGATTAGCAATTTGAATAACTATTTCTCCCCTCAGGAGCCTCCCCTCCATGTTTCGAGGAGGCCCACTATTCCCACCGTTTCGGTGGAAAGTGTTAGTTTATAGGTAAGATTTCTTTCAGGTATATTCTTTGGAGTAAAAGTGGTGGGTCCTAGGATAACTTATTTTCAGATTAACTAGGCGTTGCCTGATTGTTCTCTGAAGTTCTTTTTTATATTGCCATCAACAGTGTTGATAAGAATTCAATTTAAATATCCAGTAATATTAAATAATAAAGTATGGTATATTCATTATATATTGTGCGGATGGAGGTTTCTGTGCTTTGTCCTGCATCACAAACCACCCGACCTGCATGTACACAGGCAGGCTAAAAAGTATTGTTTGTGAGACTTGTGCTGCATAAGTGACCTTGGGAGCCTGATTAGTTGACATTAGCTGGCCTCCAGGTCAGAAATGACCCTTCTGAGCTAGACGCCAAGAGCCATAAATTTTGCCTTGCTTCCCCTCTGGCTCCGGGTGGGGCTGGCCTTCCTGGATTCTACTCTGGCAAACACGCCTCGTCCAGGCTCCTTAAATATATAAATACATGAAAACATAGGAGGGTAGCTCACTTCCAACTGCATGTAGGCAAACAAATACTTAACTTCAGGCTCCATCATTTGACCTATAAATACAAGCCTTATGGGGATGGTTAGTTGGAAGTCTCATTGACGATGGGGACGATGCTTCTCCCGGGCCTCTCAGTCAGGACTCCAGCCTGGCTGTCTGAGTGAATGAGGTTGATATTGTAAGTACCAAATTTGATGTAACTCTCTCTCTCATTCTCCTTTACTGCTTACTGTTGCCCTCATATACACACAGATTTCCCCTTTTTTCTATCTGATACTATTAAATTTTTATAATATCAATAAAGTGGGTTTTTTCCCCTTTTGAGACTGAGAGTATGGCTGCCGTGGATCTTTTCTTGAGAGCACATTAGTGGAAAGTCTTATGACAGCAAAAATACTTAAATATTTGTCAACATAGATAATATCAAAACAATGTGAAATGGAAAAAGGAAATAGCAGAAGAATACACCCAGTATAATATCATGCCATAAGATTACAAAACATGAAAAATAATGCAATAGATCACACGATGACCATTGGAGGGCAGGATCCTAGTTAACTAGGGGAGAAGGATGGAGGATGGATCTGGAAGAGGTTTTGATGAAGGCTTTAACTGGCAACACTCGTTTCTCAACTTACGTATGTAGGTGCATTATTCGTATGCCTGTTTGTCTTCAGTATTGCACAATTTATTTTGAAAAATTCGTAAAAATATATAAAGTGTTCTGCAAACATAAACTATTCTTATCTCTGTACGTTTGTCTTTCCCTGTATCAGGTGAGTGAGCTTTACCATGCTCTGTGTCTGAAGGATGTCTGAAGGAGAGAGTCCTGGATGAGAATGTAGACAAAGAAACTGAACCCCCCTCTTGAGGAGAAATGGGAGTCCTGGCTGGGACTTCTGCAGGCAATCTGTCTTTATAAAATATCTTTTGGGCGAGCCATGCCCAGAAAGCACACAAAGTGTTGGATCATTGGAATCTCTCTCTCAGAAATGTTTACTCATCATGGGCTTATAAATGGGTGGACCTAAAACTTGCACTCCCCATCGAGAGGGCAGAAGCAAGCCTGCTGGTTTCATCCTGAAGACAGCTGAAATGGAATGCTGAAATCACCATATGGAAGGAACCCTGAGTCCTCTAGCAGTTATTGCCTCTATTTTACAGATGAACAGACCAAGGCTAATGATGCCTTGGCTAGAAGTGCCACCATCAGGAAAAATGAAACCTGTCTTTGTTGAACTCAGGCATCACACTGCTGCCAGCCTAGGGCCTCTAGCCAAATTTCTCTAGCCGGTTTCTACCTACCTGTAGGGTAAAGTCTGGTTTTTTTAGCTGGACATTCTAGGTCTCCCCTGTCTATTCCCAGCCAGCTCTCCAGATCTATCTCCCTGCTGCCCCATGAGTGCCCTGCACACTTCTCCTGGTGGCTGCTGAGCGGACAGCACTTTCCCACCTGGTTTTTTTCATATCATTCTCTTTCCCAGAGGGCCTTATCTTTGTTGGAGTTTCACTTGGCACTTTTCAGAGCTAACTTGGTTACGTCCTCTTCGATTGTGCACATAGACAGACACACACACATATAATCTCCCTGAGAATCCTACAGGATGTTATCCTAATAGTCCTTTATTTTGCACATCCTTCAGAGGTAATATTTTTATTTGCTCCTTTACACCATCTTCTGAGGCCGGTTTCTCTATGCTCGTTTCACAGATGAGAAAAGAACAGTGGAAAGCCAAGTGAATGTCCCAACGCTGCAGGGGGAGCAGCTGATTGACACTATTTTCCTGAAGCCTGCTCCAGACATATTTTGGTCTCTGGAATCCTTCCAAGCTTCAGTTTTAACACCAATACCACTTTGCTTGTCAGTTACCTGTGTTTTTGTCTATCCTGTTAGTTTTAAAAGCCTTGTGAGCTGGGACCATTCCTCACTCAGCTATACATCCCCACAGCGCTTCTGTTCATGTTTATTTACTAAATGTCTGCTTGCTTACTGAGTCAAATCTATGCTTAGTACCTGTGTGTAAGTGTGTGGTAAGTGTCCGTATGTATGCGTCTGAATGGGTCTGTGTAAGTATGTGTATATCTATGTCTGTATGTGTTTCTGTGTGTGACATGTATGTGTGTGTGGTGTGTATGTGTATGTGTGTCTCTATATGTGTTTTCATGTGTTATGTGCCTGTGTGTGTTGTGTGGGTGCATTTGTGTCTTAGTGTGTCTGTGTGTAGATGTGCTTATTTGTGTCTGTGTGTGTTTTGTGTGTGGTATTTATATATATGCACATATGTGTGTCTCGATGTAATGGAGGAAGAAAGTGGGAAAGGTTGGTTACTCTCAGGCTACATCTGGTCTCTCAGCAGCGATAGTGACAACTCCTGGCCTGGCCAGCCTAAGGCTGAGGGCTCCACACTTTCAACTATTTGCACTCCTACTGCCAACAAGGGGATCTGGGTCCTGCTGACTAGTGCTCCAGCAAGTTTCTCCAGTCTCCTTCCCAGGACATCAACTGGTCTCTTCTCAGAAAATAGTCCATGTAAGGATGTAACCATCCTTAGACCTGACCAATCAAGCCAAGGTTTAGAAGCATATCTGTGGACTCTGAGACACCAATCCTGGTCTAGTGCAGCCATCTTTTCTGGCTTCAGTCCAGTCCCTGCCCAGATAAACGGTACTTTTGCACAAATAGAGGAGCTAGGGGCTGTTTGGCCCTAACATAGGAAGAGGTGAGTTGATCTAAGTAAGCAGACCAAAAGGGCCATGGGGGAGAAAAACTTTTCAACTATGAGTTCTCCCTGTATCTACATACAGAAAAGCAAATGTCCCTTTGTATGAATGTTAGTGGGAATTTTATCTGTCTCTTTGGTGACCTAGTACAATGAAAATGGAAAAGCGCTTCATGTTCCCAATGCAACCCTGCTGAAAGGATAAAACAGGGCTAAGAGGCCTGGTGCCCACCATATGAAGTGTTGGATGAGGGTCCTGTGGTCCCTCACTGGAGCAATGAAGAGTCAAAAAGAATAAAGCCAGCATTGCTGATGTTTCAAGAAGGAAGTGTCGACATATATTTTGGAGCCCTACTATATTCAAAGTACCATGTAAAATATTTGTGGGAGGGGGGTAAGGTATATAATCAAGTCCTTACCTCCAAATTCCATTACAATCTAGTGAAGAAGAAGGGCATACAATTTGTGACTGTATTTCAATATCCAATGAATAGTAGATAGATCTGGGTCCAAACTATACTCTTCAGACCATTCTGAGGATGGAATCATCTTGGTAATCAGGAATCTTGAGTTCTAAATTCCTATATCTGGGCCACCTACATTCTTGGAGGAGAGATTCCTCAAGAAAGTCTACCCATGGGAAGCAAGGCCATTCTTTAACCCACCAGCCTGACCTCCCCATGACTTATACATCCATCCTTCGATAGGCTCTGGTGATGAGATATCTCCATTGCCTCCCAAACTGCTCTCCAGCATTGCTTCCACCATCAGATAGTTGTCTTCATGGCTACCCTCTTAAATTATCCAATGAGCAAAGGTTACTGGGCTTCCTATAGGACATATGGCTCCTTACTAAGAGTGGGTAGAAGAGCATCTTGTTATTTCTCCAAATAAATGTCACATTCATCTGTCATCTCCAAGGACATGTGACTCCAGGAATCCTTGCAGAGAATGAGATCCTCCTCTCTTTATAATGTCCTATCAAGAATGTTTGTTGCAGCAGGACAAGCAAGCCTGAGCAAACCCAGGAACTGCCAAGTTTTTGCCCGCAGGAAGATTAATACTGATGGCATTAGCCTTTTTATTGTCCTTTTAGGAAAGTAAATAAATTGGGTCTCCTGAAAGCACTGAGGGGCCTGTGTAGAGAGATTCAGGTGAGGATGAGAAACTGAAATTATAACATGACCAAATCTTTTTTACTACCATGTTGATTCTCTTTCCATTATAGTCAGATTCCTTTAAGACATGCCTGAACTTCTGTGGTTCAATGTGGTTTCTAAATGGGTTATTGGTGAATATGTGTTCTGTTATTGGTGAACATAGGTGTTTAGATGAAAGAAGTGAGCTGGGGGTAGGAAGAGGAAAGAGGAAAATATCAGAAAGAAGTCCCAGGGAAAGAGAGGATTAAGAAGTGAAAGAGGAAGAGAAAGATGATAAATAAAGGTGACAGAGCAGAAAATTTTTGAAAAAAGAAATAAAGACCAAAGGCAGGAGATAAAGAACATGAAAAAGGAAAGGAAAGAAAGGGTAAAAGAGTGTTATGAGAGGGTAGGGGAAATAAAACAAAACAAAACAAAAAAATAGAAGAGACAGAAAAGTGTCTAATAAAAGAAAGGAGAGAGAAAACCCAAAGGGTAAAAAGAAAAATCATCTCAGGAGATACAGACATTTACATAAGTGAGAGAGCCTGCAAAAGAAAAGAGGAGGAGAGAATGAAGACATGGAGTGGTGTTAAAGCTGAGATCTGAGAAGAGAGAACAGCCTGAGAGTGGGCAGGGTCTTGGGTGGAAGGGATGGAAGCACTTTGGCTCAGGTGGAACTGATTTGATGATGTCCCCTCATCCTCTGCTCATTTCCTGGACCCTGTGGCCAAGTTGGGTGGTTAGAGTGAGGTCAAGTGAAAACTCCCCTCCATTGTTCCTGACACAGCTGCCATACCATCAGGCTTCTTGCTGTGCAGTCTGGAAGCCCTGACAATTTTTCCCCAGGTTTATAGGTATTAATTGACATATAATATTGTATATGTTTAAGGTATTGATTTGATAGGTTTATATATTACAAATGATTACCAATATGATGTTAGCTAACACCTCCATCATGTTGCATAATTACCTTTTGTTTGTAATGAGAATATTTAAGATCTACTCACTTAATAACATTCAAGTATATAGTATTATTAGCTATAATTACTATACTGTAAATAGACTTCAGAATTTATTCATCTTATAATTGGAAGTTTGTACCCTTTGGCCAATGCTACTCATTTTTCTCATCCCCAGCCTCTGGTAACCACCACTCTACTCTTTGTTTCTATGAGTTTGGCTTTTTTAGATGTCTGCCTGGCATTGCTCTCTCCTTGATTTCTTCCTAGCCTTTTGTTGCTCCTTTTCATCTCTTATAGACTTTTCTCCACTGTCCTTTAAGTTTTGGAAGCTCCAAGAACTTCACTTCTGTCCACTTTTTCTTCTATTCTGACTACTCCCTGGGACTTTGCATCTACACCCACAGCTTTACTTGCCATCAAAGCATTGACGACTCCTGAGTCTGAATGTCTAGCATTAACTTTCATTTCCCGGCAAATTAACAGATGAGTAAATATATATATATATACACACATACATATAAACACACATACACACACACACACACACATTACATGGAAGACTGAGACAATTTTCTACCACCAACTCTGAATATATACAGATAGCTTAGCTGATCCATGGAGTCTCAAACATAATATACCCAAAGGTGAGATGGTTCTTTTACTTGCTATTCCATCTCCCTCTCTAATGCCCTAACCTCCTTTTCTTTCCATTCTGTTATGTTATCATGAAATGAAACAAATAGAAACATAACTAAACAATAACATGGGGGTGGGAACCAGTGGATAATCTAGTATTGCACACTCTACAACCAGAATCTTCCCATGGAGGGGGGGCAAAATTTGCAGCCTAAAATGTACCTTTTTGGCATGAGGATTATTTTAGGCTGACTTTTTAGAAACAGAAGACTCAATACATTTTCCTTTTTACATCCCTCTTAACTGCCTCCCTGACCCATATTAGGTAGGGAGCTGTCACCAAGAAGACAGCTACCATCAAGATAACTTTTTGTTGCATAAAAAAGAGTTCTCTGCCTAGCATGGCAAACATTCGTTTACCAAACATTTGCACTTCTCATCTTCTTATGAATTGTCACCCCACCCCCTTTTAAGTTCCAAGCTGCTATTCCCTTCTCCTTAACTCAGGGTAGCAACATATAAGCCTCATTTGCCTGAGATCCTGTGGGTCTCATATTCTAATGGGGTCCCTGTATGTATGCAATTAAAGTTGTTTTTCTCCTGTCAAGCTTGATTAGACTAGCCAGAAGAACCTAGAAGGGTAAAGATTTTTTTTTTTTCCTTCTTGACAACTACAATAGACCACTGAGTTTAGATCTCTAAAATATATCTACTTCTTTCTTTCTGTAGGGGTTATTTTAACCTAGAATTTTATGGCATTGATGGAGAAACATAGAAGACTTGGTATTTTCTCTGTAAATTCATTAAATATGCCCTGGGAACAGCCACAGCTCAGGAGTGTTAGTTCCGGATCATTTCCCACTCAGTGTCACATATCTTACAGTTAAAAATAAAGCATAAGCACAGTCTGGAGGCCAGACAGATGACTTTGAACTTTATTATGTGGGCAGTGGAGGAATTACTTAAAACATATAAAAGGGGAATGCCACTGAGCACTTACTGCATTCTGAAACTAAATAAGAACGTTTGGTTATTCCATGTGAGTGTTTCTTATATCTCCCTTCTTTCCATGCTATGGTCATCCTCTATTAACTTGTTTTTACCTCCATTATACCTTTTCAAACCCACCTTTGTAACAATTCTTGATTAATCTTTCTAAAACATTGATTTCATCACATCATCCATATGCCCCCACGTGTCTAATGATTCTTCATTATCCAGATTACAGAATGATGATTCTCGTTTGCTACTGTCAGACTAGCTTGTAGCAAAACAATGTTCCTGAAAATAACTAGAAAATCTTGTCAAAACACACCAATCAATACTTTCAGATATTGGAGACCTACCAGGAAAGTGGAGAATTTGAACGACCCAGAGAGAAAGGAAGCACACAGAAGTGATCCCAATATTTGGCACTGGTTTCCCTGTTGAGGCATTTTCCAATTCTCCAATGGTAGCTGAAAGGCTACAAGGGTGACAGTAAAGGGAAAAGCTGAAAGGTATATAAGATAAGCAGAGTCCTTGGCAGTGGTACAAGGTAGGGTGATAAAATCAGAGTTCAAGTTCTACTATTAAGAAAGGTCCTGGTAAACACCCAGGCCATTCATTTGGAATTTTCAAAGCACTACATCTTGTCCTTACAGGACACAAGAAATAAAACAACCCTCCTCCCTAGCCTGAAGGCTAGGTTTAAATTAACTTGTTCCCTGATAGATTAAGTGATCTGACTTTATGCTAACTGCCTACCAAAAGCAAACTTAAATCCTCTCTGTAAGAAGGTAACATCATTCATAAATGTAACTTATCTCTAGAATTTTCTGTCCACAATATCTGACATTCAATCAATATATCAGACATGAGACAAAATCATATTATTGAAAATTAAAAGCTAATAAACAAAGCAATATATAAATACAAATGTTGCCATCATCAGATAAGGGCTTTTAACAAACTATAATTAAATACTATGTTCAAAAATTTATAGGACAATGCAAAGAATTTCAGGAGAGTAAATATATGTTATATAATTATATTTTAATTACATTTTAATATAATTAATTACATTTTAATATATATTATTTATATTAAATTAAGTATATATTATATTTAAATAATATAAATTAAATATATATTAAATTTTTTTAAAAATTAAAATTACATTTTATTATATATTTAATATAATTACTATACAATTATATATTTTTTCTCCATTCTTGTCATATATATAATAAATATAAATAAACATATAAATATATATTTAAATATTAAATTTTATAAATTAAATATATATTAAAATTACATTTTAATGCAATTAATGTACATTTTAATATAATTACTATACAATTATATTATACATATATTACTTTTTTCTCCATTTTTGCCATATATATATATATATATAAAGAAAAATAGATGTAATATAATAATAGGTGTAATAAAAATAAACACATTAAGGGGGAGTTCCGAGCTGGTGGAATAGCAGGGGGACCCTGAACTTGCCTTGTCCTTTGAATACAACTGGATCAACATTTAACTATCTTGAACAACCAGGAAGAGAATCGAAGAGCACGGAAACAATCTGCACAGTTGGAGTGAGAGAATTCGGCAGAGGTGAGCTTCAGAGCCCTGAATTGGGGGGTTGGGAAACCACGGACAGGAAGGGAAGGGGGCCGGTTCCTGGAGCAAAGTCAGAAAGATGGAGAAAGTTGGAAAGAAGATAGCGGGTTGTGACCACACAATAAGCCGTGGTGAGGAGATCCCGTGGGTCTCTCAGAGAGAGATTGCTTCCCTTCCTGGAGGGCATATGGAAGAGCATATTGATCCTCTCCAAGACAAAAGGACAGCCTGGGAGCCATTGAGAGGAGCTGAGCTGCAGAGTCAGAGGGGCATACAGAGGGCAGAAAACCTCCTAACTTTCCAGTGTGAGCCACAATAGGATTAAACCTCTGTGTGCATGCCGATTGGTCACTTTGCTGGGGTTGACTGAGCAGAGAGGAGAGACTGGAACAGATTGCGAATAACCTGGCCAGTCCTTTTCACTGTCTGCCACAATAGATTCAAGCCTCTGGGTTGGCTTTCCAGGGACAAAGGGGAATAGGGAACTGAGTCAAGTGCAGATGGCCGGTAACCTGGCTCCAGCTTTTCACTAAGCATTACAGTAAACACCAACCTCTGCATGAGCACTGTGTGATGGCTCTTCAGGGACCGCATGGGGCTAGGCAGGCCCCAAGCCTCACCAGTGGGGAATGGGAGTGGGTGCATACATTACCATTGGCCAGAGATAAAATAAAGATCTGTGACACTGGGCATGCCAACAACCTGGGCACAGACAGGCTAGGGCAGATAATTGATGAGGGCCTTGGTCACAGAAGATTGGTTACTTTTCTAAGACAGCCTCTTGGGAAGTGGCTGCTGGGAGATCTGAACCCCAGGGACGAGATGGTGAAGTGATGCTGTATTCTTCCTCTTCCACAAGCCCTCCCTCCTCCCACCCAAGCAGAGTCACTCCAGAGAGAAACACAGCACATTTAGTGGGGGCTGGAGGCCCCTACACTGAGCCCCACCCACCTGACCTGGCAGGAGCATCTTTACAAGGGCAAGTCAGGTTTGAGCCAGCAGAGCAGGTCTCTCCCTCAGAGAAGATCAACAAAAACCCCAGCTCTCCCAAAACTACTGATTAAAGAAAACCAAAAAACCAGCTTCCCGCTTAACTTCACAAACAAACCAAAGCATACTTAGTTAAAGGACCAAACACTCTCCACTACAAGCAAGGAGGAACTCTGTAGAGGAATAACCAGTGGGAAAGAGCAGCCAAAACACAACAGCAGAGTATACACAGCATGCACCAGTATCACTTCCTGAGGATATTGTTGTTGTTGTTGTTGTTGTTATTTTTGTTGTTGTTGTTGTTACTGTTTTTGCTATTTGTTCTTTTTCCTTCTTTTTTTTCCTTTCTCTTTCTTTCCTCCTTTCTTTTCTGGAAAAAAATGACTAGAAGAAGAAATTTGGAGCAAAAGAAAGAACAAGAGGGAGTACTCTGTGCCATAGACGTAATCAATATGGATATAAGTAAGATTTTGGAACTAGAATTCAAAACAATGATTATAAATATACTAGCTGGGGTTGAAGAAAGCATAAAGACACTAGAAAATCCCTTACTGAAAAACAAAAGAACTAAAATCTAATCAGGCTGAAATTAAAAATGCTATTACTGGAATGCAGTCAAAAAGCCTCTAGTTGCTAGGGTAGTCAAGGCAGAAGAGAGAGTCAGGGATATAGAAGACAGAATGATGGAAAGTAAGGAATCTGAGAAAAAAAAAAGAGAAAAACAAATACTGGATCATGTGGGGAGACTTCAAAACAATCAGTGATACCATAAAGTGCAATAATATTCAAATAATAGGCATCATGGAAAATGAGGAAAGAGGGGGAGGGAAGAAGGTTTTTTTGAACAAATTATAGTTGAGAACTTCCTTAATCTGGGGAATGAAACAGGTATTCAAGTCCAGGAGGCACAGAGAACCCACCTAAAAATTAAAAAATAAATAAATAAAAATTTAAAAAATAGGTTAACACCCTGACAAATAATAGTGAAGTTTGTAAATTTTAGAGACGAAGCGAAAATCTTGAAAGCAACGTGAGACAAGAGGTCATTAGCCTACAAGGGTAGAAATATAAGGCTGGCAGCAGACTTATCCACAGAGACTTGGCAGGCCGGAAAGGGCAGGCATGTTATATTCAAGGTGCTAAATGAAAAAAATATACATCCAAGAATATTTTATTCAGCAAGGCTTTCACTCAGAATGGAAAGAAAGATGGAGAGCTTCCAGGACTAAAAGAAACTAAAGGAATTTGTGATTACTAAACAAGTCCTGCAAGAAATATTAAAGGGGATCCTTTGAGCAAAGAGAGAGCCTAAAAGTAACAAAGACCAGAAAGGAGCAGAGATGATCTAAGGAAACAGTGAATTTACAAGTAAAAAAATGACACCAAGTTCATATCTATCAATAATTACTCTGAAAGTAAACCGACTTAAGTCTCTAAAAAAAAGACGTGGAATATCAGATTGGATGAAAAAACAAACCCATCCAAATGCTGTCTATAAGAGACTCATTTTAGACCCAAAAACACTTCCAGATTGAAAGTGAGGGGGTGGAGAATGAACTATCATGTTATTGGACATCAAAAGAAAGCTGGGGTAGTAATCCCAATATCAGACAAATTAGATTTTAAACCAAAGTCTGTACTAAGAAGTGAAAAGGGACACTATATTCATACTTAAGGGGTCTATCCAACAAGAAGATTTAACACTTATAAATATTTATACCCCTAAATTGGGAGCAGCCAATTATGTAAATCAAATAATAACAAAATTAAAGAAACACATGGATAATAATACAATAATAGTAGGGAACTTTAACTCCCCACTCAAGCAATGGACAGGTCATCTAAGCAGAAGATCAACAAGGAAACAAGGGCTTTGAATGACACCCTGGACCAGATGGACTTCACAGATATATTCAGAGCATTTTATCCTAATGCAACAGAATACACATTCTTCTCGAATGCACATGGAATATTCTCCAGAATAGATCACATGCTGGATCACAAATCAGGTATCAACTCTTACCAAAAGATTGGGATAATCCCCTCATATTCTCTGACTATAATGCTTTAAAACTTGAACTCAATCACGAGAGGAAATTTGCAAGCAACTCAAACACCTGGAGGTTAAAGAGCATCCTTCCAAAGAATGAATGGGTCAATCAGGAAATTAAAGAAGAATTTAAGAATTTATGGAAACAAATGAAAATGAAAACACCACTGTTCAAAACCTTTGGGATGCACCAAAGCGGTCCTAAAAGGGAAGTATATAGCAATGCAAGCCCTTCTTGAGAAACAAGAAGAAAAGTCTCAAATACACAACCTAGCCTTACACCTAAAGGAACTGGAAAAATAACAGGAAATAAAGCCTAAATCCAGCAGAAGAAGAAAAATAATGAAAATTAGAGCAAAAATCATTGACATAGAAACCAGAAGAACAGTAGAAAAGAGCAATGAAACTAGGAGCTGGTTCTTTGACAGAATTAATAAAATTGATAAACCCTTAGCCAAATTTATCAAAAAGAAAAGAGAAAGGGCTCAAATAAACAAAATATGAATGAAGGAGGATAGATCACAAACAACACTGAAGAAATACAAACAAATATAAGAACGTATTATGAGGAACTGTATGCCAACAAATTAGGCAATCTGGAAAAAATGGTTGCATTCCTGGAAACATAGAAACTATCAAAAGAGAAATAGGAAGAAATGGACAAATGGACATCTGAACAGACCAATAACCAGCAAGAAAATGGAAGAAGTAATAAAAAATCTCCCAACAAATAAGAGTCTAGAACCAGATGGCTTCCCAGGGGAATTCTACCAAATATTTAAAAAAGAATTAATACATATTCTTCTGAAGCTGTTTTAAAAAAATGGAAATCAAAGGAAAACTTCCAAATGCATTCTATGAAGCCAGGATTACCTTGATCCCAAAACTAGACAAAGACTCCATGAAAAAAGAAAATTACAGACCAATATCCCTGATGAGCATGGTTGTCAAAATACTCAAGAAGTTACTAGCCAATAGGATCCAACGATACATTAAAAGAATTATTCACCACTACCAAGTGGGATTTATTCCTAGGGTGCAAGGGTGGTTCAACATTTGCAAATCAATCAACATGATACATCATTAATAAAAGACAAGAACCATATGATCCTCTTGATGGATGCAGAAAAATCATTTGACACAATACAACATCCTCTCTTGATTAAAACTCTTCAAAGGGTAGTGTTAAAGGGAACATACCTCAATATCATAAAAGCCATCTATGACAAGCCCCCAGTGAAATCATTCTTAATGGGGAAAAAATGAGAGCTTTTCCCCTAAGGTCAGGAACATGATAGGGATTCCCATTCTCACCACTGTTGGTCAACCTAAAACTAGAAGTGCTAGCCTCAGCAATCAGACAACGTAAAGAAAGAAAAGGTGTTCAGATTGGTAAAGAAGAAGTCAAACTCTCACTCTTTGCAGATGAATCTATGATACTTTACGTGGAAAACCCAAAAGACTCCACCCCAAAATTGCTAGAACTCATACAGTGATTCAGCAACGTGGCAGGATACAAAATCAATGCCCAGAAATCAGTTGCATATCTATACACTAACAATGAGACAGAAGAAAGAGAAATTAAGGAATTGATCCCATTTACAATTGCACTAAAAACCATTAGATACCTAGGAATAAACTTAATCAAAGAGGTAAAGGATATGTACTCTAAAAACTACAGAACACTTATGAAAGTAATTGAAGAAGACACAAAGAAATGGAAAAACATTCCATGCTCATGGATTGGAAGAATAAATATTATTAAAATGTCTCTGCTACCCAGAGCCATCTACACATTTAATGCAATTCCTATCAAAGTACCATCGACATTTTTCACAAACAATCCTAAAATTTGTTTGGAACCAGAAAAGACTCCAAACAGCCAGTGGAATGTTGGAAAAGAAAACCAGGGGTGCCTGGGTGGCTCAGTCATTAAGCATCTGCCTTTGGCTCAGGGCTTGATCCCAGTGTTCTGGGATCAAGCACCACGTCAGGCTCCTCTTCTGGGAGCCTGCTTCTTCCTCTCCCACTCCCCCTGCTTGTGTTTCATCTCTCACTGGCTGTCTCTCTCTCTGTGTCAAATAAATAAATAAAATCTTTATAAAAAAGAAAAGAAAAGAAAAGCTGGGGGCATCACAATGCCTGGCTTCAAGCTATATTATAAACCTGTAATTATCAAAACAGTATGGTGCTAGCATAAAAACAGACACATAGATCAATAAAACAGAATAGAGACTCCAAAAATGGACCCTCAACTCTATAGTCAACTAATCTTTGACAAACCAGGAAAGAACATCCGATGGAAAAAGGACAGTGTCTTCAATAAATGGTGCAGGGAAAATAAGACAGCCACATGCAGAAGAATGACATGCAGAATGGACAGTCCATTATCTTACACCATACACAAAGATAAACTCTAAATGGATGAAAGAACTCAACATGAGACAGGAATCCACCAAAATCCTACAGGAGAACACAGGCAGTAACCTCTTCGACCTTGGCCACAGAAACTTCTTGCAAGACATGTCTCTAAAGGCAAGGGAAACAAAAGGAAAAATGAACTATTGGGACTTCGTCAAGATAAAAAGCTTCTGCACAGCAAAGGAAACAGTCAACAAAACTAAAAGGCAACCTACAGAATGGAAGATATTTGCAAATGAAGTTACAAATAAAGGGTTGTTATCCAAGATCTATAAAGAACTTATTAAATTCAACACCCAAAAATCAAATAATCCATTCAAGAAATGGACAGAAGACTTGAATAGACATTTTCTCAAAGAAGACATACAAATGACCAACAACAGATGGAAAAATGCTTCACATGACTTGTCATCAAGAAAATTCAAATCAAAACCACAATGAGATACCACCTTACACCAGTTAGAATAGTTAAAATAACAAGACTGGAAACAACAAATGTCGAGGAGGGTGTGAAGAATGAGGAACCCTCTTACACTGTTAGGAATGCAAGCTGGTACAACCACTTTGGAAAACAGTATGAAGGTTTCTCAAGTACTTAAAAATAGAGCGACACTATGACCCAGCAATTGCACTACTAGGTATTTACTCTAAAGATACAGATGTAATGAAATGAAGGGGCACCTGCACCCCAATGTTCATAGCAGCAATGTCCACCATAGCCAAACTGTGGAAGGAGCTGAGATGTCCTTCAACAGATGAATGGATAAAGAAGACGCGGTTCATATATACAATGGAACATTACACAGCTATCAGGAAGGATGAATACCTACCATTTACATCAGTGTGGATGGAACTGGAGGGTACTATACTAGTGAAGTCAGTCAGTCAGAGAAAGATAATTATTATATGGTTTCACTCATATGTGGAACATAAGAAATAGTGCAGAGGATTATAGGCGAAGGGAGGGAAAACTGAATGGGAAGAAATCAGAGAGGGAGACAAACCATGACAGACTCGACTCTGTGAAACAAACTGAAGGTTGTAGAAGGGGAGGTGGGTAAGGGGATGGGGTAACTGGTTGACAGTCATTAAGGAGGGCATGTCATGTGATGAGCACTGGGTGTTATACACCACTGTTGAATTATTGAACACTACATCAGGAACTAATGATGTCTTATATGTTGGCTAATAGAATTTTAAATAATAAAATTAATTGATTAATTAATGAATACTTTGGGAACACAGACACACAAAAGAACTGGAGGGTATTATGCTAAGTGAAATAAGCAAATCAAAGAAAGAGAATTAGCATATTCACTCATATGTGCAAGGGGTGAGACTGTTCACTCTTCTAGGAGTGCATCTGTGAGGGGTGATGTTCACAGAGTTTCCTCAGGGGATAAAAAAGCCAGCATGTGCCATCCCCCCTCCACTCCACCCTTCAGCATAGGTACAGAGACACCTATTCAGGGCAGCTAAATTAGACACTGGTTGTTTAGCTTGCTTTGCTCAAAATCCCATGGTCTTGTGCTCTGGGACAACTGGCCTTCTTGGTCAAACCTATATCAGTCCCAGCACACTGAGACCCACCCCAGAAGACTGGGCAGGTTCTGGCCATATCAGTTTCCTAAGGTTTGGAGTTTTAAAAATCAGCAGGCTTGGCTGAGATAGAGCCCAACATGCATTGCACTGCTCCAGGCAGAAAAGCAACCTGGAGACACCAGCATGAAAACAGCGATCTGAAAAATATCTGGGATGCATAAGGTGAAATTATTTGCTCTTCTGGGAGTACTTCCCTGACAGCAGCAAGCATCATAAACCTTCTCTCAGGACAAAGCTGCTGGTTGATGCCATTTCCTACCCCAGCCCCTCAGCATAAACCAACTTCAGTAAACAGCACAATGCAAACACAGGCTGCCTAATCTGCTTACACCAAGTTCCAAATCCCTGCCCTCTGCTGGTAATGCTTTTCTCAGGTAAGTGTGCCTAAGGATGAGCTCAGTGGGCCCCATCCTCAGCAGAAACTCCTACACTCACAATGTCTACCAACCATAGAGTTCTGCAAGGCTTCAGTCCTAGAAGTAGCATCAGATCTCATTTAAGAAGCCAACCAGGGCACACACACTTAAAACTCACCACCGTCTGGTCAAGGACTGAACACTGCTGACTGGAGGCAAGGAGAACCTCTGCAGATGACTGACCTGAGGAATAGAGTAGCCAAAACAAAGCAGCAGGGTACACACAGCGCATAAAAGACATACTCCCTGACACACCAGGCCCAGGACACTATACGACCTCTTCCTCATGAAGCCATTATTATCAGGAACAGGAAACATAAGAGGCATTTCTAACACAGACAATAAGACAGGACCTGGACAAAATGCCAGGTCAAAAGAAAGAAGAGGAAAAGTTCACAGCCAGAGATCTAATCAAAACAGATAAAAGTAATATGCCTAATACAGAATTTAAAGCAACAATCATAAGGATACTCATTGGGCTTGAGAAAAGGAGGGAAAACATCAAAGAGATAAAATACCATCCTTAAGATAAGATGCCATCCTTATCACAGAGATAAAAGAGCTAAAAAACAGTCAGGCAGAAATGAAAAATACAGTATCTCAGATTCAAAACTGACTGGATGTGATGACCACAAGGATGGAAGAAGTAGAGGAATGAATAACTGATAGAGAAGAATTATGGAAAATAATGAAGCTGAACAAAACAGAGAAAGAAAAATCATGGAAACAAGTGAAAATGAAAACATGACAATCCAAAACCTTTGGGATGCAGCAAAAGCAGTCATAAGAGGGTAGTATATAGCAATACAGGCCTACTGCAAAAAGAAAGAAAAATCTCAAATGCATAACCTAACCTTACACGTAAAAGAGCTAGGAAAACAAAAACCAAACAAACAAAGGATAAAGCCAGCAGAAGAAGAGAAATAATAAAGATTGGAACAGACATAAATGATATAGAAACAAGCAAACAAACAAAAAGCCAGTAGAACAGATCAATGAAACCAGGGGATGGTTCTTTGAAAAAAATAATAAAATTGATAAACCCCTAGCCAGACTTATTAAAAAGAAAAGAGAAAGACCCAAATAAATTAAATCACAAACGAGAGAGGAGAAATAACAATCAACACCACAGAAACACAATTATAAGAGAATATTATGAAAACTTATATGCCAACAAATTGGACAATTTGGAAGGAAAGGATAAATTCCTAGAAACATAAACTACCAAAACTGAAACAGGAAGAAATAGAAAACTTGAACAGACTGATAATCAGTGAAGAAATTGAATCAGTAATCAAAAGTTTCCCAAAAAAACTAAACAAAGCCAGATGGCTTCACAATGGAATTCTACCGAACATTTAAAGAAGAGTTAATACTTATTCTTCTGAAACTAGTCCACAAAACAGAAATGGAAGAAAAACTTCCAAAGTCATTCTATGAGGCCAGCATTACTCTGATTCCAAAACCAGACAAAGATTCCACTATAAACCAATATCCCTGATGAACTTTGGATACAAAAATTCTCAACAAAACACTAGTAAATTGAATCTAAAAGTACATTAAAAGAATCATGCAAGGGTGCCTGGGTGGCTCAGTTGGTTAAGCATCTGCCTTCAGCTCAAGTCATGGTCCCAGGGTCCTGGGATCGAGCCCCACATTGGGCTCCCTACTCAGCAGGGAGTCTGCTTCTCCCTCTTCCTCTGCTGCTCCCATTGCTTGTTCTCTTTCTCTCTCTCTCTCTCTCTCTCTCTCTCTCTCTCTCTGTCAAATAAATTAATAAAATCTTTAAAAAAATAATCATTCAGATGATCAATTGGGATTTACTCCTGGACTGCAGGGGTGGCTCAATATTCACAAATCAATCGATGTGTTACACCACATTAGTAAAAAGAAGGATAAAATCCATATGATCCTCTCAATAGATGCAGAAAAAGCATTTGACACAGTTCAACACTCATTCACCATAAAAACTCTCAACAATGTAGGGATAGAGGGAACATACCTCAATATAACAAAGGCCATATATGAAAAACCCACAGCTAATATCACCCTCAATGAGGAAAAACAGAGAGCTTTTCTTTGTGGTCAGGAACAAGACAGGGTTGTCCACTCTCACCACTCTTATTTAACAGAGTACTGGAAATCTAGCCTTAGAAATCAGACAACAAAAAGAAGTAAAAAGTATCCAAATAGGCAAGGAAGAAGTCAAACTGTCAGGATTTGCAGATAACATGATACTCTACGTAGAGAACCCAAAAGACTCAACCAAAAAATTGCTAGAACAGATACATAAATTCAGTAACGTCTCAGAATACAAAGTCAAAGTACAGAAGTCTGTTGCATTTCTATAGAACAACAATGAAGCAGCAGAAAGAGAAATCAAAGAATCAATCCCATTGACAATTGCACAAAAACAAAAAACAACCTTCAGAATGGGAGAAGGTAATTGCAAATGACACAGCTAATGAAGGTGTAGTATCCAAAATATGTAAAGAACTTACAAAACTCGACACCTAAAAAACAAATAATACAGTTACGAAATGTGCAGAAGAAATGAGTAGACATTTTTCTGAAGAAGGCATAGATGGCTGACAGACACATGAAAAGATGCTCAGTGTCGCTCATCATCAGGGAAATACAAATCAAAACTACATACCAGCTAGAATGGCTAAAATTAACAACATAGGAAACAAGAGGTGTTGTTAAGGATGCAAAGAAAGGGGAACTTTCTTATACTGTTGGTGGGAATGCAAACTGATGCAGCCACTCTGGAAAACAGTATGGACATTCCTCAAAGAGTTAAAGATAGAACAACCCTATGATCCAAAAATCGCAGTACTAGGAATTTACTCAAAGGATACAAAAATACTGATTCAAAGGGACACATGCAACCCAATGTTTATAGCAGCACTATCAACAATAGCCAAGCTATGTAAAGAACCCGAACGTCCATCAACTGATGAACATGTAAAGAGAATATTACTCAGCCATAAAAAAGAATGATATCACAAGGTGCCTGGGTGGCTCAGTCGGTTAAGTGTCTGACTCTTGATTTTGGCTCAGGTCATGATCTTAGGGTTGTGAGAATGAGCAGAGTCTGCTCAAGATTCTCTCTTTCTCTCTGCCCCTCCCTGTCCCACTGTCTCTTTCTCTCTCTCTCTCTCTCATAAATAAATAAATATCTTTAAAAAATAAAAGAATGGCATTTTGCCATTTACAATGATGAAGATGGAGCTATAGAGTATTATGCTAAGCAACATAAGTCAAAGAAAGACAAATACCGTATGATTTCAGTCATATGTGGAATTTAAGAAATAGAATAGATGAACACATGAAAAAAACAAAAGACAGAGAGGCAAACCAGGAAACAGATTCTTAATTATAGAGAACAAACAGGGTTACTGGAGGGGAAGTGGGCAGAAAGAACCAGTTAAAAGGGCAATGGGTTAAGGAGGGCATTTGCTGTGATAAGCACTGGGTGTTGTATGTAAGTGATGGATCACTAAATTCTACACCCAAAAGTAATGTTACGCTGTATGTTTACTAACTGGAATTTAAATAAAAACTTGAAACAAAATTTTAAAAAATTAAAAATGGTTGAAAGCAAGATGATGAAAAAAAGATACACCATGCAGCATGAAGAAAAACAAGTCTTCACAAAAACAGACACATAGACCAATGGGACAGAATAGAGAACTCAGAAATGGACCCTCGGCTCTTTGGGCAACTAATCTTTGACAAAGCAGGAAAAAACATCCAGTGGGAAAAAGACAGTCTCTTCAATAAATGGTGCTGGGAAAATTGGACAGCAACATGGAAAAGAATGAAACTTGACCACTCTCTCACACCATACACAAAGATAAACTCCAAATGGATGAAAGACCTCAATGTGAGACAGGAATCCATCAAAATCCTAGAGAACATAGGACGCAACCTCTTTGACATCGGCCACAGCAACTTTTTTCATGACACATCTCCAAAGGCAAGAGAAACAAAAGAAAAAATGAACTTGTGGGACTTCATCAAGATAAAAAGCTTCTGCACAGCCAAGGAAACAGTTAAAAAAACTAAGAGGCAGCCCACGGAATGAGAGAAGATATTTGCAAATGACACTACAGATAAAAGATTAGTATCCAAGATCTACAAAGAACTTCTCAAACTCAATACAAGTGAAACAAATAATCAAATAAAAAAATGGGCAGAAGATATGAACAGACACTTTTCGAATGAAGACATACAAATGGCTAACAGACACATGAAAAAATGTTCAAAATCATTAGCCATCAGGGAAATTCAGATCAAAACCACATTGAGATACCACCTTATGCCAGTTAGAATGGCAAAAATTGACAAGACAGGAAACAACAAATGTTGGAGAGGATGTGGAGAAAGGGGATCCCTCTTACACTGTTGGTGGCAATGCAAGTTGGTACAGCCACTTTGGAAAACAGTGTGAAGGTCCCTTAAAAAGTTAAAAATTGAGCTACCCTATGATTTAGCAATTGCACTACTGGGTATTTACCCCAAAGATACAGACGTAGTGAAGAGAAGGGCCATATGCACCCCAATGTTCATAGCAGCATTGTCCACAATAGCTAAATTGTGGAAGGAGTCAAGATGCCCTTCAACAGATAACTGGATTAAGAAGTTGTGGTCCATATATACAATGGAATATTACTCAGCCATCAAAAAGAACGATTTCTCAACATTTGCTGCAACATGGAGGGGACTGGAGGAGATAATGCTAAGTGAAATAAGTCAAGCAGAGAAAGACAACTATCATATGATTTCTCTCATCTATGGAACATCAGAAATAGGAAGATCAGTAGGAGAAGAAAGGGAAGAAGAAGGGGGGGGGGGTAAACAGAAGGGGGAATGAACCATGAGAGACTATGGACTCTGGGAAACAAACTGAGGGCTTCAGAGGGGAGGGGGTGTAGGGGATTGGGATAGGCCGGTGATGGGTATTAAGGAGGGCACGTATTGCATGGTGCACTGGGTGTTATGTGCAAGTAATGAATCATGGAACTTTACATCAAAAACTAGGGAGGTAGTGTATGGTGACTAACATAATATAATAAAAAATTATTATAAAAAAATAAAATACTAGTTGTATTGAGAAAAAAAAAGAATCTTCTATTAAAGTACACAATAAACCCTGAAAAAAAAAACAAGTCTTATGTAACTATATTACTATCAGACAAAATAAATATTAAGTCAATAAGCCTTACTAGAAATAAAAAGGGACATTTCAAATGAATGAAAAATAGCACCAGGATAGATAAGGAAAATTATGTCACTAAATTTCAAAATTATCTTGGATAGATTCATAGGAAAACATAACTAACCAAAACTGACATATGAATAAATAGAAGACCTGAATAGACCTAATCAGTATTAAATAAATTGAATTAGTAATTTAAAATCTTCCCACACACAAAAACCCAAGTCTAAGTGGCTTCCCCAGAGAATTCTTCCAAACATAGTAAAAATAAACATAAAATACTAATTCTTCCAAATAATAAATTAAAAGATCAGACATCATATACTGAAGGGTGTGTGGCAAAAGGTAAGACATGCCCTCAAAAGAATTAGCTATAATTTAGGAAGAGCACACTCAGCCTTACCCAAGTCAATAATAGTGCAATGAATTTTGTAGTTAAGCCCCAAAGTGATTGCTACAGATAGAAATTTTGTATTAGAGAATACTAACCACCAAATAACTATTTAGACATATTCTAGCTTACTGTGACTCCATGTTGGTGTTCTAGATTTGTGAAAGGTTTGTCTTCTCACACCCTGGAGAAGTGTCTCTTGGCTCAGACACATTAACCAATGGAAATTCAAGGGGGACGCTAAGAAGAGTCAGATCTTCAGGTTTGGGGGACTGAGGCCATCCCCATGCCTCTGTAGCAAACTCATATGGTTAAATACAGAGACATCACTTTTCTATATGCATTATTTTTCAGAGAAAGCTTTCTCTTCTTTGAGGACTATGTCTCATATATGATCAGGTAAATGCTTTCTGCTTTTTCTTGGATTCTAGCTCTACACAGGAAGCTATGCTGAATTTTATTTTCCTATTAAAACAGTCTGATACAACGTTGCATTATTCATGTATTCACATTCTCTTGTTTATCCTGTGCTAATAGTGTTTCTGTAATGAAAGGATATTTAAGAGTTGGGATAATTATCACACTTGTAAATTTCCATAACTCTTTCTTAAATCTTCTATTTAATAGGCAGTATTGATAGCTGAGCAAATACAGAAGTAGGAGGGCATTGATCACCTTTTTAATAGGATGAGGGAATATACCTCCCCCTTACACTTACAGTAAATGTCATGTTGACCACTAGTATGGACATCATTATTTTCATTTATTCGATCAATCACTCAGTCATGCCTTTACAAATATTCACTGTTTTTCTTTACCAGGCTCTGTGCTGAGTGTACAAAGTTGAATAAGACAGTTCTCACCTTTCAGGAGCTTACAGTAGAGCATGGAGACATCGATGTTAGCAATATGGAGTGATACACAGAGACAAATTCCGTAGCAGTGCCAGGAACCAGGAGCAGAGGACTCAGAGAAAATGACTTTGGAGGAAAGCAAGTTTCATAAAGGAGGTGAACATTAAGCCAAGTCTTGAAAGATGGATGAGTAGGAGAGGAGCTTGCGAAAAGAGAGAGAGTGAGAAAGTAAAAAGCCTTCTTTCATCCAGGAGTGGGGGATCAGGAGTGGGAGTGCGGAGGAAGTGAATCTGTTTGTTTAATAAATATTTCTTGAGTATCTACTATGTGTCTTGAGTTGTGTTTAGTATAAGAGATGCAAATATTAATAAGGCACCATCTCTGTTCTTAGGGAGATCCCGATCTTTTGGAGAGATCAACTGACTTACAAACGTTTGCAGTAACCTTGGAAGGTGTTACGATGGGGGAACCACGAGCTGTTACAGTTCACAGATTAGCAACCCAGATTAGGAAGGTTGGGTAAGGCTTTTCTGACCAGGTGACGTCTAAGCAGAGTCTGGTTAGAGGAAAAGGAGTTGGTCAGAGAACAAGGTAAAAAAGAATTCTCTGTATGAGAATCAAGGTTTTGGAGGCATGGAGGCAGAGTGTCCAGCATGGCAAGAGAGGAGGGTATGAGATGGAAAGTGGCTGAAAAAAACCTGGAAAGATGGGCACAGCAAGAAATGAGGGTTTTACCTGAAGGCTGTAGAAAGGTACACAGGAGCTTAAAGTAAGTTTTGTCACATCCACATTGGCACTCCTAGTGATGATAGTAGTAACAGCTGTTGAGCTTTACTCGACACCAGGCTCTTCACTAAGCCTTTCTGTATCTCTGGGTCTGAGATGAGATGGTATTGGAGGGATGAGCTGGAGTCAAAGTGTGAGGTGCAGTGACAGGAAGGGCTCCGAGTTACAGCGCGGGGAGCAAGAACTGGGCTTGTGAGCCAATGTAGAATCAGAATCCACAGAATCTCACCAACTCCTTTTCCTGTGAACTGCAGGAGACAGAGAGGGGACCTGTAGGACTTCTGGCTTGACCCACAGGGGAGATGGCTGTATGGGTCACTGAGTGAGATTGTGGGAAAGAGTTGGTCATGGTACGTTAGGTTGGGTCTGAAGGACATTAGACAGAGATGTCCTGGATGCAGCTCTTCATACCTTCACGCACAGTGACTTATTTGATACTCATAAGAACCCCTCTGGAGTAGACCAGGCCATCTGCTATCAACATGGAAGGGGAAAGCTCTGGGATACATATGTGGAAAATGGGGGGAAAGAGCTAACCAACTTTATCCCTGCCACAGTTTTGTTTTGTTTCTCCACCTTAGATGAGATAGAAAGGCTAGAGCTGGAGTTGGGTATTCTTCTTTCCACAGGAAGATTAGGCTCTGATAAAACTCCAGTAGATTAGTCTCTGGTAAAATAGTTTCTTTCTTTCTTTTTTTAAAATTTGAGTATAGTTGACACACTATGTTACATTAGTTTCGGGTATACAACTCTATATGTGAGGCTATGCTCACCATAGTGTAGCTACCACCTGTCACCGTGCATTAATATTACAATATCATTGACTACATTCCCTATGCTGCACCTTTTATTTCCATGATTTATTCATTCCATAACTGGAAGGCTATATGTCCCACTCCCCTTCACCCATTTTGCTCATCCCCCCACCTTCCCACCTTCCTCCCCTCTGGCAAGTTTGTTCTTTGTGTTTATAGGTCTGATTCTTCTTTTTATTTGTTTGTTTATTCATGTATTTTTTTAAATTCCACATGTAAGTGAAATCATATAGTATTTGTCTTTCTCTGTCTGATTTATTTTACTTAGCATAATACTCTCTTTGTCCAAGGGCAGGCCTTATTAAGGAGAATAAAATACTCTGGCTTATTTCAAAATAGTTACTTTTCTTCTCCCCCTGCTGGAAGCACAAGGGAATTTTTTTTTTTTTTTTTTTTCCAATCTTTGTGAGAGTCTGATAGGACTCTTTGAGATAAAACACAGAAGTATGGGGACCCCTGTAGTTTTTAACTTCAACTTTGTCCACACTGAACTTCCACCAATTTGTTAATTACAAATTAGATTTTTTTCTGCCCTTGTACTGGTTGCTGCAGAGGCTTCCGCTCTGGTATGTTGACTCTCCGTATTTGCCTGTCTCCAATCTTGGAACAGCAGTTTGTGCTGTGATCTCAATTCTCTCATGGATCTAGGAAAAGTTGTTCATTTTTAATTTGTTCAGCTTTTATTTTGCCATTAGAACTTTCCAATACACATGCCAGACTAGAAATGAAAGTCCTTACAGCCTCTTTATGCCTTCATTATAACACTCGCCATCTACCATTGCAACCTTCTGTTTTTTATGTCTTCTCCAATAGAATATGAGTTCCTGGTTGAGGAGGGAGTATATGTTTTATTTACCTTTGTGCCCCTATAAACTAAGCCAGGGTGTTCTCTATGAGCTATGAGGTGGGCAGTCATTTCAGAGACAAAAAGACTGATCTGACCTGGCCCACTTGGGAGTTTGATGTTGGGTATCAGGAATAGACTTTTGGAGATAATGTTGGGTCCTTTCTTCATCTTCTTGTTCTGTTTGTTATCCACTGTCTCTCTCTTTCCATCACAGTGCTACCTGTTCTTCAACATACAGCCACATACCTCTTCTAGGAGCTCTCCTCCGTTCTCCCAAATCTCATGTAATATCCCTTCTTCTTAGAAATTCCGAAGCAATTTGTAGCTGTCTTATGGCCATTACCATACTGTATTCATTTGCTCAACAAATATTTACTGAACACCTTTCAATATTGCAGGCACTGTCCTAGGCATTGGGGTATGAATAGAGACATCCCATTTTATATTAATTGATTTGTCTTACTCTGTACTATTATGGCATGGGCAAGCTGTGTAGTAACTCCGAGACTTAAATTCCTCATCTATAAAAATGGAGATACTACTACTTACATTTAAAGAGTTCTTGTGCAGATTAAATGAAATTATATCTGTAAAGGACTTGGCACAGTGCTTGGCACATGACAGAAACCCAATGCATAGATGCTTTCCACTCCTCGTATCAAACTGAGAGAAGCGAGGAGCTGTGTCCCCTGGGGACTCTTCCACGTCTAGCAGGCTATGGCTCTACTTTACAGTTTACCAGTTGTTCTGGCTTCTCTCTTTTCCTATCCCCTGTATTGTTTGCCTCCCCAGAGATCCAGGATCTGCCAGGCTGGTGGGTTCCCTCTCCTACCACATCTTTCCCAGGGCCTCCTCTAGACCCAGGCTTCTTCCACATGTGTTCTGCTTTAACATTCTTTGAACTATTTTCTGTATTTGAGAAATCTTTTCAAAGCTGAAAAATTTTTTCAACTACAGATGGTCTATATCATTTAAAAAAATTGTATTGACTTATATCACTCTAAATTTCCTCTTTCCTATTTTAATAGACTCTTAGAATGGAAGGGAGAGAAATGTAGGGGTTTAGGCTGCCAATTTAAATAGAGAGATCAAGAGTTTTTGTTTGCATTGCTTGTTTGGGGGGTTTATTTTGGATGAACTCTGAGGAGGGACCAGGACCTCAATCGATAACGATGATGAGACAGAAGGAAGTTAGGGAACTCGCAAGAGGGGGAAATACAACAAAATGATATCGTATTTTAGATAATAATGTTAGATAAGGAAGAGATACCCCAGCAGTGGTAGGGGAGAATTCCTTAATGCTATTATATCCCCTTTCCTTTCTTCCTCTCTCTCTCTCTCTCTCTCTGTCCTATTTTCCAGCCTAGTAGCCCAATTCAGCCCATCTCAGGTAATTTAAACAATTCACAGCAGCTCTGATGGTCAGCATTCACAGTTAAGAAGGAATAAAAATATCCAACTAAAAACAGCTACAATTGGGGCACCTGGGTGGCTGAGTTGGATAACCGTCCGACTCTTGATTTCAGCTCAGGTCATGATCTCAGGGTCTTGGGATCAAGCCCCATGTCGGGCTCCCTGCTCAGAGGGCAGTCTGATTGAAATTCTCTCTCCCACTCTTTCAGCCCCTCGCCCCACTCATGCAATCTCTGTCTCTCTCTCTCTCTCTCTCTCTAATAAATTAATAAATCTTTAAAAACATAAATAAAAAATAAAAACAGCTACAATTATTCTCACTCCCACTGTTACTGTGGCCTCTGCCTTTCCAATATAGCATCTGTTTTGACTTTAAATTTATTGTACCTAATATTCCAATTTTATGTTAATTTCAGAAAAATACTTTCCATAATAAAATGAGAACATATTCAGCTCACTATCTTATTTACAAATAAATGTTCCTGTTGATGTTTATTTAATATTCCTGCAAAATTAAAAAAAAAAAAACTATTAGATTTCTGGCTCTGACCATGACACAATGATGGATATCAGAAATACCCTACTGACCAAGATGGCCCTAATGTTCCCCTCAGCTTGACTACACTTGAGGCAGTTTCTTCCTATACTATAGACTCCTAATCTCCCTTTTCTTAGAGCATTTACTTTAGAAATCTCAAAATTGCAGATTTTCTTTTTTCTCTGCTTGCTTGAGGTATAAATCTTCTCCCAGATTCTTGTCAGTTTTGCAACGTGGAATGTCTTTCTCAAGGACCTGGGAGCCATCCTTGAATGGACAAAGGAAATGTGGTAGATACTTACAATGGAATATTTCAGCCATAAAAAAAGAAGGAAGTCTTGCCATTTGTGACATGGATGAAACTGGAGGACATTATGCTATGTGAAATAAGCCAGACATAGAAAGACAAATACTGTATAATCTTACTTATTTGTGGAATCTAAAGAATTCAAACTCATAGAACCAGAGAGTAGAGTGGCTGATGCCAGGGACTGGTGGGGGGTTGAGGGGGGAAGAGTTATGGGGGGTGTTGGTTGAAGAGTATAAACTTTCAATTACAAAGTGAGTATGTTCAGGGGTTCTAAAGTTCAGATGGTGACTGTAGTTTTAAATAGTGCATTATATACTTGAAAGGTACTAAAAGAATAAATCTTAAATGTTCTCATTACACACACACACACAAAAGGTAGCTATGTGAGCTGATAAATGCATTAACTTACCTTATTGTAACAATCATTTCGTAATAGAAATGTATATCAAATCATCATGTTATAAACCTTAAATTTATGCAATTTTGTTTGTAAAACAAAAAGGATCTATGTGAAATGATGGATGTGTTAACTTGATTCACTTCACAAAGTATATGTATGTTAAATCATCACAATGTGCATCTTTTTTAAAAATCACATTGTACAGCCTAAATTTACACAATTTTTCTTTACTAATCTGATCTCAATAAATCTCAGGAAAAAATGAAATGTAACCATCGAGAAAGACAGCATCCCTATCTCCCAGTTTCTGTAAGTGGGTAGGAGCCTTACTTCAATGTAAGTGACAATTCATGAACACAGATTGCTTAATCACATTGATTATCCTCCCCCTTAACACCCTTCGGTACTTTTCCATTTAGCTCACTCCAATGTTCAAAATTCCTCCTGCCTTTAGATTGGACGGAATTGAGTTCAATCTCTTCCTATTGTTACAGCCTTGAACAAAGTCTGAATTTTCTGTGTAGCTCCAGCTATTACAAATTTTCTTTGACATTACCACAGCAAGCAACCATAAAACAAGACAAAACACATGAAGGGAATGTTTCCAGGCATTGGAAAACAGATAGAACAGGGCTGTGATCCTTAAGAGAAGAGAAACACAGAGTTGAGCTCCACATTTACTCTACCTTTCCACCTGGAGCCCTTTCCAAAACATGTATTGTGTTTCCTTAATACTGCTGTAACAAATTACCACAAGCTTAATGGCTTAAAGCAGCACAGATTTACTATCTGACAGTTCTGGAGGCCAGAAGTCAGAAATGGGTCTCACTGGGCTAAAAGTGAGGTGTTAGAAAGACTCCATTCCCTTTAGAGTCTCTAGGAGGACAATCTGTTTCCTGCCTCTTTCTAGCTTCTAAAGACTGCCTTTTTCCCCTGACCTATGGCCCCATCCTCATCTTCAAAGCCAGCATCTTCAAACTCTTTCTCTAACCTTCTGTCTCTCCTTTCCACATTTGAAGGTTACTTTAATTACATTGGTAACAGCTGGATAATGCAGGATATTCTCCTGTAATTCTATCTGCAACCCTCTTGCTATGTAACATAATGTGTTCACACATTCCAGGGATTAGTATATGGACATCTGTTGGGAGGGCCATTATTCTGAATACACACCAAGGCCCAAACAAAAATGAACCACCTTTCTGGGGAAAGGAAACACACATTAATATAAGGCAACTTGGGTTACCATAACTTGGAAGGTAGTAGTACCAGAGATGAAGGAGCTGTGCTGGGAAGGTGAGTGTTGGAATGTTTGAATGCTATGGTCTGAATGTTTTTTTCCCTCCAAAATTCATAGGTTTAAACCTAACCCCCAAGGTGATGGTATTAGGAGGTGGGGTCTTTAGAAGGTGATTGGTTCCTAAGGCTAGAACTCTCATAAGTGAAATTAATGCCTATATTAAAGAGGTCTTAGAGAGCTCTCTGGCCCCCTTCCACCATGTAAGGTTACAAAGTCTGCTGTGTGTGAAATTGAGTTTGTTATTTAAAAAAAAAATTCTCAGGGCACCTGAGTGGCTCAGTCGGTTAAGTGTCTGCTTTCAGCTCAGGTGGTGATCCCAGGGTCCTGGGATCAATTCCCACATCGGGCTCCTCGCCCAATAGGGAGCCTGCTTCTCCCTCTGCCTGCCACTCCCCCTGCCTATGCTTGCTGTCTTTCTTTCTGACAAGTAAATAAATAAAATCTTTAAAAACAAGTCTTTCCCAGAGAGAAATGTCCAGGCTCAGAAGGCTTGTGTGTGTGTGTGTGTGTGTGTACGTGTGTGTGTGTGTGTACGTGTGTGTGTCTATGTGTGAACCTTTATTGCTGCATCTGCCTTTTCTCTTGGCAATTGTATCCTTCCATGATCTAGCCCTGGACTTTCCCCTTATGCTCACCATTATATGCATTGTGCATTAATAATGATAAGAGTAAAAATACAAAAAAATAAAATAATAATGATAAAAATGATTGATGCTGTGTCAGATTTCTCTGAAGGAAGAAAAGAAGCTGCTATTTCTGAAGAGAACACAGTTGGAGAACAGAAGGGCAAAATGTGTATTCAAACACCAATTTATTACATTTCTATTTTAAACCTTTAAGTATAATATGTATGGATTGCTTAACACTGCTGAGTGAACACTAGCAAAGAGTTTATGTATTCCTTTTTAATGACATCAAAAAATATGAGTAGCATTGTGAATATTTGAAAGATGCTTCCTGCCTATACAAATACTCAAGGCAAACTTGGCATCGACTTGCTACTTTATTGTCCATTAATATCCTCCAAGGAACAAATTAATAAATGTGTATGACCTCTTATTCTGAACTTACTCATCATCAGTAGGAACTCCGACATTATCTGGATAGCCTGCTTTTAAGTTTTTTCTGGTGAATCATTGTGATTGCTTGACTTAAGTTGTTTCAAGACTGCAGAGACACACGCGATCATTGTGCTTGTTTGTTTTCAGGATATCTTTGGAAAATAAAGTTCTGTTTTAGGGAAGCAGATTTTGCAGAGTACTGAGGGCGGCTATTTTTGTGCAGTCTCCTGCCTCACTGATGCTGGGAACAGCTGTTTGCCTTCTTTCCCATTCTATGTCTTTGTTCCCCAGCCTGCCAGAACGGGTTCCTTTCATTTTCTTAAGCAATGGAGACTATATTTTGGCTAATTGAACATAAAAAAAAAGAATTAAAAATAATAATAATTATAATAAGGCAATGGAGAGGTCCTGCCTCCTGGCAGTGAGTTTACTGCCTGACTGGGCAGGGACTTTGGGGGTTGTTGTACGTGAGGGGAGAGAAGGCTGGTTCCCAATTAGTATTTGTCCTCTGGTCTGTGCATTTCTCACATGAACTTGCAATTTATTCACTGTTCATTCATTCCTTTATTTCATCATCCAGGATTTGCTCTGTGCCTGCTTTGTGCCAGGTGCTGGGCTGAGGTTTGGCTCTTGACTTCTGGAATGATAAAGGGGTAGAGTTACTGTGAGGACTTTCATCTGTTCAGAAACAACTCCAGAGAACAGGAACGTTACAACCCGGAACATATTTCTCCCTCACAATAACCCTAGGAGATCAGTGATATTGTCATTTCCATTTACTGGATGAAAAGGCTGAAGTGAAATTTGCCTGTAGCGGCATCCGGGGAATAGATAAGACTCCACTTGCTGTATTTCTAGGTCCACGCTATGTTTTCGGCCTGGGGCCCCTATCCTCTCCACATTTACCTCAGTCTAAGATGATCTTCAACCACACTCCCTACACCTGGGTTTTTAATCGGGACTCTTGCCAGTTGGGAACCTTTAGTACCAAATCAATTTTCAAGTATTTGTGGAGAACCCATTCTTTCAGTCAGTAGGGCCTTTACCTGGGTTTCTCTACCTCTCCGCCCCTCACATGATGTTCAGATCCCATATCTGGTCACTGTTAAGGTGGATGTTTTCCTGTTTACTGAAAACCCTTTCAAAACGTGGTACCCAAAATGTTCTGATGGATATCAGGCATAGTGGGGCTATTAGCAGTCTTGACCTGGGCATCATTTGTTCTAAAGCCTAAGAGTGAATTTGTAAAAAGGAGCTAGTAGTTCCTGTGCCCATCTTCCTTTTCAGCTACCCCGTACCACACATACATAACACACACACACACGCACACACACACACACGCACACACACACACACGGAAGAAGGATTGCTAACTTGATTAGGGTCGAGATTGCAATAGTTGTTCTGCCTTGGTTCAAATTCTGGTTTCACTACTCGGTAATCATGTAACCTTGGGCAGGTCACTTAACCGTAACCATCTATAAAAGGAGAATGAAAGTGGAACCTGCCTCAAAGGACGATTGTGAGGACTGAAGGACATGTGTGTAAAGCACAGAGTATGCTTGCTCCCAGTGGAATGTAACAGGTCCTCTTTTAGTGGCAATCAGAGATCCATGTGATAAAAAGCATGTGACATGCTCTTCTGCCTCTTTTTTTCTGCTCCATGCACGCAGGATAAGTCATCCCTTTCTCTTGCTTTCCTTTTTTTCCATATGCATGAAGCTTGGTAAGAAATTTGAGACAGCCAACCAAAACAATTTGTTCCCTCAGTTTCCTCTCCAGTTTGGAAGATGCTATTTTGATTCTACCTGAAATCTAATTTATAGAAATGACTAAGTGACAACACGAAGAAGTCAATGCATTGAAAATAGTATTACTCAAAATTCCCAAGAGTAGAGGGCATACCACACCACACAAAAACACACAGGGAAGTATCAGGGTCAATCAGAAGGCAGAAAAAGTGAGGAGAAAGCATGCCTCAGACACTTAATTGTGACTTCCATGGGAAGGAATGCATGAGTCAAGGCAGGCAAATTTGAAGAAATTTAGGACTGGGTAGTTTAAAAATTTGACAAACCTTGGACTATAGGAATGGTCTCTAGCAGTTCTCCAGTACTTGCCCCTGGGGTGATTTAGGGCAAGCGAACCACTGTCTTTGAATGAGCTAAAGAAGTTGGTTGGGTAAATGAGTTTTGGATTGGTTACTTTGCATATGAAAGGCGTGCTAAAGACAATTTGCTTGCTATCTCTAGCAATTTGCGAACTCGGGGAGGCATGGTTCATTCAGGATTAGCAACCTCCATAGATGGTCAAAACAACGTGAAATATAGAAAAGAACGTATGGGATTAATACGTAAGGAAAGAAAGATATGGCCAAGAAATTCATCCATTTTTGGGCTCCAGCCCATAGAGCACCTAGTTGTACCATATGTCTGAATGATCCCTAATACACTGTTGCTATCCAGTTTAGTGCTGGGTGAGTACATGGCCTACGGTGTTAGACTGCCTTGGTTCAGATTTCTACTCTGCCATTATTAGCTGTGATTTTTGATGTCAACTTTATTTCTCCATGCCTCAGTTCATCTATAAAATGGGCATATCAATAACACCTAACTCTATGGGTGTAAGGATTTAGTGGATTGCCATATGTAAAGTACTTAGAGAAGTATTGGCACAGTATCGATTGTTAACAGTCTTGAAGATATCAAACAGGATCTGAGCAGAGCTCCAGTAGGGAGGAGTCAAAGTTGGCTGATAATGCAAGCTGGCCTGGTTTGAGAGCACAAAGGGGGTCCCACAGGACTAGCCAAAAGGGTCCTTGGCTTCACACAGAAGTCAAACGCAGGCTGAGAAGAAGTGAGAACAGAGTTTAGTGAAGACATAGAGAGAGTGTAGATACAGAGTGTCTGGGAGACTCAGAAAGGAAAGAAGAGTGAGTCTCATTTTTGCTTGGGTCTGGGATTTTTACTGAGGGTTGTGGTCCAATGCATGTGTCTTCTCAGGCATTCAGGAACAAAGAAAAGCATTCAGGTGTTCTCCATAAGTCACTTAAGCCCTCAAGTCAAAGGTCTTGTTGAGTTGTGGTCATGAGAACTCCACCCTGTCCCTCCTTAGCTATTATCTCTCATACTGTAAAACTCCAAAGAAATCTTTAACTCTTGACCTTTACAAGGACACACATCTATTCTATAAGGCATGTGTAAGGCAGGGGCATAGATCCTAGCAAGAATGGAAGCAGCAAAAGGAGTAAAAAAACCAGTTTTTCATGGGGTCTCTCTAGTTTCCCTGTCTCACTGAGAGGTGGATCGCACTTAGCTATTTTCTGGGCTGTGAGAAGTCTCTGCAGCTGCCTGCACAGTCCTGGGTGAAGAGCCTGGGGAGGTCTGGAGGCAGATATGAAAGGAGAAAATGGATGGGGCTGAGGGTGGAGGCAAAGAGATTGCCAATGAATACAGCAATGATATTTTCAGAGGCTGTTCCTTAAGTTAAATGGTTGTAAGGCTTCTTTATTTCAGGGTATTCATAAGCCCTGCCATAGGGTTCCTGGAGATGTCAGGATGCTGCTTAGACAGCAGATCAGTATTTCTTCAGAACCGTCGATAGTGATCATGGAAATTCCTGATAGACTTGGAGGAGGACAGTTAGCAGGATCTCACAGCAAGTGGGATCGTAACCCCGGGACTGTCTAGAGCGGCAGTATCCTCTGGGATCCTGGGGTCTTTCCTCTGTCTTGTCCCGCAGGGAGAACAGCAGAGAGAGAGGGAGAAGCACGCTCTCCACTGAGCAGGGAGCCTGATGTGGGGCTTGATCCCAGGACCCTGGGATCATGACCTAAGCTGAAGGCTGACGCTTAACCGACTGCACCACCCAGGCACCCCAGTACCCATTCTTAGACACCTCTCTCGGAGGAGAAATCCATCACTGTTCTCACAGAAAAGTACATCACAACTTCTCTTCCTCCAAAGTTGTTGGGAATTCATTTCTCAACATATTAGTGAGAATCTCTCACCGTCCCCTCTTCTGAATGGCAGGGCCTCTCATTCAATTTTCCATTTATGCTAATCTATTCTGGCATGCAAATAAATGCACCATCTTATCTCATAGAACACATTTCTGCCAAGAGTCACAAAGCATTATGCGGATTCATTTGCATAATAAGCTGCCAAAAATGTGGAAAACCATATATTAGTCCCTTCAACAGATACGTCAGAAGATGCCTGGAACAAGCAGAACCCTGGGTCATTATTATGGCTATCAGTCACAGAAGGTGCAGCTCCCAATGCAACACTTGGACCCAGTAGATGGCACCACATTATCCAAAATGTCTTGTCCTGAGAGTTTTTAGGGCACCTCTAATTGTCTTCTCTAGGGTCCTAGTGGGCCCCAAAGAGGGCAGGGCTGAGGAGAAGGGAGTGCATCAGCCAGATAAAAGACGCTTACAGGACACTGACCCTGAACCAGGTTCATGCACGGAGGGGAGAGGCAGCAGCGAGTGATAGAAACGCTCAGGCTTTCCCTGGCCAGACTAAAAATGTCTTCCTTTTTATTCCTGACAGTTTATCCATATTCTGGTCAAAGGGCCAGAAATGTGTTCTTCAAAGTGTCATAAAGAACTTTGGCGAGAAAAACAGGAGACAATTGCTACTGATATGAAAAGTAAAAGCTTGGATCTCGGGGCGGTCAGGGCTGAGCTATTAATCATATGTCTCGTTGTCATTTAGAGGAAGAGAAAACAGCCAAAGAAGGAAGAGATGGTTGGTCCTTGAGCACTTACTACTTAAGCCATGTTGGTAGGTGAGAAAGAAATCAGGGGCCACACCTACCTATAACCTCTATGACTTCTGGCAACTCTACATCTAGACAGACCACCCAATCACTGACTTAGCATAAGTGTCCTGAAGTGTGTTGAGCATTTTTTCCTGTGTCTGTTGGCTGTTTGTATGTCTTCTTTGGAGAAATGTCTCTTCATGTCTTTTGCCCATTTCTTGATTGGATTACTTGTTCTTTGGGTGTTGAATTTAATAAGTTCTTTATAGATCATGGATACTAGCCTTTTATCTTATATGAAATTTGCAAATATCTTCTCCATTCTGTGGGTTGTCTTTTGGTTTTGTCTGCTGTTTCCTTTGCTGTGAAAAACCTTTTTATCTTGATGAAGTCAAATACCCAGCAGTGGAATTACTAGATTGCATGGTATTTTTATTTTTAACTTTTTGAGGAACATCCATACTGTTTTCCATAGTAGTTGCACCGATTTACATTCCCATCCAACAGTGCATGAGGACTCCCTTTACTCCACATCCTCACTAATACTTGTTATCGGTTGTCTTTTTTATACTAGTCATTCAAACAGGTGTTTGATATCCCATTGTGGTTTTGATTTGCATTTCCCTGAGTATGAGTGATGTAAAGCACCCTTTCATGTGTTTGCTGGCCATTTGTATATCCTCTTTGGAAAAATGTCTATTCAGGTACTCTGCCCACCCCGCCTTTTTTTAGAGGTAGGGGAAGGGCAGAGGAAGAGGGAGAATCTTATTCTCAGTGAGGAGCCCAATGCAGGGCTTGATCTCATGACCCTGAGTTCATGACCTGAGCCAAAATCAAGAGTCAGATGTTTAAGTGACTGAGCCACCCAGGCACCCTGCCCATTTTTTTAAGCAGATTTTTTTTTTTGATAATAAGTTGCATCAGTTCTTTATAAAATTTGGATATTAACCCCTTGTTGAATATATCATCTGTGAATATCTTCTCTCATTCAGTAGGTTCCCTTTTTGTTTTGGTGATGGTATCCTTTGCTGTGAAAATGCTTTTTATTTTGGTGTAGTCCCAATACTTTGTTTATTTTTGCTTTCATTTCCCTTGCCTGAGGAGACATATCCAGAAAAAAATGTCGTAAGGGTGATATCCAAGAGATTACTGCCGACATTTCATTTTAGGAGTTTTATGGCTTTAGGTCTCATATTTAGGTCTTTAATCTATTTTAAGTTTATTTTTGCTTATGGTGTAAGAAAGTGATCTAGTTTTATTCTTTGGCATGTAGCTGTCCATTTTTCCCAATGTGGTTTACTAACAAGATGCACTTTTCCTCATTGTATATTCTTGTTTCCTTTGTTGTAGACTAATTGACTATATATGTGTGGGTTTAATTTTGGGCTCTCTATCATTTTCCATTGATCTATGTGTCTATATTTGCACCAGTACCATACTGTTTGGATTATTATAGCTTTGTAATACAGTTTGAAATTCAGGAATGTGACCCCTTCAGTTTTGTTCTTTCAGGAAATTACTTTCATTATGTAGGTTCTTTTATGGTTCCATACAAGTTTTAGGATTATTCCAGTCTGTGAAAGATGCTTTGCTCTAGGTATTTTGATGGGGATTGCATTGAATCTGTAGATTGCTTTGGATAGTATGGGCATTTCTGATAGTATTTATTCTTCTAATCCATGAGCATAGTATATCTTTCATTTTGTTTGTGTTATCCTTCATTTCTTTAATCAACATCTTAGTATTCAGAGCACAGGTTTTTCAGGTTCTTGGTTAAATTTATTTCTAAGTATTTTATTGTTGGTACAATTGTAAATGGGACTGTTTCCTTAATTTCTCTTTCTGCTACTTTGTTATAGACCCATAGAGACAACAAATTTTCTGTTTATTGATTTTGAATACTGTAACTTTACTGAATTCATTTCAGTTCTAATAGGGGGTTTTTTTGTGTGTAACTTTAGGGTTTTTTATATTGTATCATGTCATCAGCAAGTAGTGAGTGTTTTACTTCTCCCTTACAAATTTGGATGCATTTTATTTCTTGTTATTCCCTTACTTCTGTGACGAGGACTTCCACAGCTATGGTGAATGAAAGTGGTGAGAGTGGACATCCTCATCTTGTTCCTGATCTAAGAGGAAAAGCTTTCAGCTTTTCATCATTTAATACAATGTTAGCTGCGGGTTTTTCATATATGGCCTTTATTATGTTAATTTATGTTCCCTCTAAACCCACTTTGTTGAGTTTTTTTGTTTTATCATAAATGGGTATTGTATTCTGTGAAATGCTTTTTCTGCATCTATTGAGACGATCATATGGTTTTTATCCTTCCTTTTATTAATATGATGCATCACACGGACTGATTTGAAGGTGATGAAACACCCTTGCAGCCCTGGAATAAGGCCCACTTGATTGTGGTAAATGATCATTTCAATGCATTGTTGAATTCAATTTGCTAAAATCTTGTAGAGGACTTTTGAATCTATGTTTATCAGAGATATTTGCCTATAATTTTCTTTTTTGTAGTGTCTTTGTCCTGTTTTGGTATCAGGATAATGCTGGCCTCATAGAATGAATTAGGAGATTTTCCTTTCTCTTCTATTTTTTGTAAAGTTTTGAGAATAGGTACTAACTCTTCTTTAAATGTTTGGTGAAGACATCTGGTCCTCGAGTTTTGTTTGTTGTTTTTATTTTATTTTGACTACTGATTCAATTTTGTTACTAGTGACTGGACTGTTCAAATTTTCTATTTCTTTTGATTCAGTGTTAGAAGTTTGTGTGTTTCTAGGAATTTATCCTTGCTATTTATCCAGCTATTATTTCTTTAAATAAGTTTTTTCTTCCCCCCACCTTCTGCCTCTTCTCCTTCTGGAACCCCTATAATATAAATGTTGTTATGATTCATTTTGTTGCAGATGTCCCAATCTATCCTCATTTTTAAAATTCTTTTTTTTTTTTCTTTTTGCTGTTCAGCTTAGGTGCTTTCTACTACCATGTCTTCCAGATTGCTGATCCATTCTTCTGCATCATTTAATCTGCTGTTGATTTTCTCTAACATATTTTAAATTTTCAGCTAGTCTTCAGTATTCATTTGTTCTTTGTTTTATTTTCTGTCTCTTTGGAGTTCTCACTAGGTTCACCCACTCTTCTCTCAAGTCCAGTGAGTATCTTTGTGACCATTACTTTGAATTCTTGATCAGGTAGATTGCTTATCTCCATTTCAGTTAGTTCTTTCTCTGTGGCTTTATCTTGTTCTTTTATTTGGAACACATTCTCTGTCTCCTTATTTTTGTCGGACTTTCTGTGTTTGTTCCCATACGTTACATTGGTCAGCTACATCTCCTGCTTTTAAAAGTAGTGAGCTTACATAGAAGGTGTCCTATGATGCCTTGTAATACAAACCCCCTGGTCACCAGAACCAGAAGCTCCAAGGGTGTCCCCTGTGTGGCCTATGTATGCCCTCCTGTTGCGACTCAGCCTCAAATCTTTGGGCGCACTGATAGATAGAGCCTGTCCCCTGCATGGCTGACTGAGAAGCTCTGCTGCACCACAGCAGGTGTGCTGGTGGATGAGGTCAGCGCTCATCACATCTGTCCGCAGTGATCAGCTGCATCTGCTGCTGATGCACTGGTGGAGCAGGGTTTGCTCCTGGCACAGCTACTTGAGAGGCCCGACACAGCTACTGCAGGCACACTAGTGTGTGGGATTAGCTTTCCCATCCCTTTGAAGGGGCAGCAGTCCCAGCTGAAGCCACCTGCCCAATGTTGCGGGGCAGTAGTCACTTTGGAGGGACACCAGTCCTGACTGAAGCTACCTGCTAGGCGAGGCAGGGCAGGAGCTCTTTAGAGGGGTTGTCTGCTGAGGTAAGCAGATTGGGGAGGGGGGGCAGGTCTATAGGGAAGTGCCAGGGCAGGCAAGCAGTGCTAAAAAGGTAAAGGGAGAGCGTCAGAACTGATACTGCAACCATTGGTTATCTAGGTTGAAGGAGGGCAAGAAAAATGATACCTGCCAGCACTCCTGTTTCCAGAGAAAGCTCCCACTGATCCCTGACTCTCTGGCACATGTCCAAAAATTAGTCAATAAATTTTCTTCACGTATAACTCAGGTGATTTTCAAACTGCTGCTTCTGTGCTGGGTCCCCTGCCAAGGTGTGTCCGTGGGAGGTGGTAACTCAGGATCACAATACTCTACCATCTTCCTTCTCCCACATTTTCCTTCTCCTTTTTTTTAAATTAGGTCCAGTTAGCCAGCATATAGTACATCATTAGTTTTTGATGTAGTGTTCAACAATTCGTTAGTTGCGTATAATGCCCAGTACTCATCACAACACGTGCCCTTCTTTAATACCCATCAGTTCATCCATCAATGGACATGTAGGTTGTTTCTATTTCTTGGCTACTGTAAATAATGCTGCAATGAATATGGGGGTGCAGATATCTTTTTGAATTGGTATTTTCATCTTCATCAAATACTCAGAAGTGGAATTACTGGATCATGTGGTAATTACATTTTTCATTTTTGAGTTGTTTTAAGTATAGTCAACACCCTTTCATTTGGGTGAGATGCTGTTTCCCAATGCCTACAGAGCAAGTATCAAAAGCAATTTTTAAAGTGGAATTACCTCACTCTAAATTCTATATTTATAGATTAGTTTTAAATTTGGTTTCACCAAAACTAACCAAGTAAGAAATGGTATAAAATTCACTGAAGCTGATTGTCCACTAGGATAGAGTATCTCTCCTTGGCTGTATTTTGCTTGGGGAAGGGAAGGGATCATGTGTCTCTTGAGGCCAATAAATTACAAGGACATCCTTCTCTAAACAGTACAGGAAACATAATGTTTTGATACTTTATAGTAAGCCTGCTCACCACACCCTTTTTCTTCAAAAGAGGACGACAAGAATGACCAGGATAACGGTCCTCGGGTCCGTCAATCTTCCCAAATTTATTGCAGTTTAGTGCTCCTTAAATCTTTTGGCAGTAAAAGTCCTGAGAATGTCTTTTAATATTTTATGCATCTTAATTCCAGTTTTATGTATTTAGTTCTAGGGACTTTTATTCTATTCTGAAATATGTAAGCTACCCTCAGATATTTTGTTCCAACATAAAGAAGCTTTTATAAAATATTCTAATAGCATTCTTATTTATAAAAATAGACTCCATTTACTGTTTACCAAGCCTCCTTCATCTGTAGACATATGGTCATGCTACGCTATCACTAGGATGGCATAGTACCACCGGCCTCCCTTTGGGATTGTCTGGTTCTTTGTGATGCTGGTGATCTCTGCTGATGTGGTAGTTTTCTGGTGTCTATGAATTTGGCTTGGATATATTTTCTTAGTGTTGTCTTACCCTAAAGGGAGGCGAGATTTAAAAGCTAGATCAAGTGGCTTTGGTTGCCACTCTAAGAAGTCTGAATTTTAAGTTTAATGAGAAAACTTTGATGGATAATAACAACAAAATCTGATTGCTCCTTTAGGAAGAAAACTCAGCTAAGTCAGAGATGGTCTATACGGGAGCACCAGTGGAGGCAGAGGCCAGTTAGGGGGCTGATGCAGAAGTCTAGATGAGAAATTATTGCGGCTAAGATTAGAACACTGGTGAAGCAGCTGGAGTCAAGCTATATTTTGATTGCAGAGCCAGTAGAATTTACTGGTGGATTGGATGCAAGTGTGAAAGAAAACAAAGAGTGAAGGCCCAGGGGTGCACCCAGAATCTACAAGGAAGCCATTAAAACCATTGCCAAAGGTGGGAGAACACCTTGGCTCTCAACTGAGTTTAAGGATAAGAATAGGAAGAAATGATAAAATCAGAGGGTAGCAACCTCAAAAAAGCATACACAGAAGAATAATGGTGCAGAGCAAAGGTTCATCCTTCTTCTCTGACCCCATGAGTCACCATGGGACTCATTTCTACTCATTTCTACTTCTACCACATGGAAAGCTGTCTGTCTGATTTTAGGGAACGGGTATCATCAAGTGAAAACAGGTATCAGGTAAGATGGAGTAGAGAAAGGGTTAGAAGGGAGATCAAAAATCTAGAGAGATTTATTCATAATTGGATGATACTGAAGGTACACGAGGATAGAGGCTGATAAATGAGGCTGGATGATGACAGTGTTGCAAGAAAAAGTGTAAGGACCTCCCATCTTAACATTATTAGGTAAAAGCTGTTGTGGAAAATGGGCTGAAGGCACATATTAATGATAAGGGATAAGAAATGCTGAGCAGGAAAATTTACGTACTTACCAGTGCCAAGCTTCTGTCTGGAATGTTAGCATCATGGTTACACACATCCTGTGTTGATGGAAGGGCCTGGGTGGGGGCCCTGTCTCTGTTTTACACTTTAACTTGGTGGGCCTTTCCTAATGTCTACCTTTACTGTTGAGTAGAGTAATTGTGACATCAGAAGAAAATCATCCAATCATGGTTTTCTGCTTTTCTTCTAAAATTTCTTCCCACATTTTTTATTCTTTTACCTTTTTCTCACTATCTATATATTCTTCTAACTTCTCACTTGCCTTAAAGGTTATAGCATGCTGTATAATGTACTAACATCGTAACATTTTATTTTAAGTTTGAAACGGATTTTTGGCAGTTTTTGCACCCAGGATTTTAAAAATGCTCCACTGGGATGTATCTCCTGTCACGAATCACAGCCATCATGATATCAACCGTTCACTTTTTTTTTTTTTTTTTAATGAACTTTGCTATCTGGATAACTAGATCATCCTGTCACCTGTGACGTCATTAATGGCATAGTGTCCATAGCTGTACAGTGAATGTCTGGGTGATCCCTCTCATATGAAAGATGAAGCAACATCTTCAGACAAAGCATGAAATTTGTGGCATGGCTAAATACTGTTCCTTCTCTATTAAATCTTAATTATTGGTATGTTAAGGAATTTACATATACCACCTTATTAGTACATATCACACTTTGTTTTCAAATCCTACCGTGACTCATTTGATGGGATTTGAACTTCGAAGTTATAAGATTAGCTCTTTTAGAATGTGAGAAGAGGGAGGGGAGGAAAGATTACATAAGAGCAATTTAACCTAATAATGAATTTGTGTCTGTATTAACAAAAAGCCAAAGACTTGCTGAACCAGCTAACCAGACTTTTCTTACAATGGATTGGCAAGATAAAGATGGCAGATGCCACCTACTGAGGCAGCGACGACATTCAGAGTTAAGGTAAGACTGCTTTTTCTTAGAAGTCTTCACATTTAATTACATATTCAATATTTGCCTTCTCCTCGTATTATAGGCTTTCTAAAAGCAAGCATCATATATATCCTCAGGATTTTTCACAATGTCTGGCATGCGAGGGCAACCCTCTCGTGTCCCCTCCCTACTCAGGAGCTTTGCTATCACTCAATAAACTTGCTTTGCTGCAAAAAAAAAAAAAGTCTGGCATGCTATAACCTTTCAGTAAATATTGGTTGAATAAATAATTTTCATTTGGGAAGACGATAATCAAGTTGGGAAATCGTGCTGATTAATATGTTGATGCCTTCTAGTAGTCAAACTTCAGGTAGCTGAAAAATTGAGATAAGAGTATGAAAACAAATTTCTCAAATAAGTCCTTTATATTTTATTTTATTTTATTTTATTTTATTTTATTTTATTTTATTTTGAGCATGGAGCCCAACACAGGACTTAAACTCACAACCCTGAGATTAAGACCTGAGCTGAGAGCAAGAGTCAGACGCTTAACCAAATAAACCATGCAGGCACCCCTCAAATAAATCCTTTTAATCACTAGTTCCTACCTTCTCTTTCTCCATATAGAGGTGAGACAGCTGTGGTCAATAGCCAGTGGTCCCATGGATGGCAGATAGAAAAAGCCAAGGGTCTAGAGATAAATGATATCATAGATCCTCGAAGGGTATGTGTAGCATATTTTTGTGTATACTGATACATAGAATGTTTGATATTGTTTGTGACCTAGAGAAGACCCTTGTCACCCTACTGTTAAAGCAGAAACTGGATATTTATTAAAATTCCAATATTTTTTAATAAAAACAATTATGGATGTTCTAGGAAAAATGTTTCTTAAACTCCGAGGAGTATAGTTACTTGATGGGCTATTCTGTTTGTATAACTTCATTCTAGTTGGCTATATAGGCAGCTGCTGTGGCAGGGGGGACTGCTTTTGTTACGAAAATATCTTTTTGAAGGTGTTCATCTCTAAAATAGAAAATGCTGGAGTCATCAGTTAAGGTATGGTAAAGGACTGCAAGAGCTGGGCTCTTTCACATTAGGGCTTTTTAGCAATATAGACGTATTTTAAAAATCTTTGTTATTGAAGTATAATTGACATACAGTGTTATGTTAGTTACAGGTAAGCAACATATTTATTCAGTGATTCTCTATATTACTCAGTGCTCACTACAGTAAGTGTGGTCACCACCTGTTACCATACAGTGTTATTACAATGCTGACCATATGCCCTATGCTGCACTTTTCATCTCTCTGACTTATTTTATAGCTGGAAATTTGTACCTCTTAATCTCCTTCACCTATTTTGCCCATGCACCTACTCACCTCCTCTCTGGCAACCATCGCTTTGCTCTCTGTATTTTAGACTGTTTATTTGTTTTGTTTTTTCAGATTTCACATGTAAGTGAAATCATATGTTATTTGTCCTTCTCTGACTTATTTCACTTAGCATAATACCCTCTAAATACATCCATGTTATCACAAATGACAAATTCTTTCTATGGCTGAGTAATATTTCATGGTGTATATATACCACATTTTAATCCATACATCTATGGATGGACATGGGTTGCTTGCATATCTTGGCTATTGTAAATAATGCTACAGTAAGCATAGGGGTGCATGTATCTTTTCAAATTAGTATTTGAGTTTTCTTTGGGAAATACCCAGCAGTGAAATTACTGGATCATATGGTATTTCTATTTTTAATTTTTTGGGAACCCCCCCCATACTGTTTTCCATAGTGGCTGCACCAGTTTATATTCCCACCAACAGTGCATGAAGGTTCCCTTTTCTTGTCAACACTTGTTATTTTCTGTGTTTTTTATTTTAGCCATGCTGACAAGTGTAAGGTGATATCTCATTACAGTTTTGATTTCCATTTCCCCAATGATAAGTGATGTTGAGCATCTTTTCATGTGTCTGTTGGCCATCTGTATGTTGTCTTTGGAAAAACGTCTATTCGGGTCCTCTGCCCATTTTTTAATCAGATTATTTGTCGGGTTTTGGTATTGAATTACATCTATTTTGAGATCAATTAGCCGACTAAAGATAATTTGATTCAAAGTTAAATCTAGGGATTCTGCCAAAGTTCCAAGGGAAAATCTATTAGATATACCTATCAGCAATTACAGTTACTAAACATGAATTTAGACTCCTCTGGCAACTTGTTAGGACCAAAGAGAGGTGCCTTAACTAAGATCATCAAGGCCTCAGCCAATGCAATAAAGATGGGAAGTATAACTGTAGATGTGCTATCCCCTTCATGATTTACTTAGTAGACATGTTTGTTTTGGCTGCAAAATTGCTTTTGGTTGGATACAAGGAATTCAGTCATGAATTGCTAAAGATTTTCTTTAGGATGAAAGGGATGGATGCAGGAGTCCTAAAACAAAGACCACCATTTTACAAATGTTCTAAACACTTTTTTTTTTTAGATTTTATTTTATTTATTTTAGAGCGAGAGAGCGCATGTGTGCATGCACAAGCTGGGGAAGAGGCAGAGGGAGAGGGAGAGAATCTCAAGCACAATCCACACTGAGTGTGGAGCCTGATGCGGGGCTTGATCTCACAGCCCCGAGACCAAGAGCTGAGCCAACATCCAGAGTCCGATGCTTAACTGACTGAGCCACCCAGGCACCCCTCCTTTTAGATACTTTTAAAGAGAATGCTCAATAACTGATAAGAAGGGGAGGACAGGTAGGATGACGTTTGTTGAGAACCTACCATCCATTATGGTGCTAGGCATAATTTGAACCTACAATATTTTAGTCAGGTAGGGGGAAAACTTCACTACAGAAGAAGAAACTGAGCATTACAGGAATTTGGAGTCTTGCTCAGGAAGGGATTGACAAAACAACTCAATCCTATCGATCGTTGATGTTGATGCATTAGGTTAGGGAACTCGTGTTCTGGCGGAGCAGCCAGGATCAGAAATGCTTCCCAAGTGTGACCAGTTAGGAATTAGGACAGAATTTGGCAACAGGGCAGTCAGCGGGGCAGAAGAATCAATACTTAAATGCACGTTGCTGCTGAAATTCGGCAATTACTGGGATGGGGGTGGCAAAGAGACAATTAAATAGTGTGAAAATTAATGAAGGGAAAGCTCCCTAAAGTAGAGTGGGGAGGACAGCAGGGGGAGCTCTCACACTGTATCAGTCATCACCAATTGCAGACCTTAAACAGGAACAGCTGTACTTTGCTAGCCCTACTAATTTACAATCCCAGCGAGAATGAAAAAGTTCACAACCCGTCCCAATAGCCCAGCCAATGAGATACTGTCACAGTCAGCCAATGAAAAGCCACTGGACTTCAAACTCCCAGTTTACTCCAACAGACTTTTTGTTTGTAACAGCAATTGGGCTCCCTACGCCTTTGCCCGCCCCCATAAAAGAACATTCTTCTCCTTTGTTTTCTGGTAGCTTATATGTCCTGAATTGGAATTCTCTGCAATTCCCGAATCAACCCATTTTTGCTAGCGAAATAACCGACAGCTTAGTTTTTAAGGTTAATATTACTTGGTGGGGAGATATGGGATCCCGAGAAGACTCTTCCCCCCCAACAACTCCAAGACTGGTGAGCAAACAGGTGCCAGACCCCAAAGAGCCAATTGAGCTCACTGCTTTCTTGCAGACCCTGGAGTTTGAGGGTAAGTTTTCTCCTGGGTTTGATCACTGCTCTCTTTGTGTTTGTGTCCATCTCTACAGGCTTTATTTGCGATCTATTGTAAGGCCTCGCCCTTTCTGAGAGTACTTGTTCAGCTTTTGGTCTGACTCTTTGGAACCAGAATGTGACTGTTGGAATTGTGCTGGCCTTTGGAGAGCCTCCTTTTTAGAACCCGGATGTTCCTATTGGCACTGTGCTGTTCAGGACTTTTATCTTCTTCGCTCTAGAGAACACCTCTAAAAATGGGATCTTAGTCATCAAAATGCTTTGAGGGGGTCCTTCCTTCTGACACCCCCCCACACAAGGGTTTTATGTTTAAAAACAGAAGTCCCTCCTCATGTGCATTTCTAATTAAATGGGCCAACTTAATCACAAGTTATTTAGAACTTTAATGGTCATTATAAGGAACTTCTGATTAACTCAGAAAGCCCCAGCCAAACAAAACAATACAGAACAAAAAAAAACCGGAATGGGATGTCTCTTTAATTGGTACCTTGAGGCTTCCAAGTGTTTTTAGGATTCTAAATTTGCTTCTTTTGAAATATCTAAATTAACTGGGGCAAACAATGAATCGAAAAGCCTTCTGAGGACTTTTTTCCCCCTCCCCCTCCTTTGTCTCCAGACAGTGGCCTCTACCTTGCGCACAGGCCCTTTCTCCAGTGCTGTTCTCCTCTGTTCCTTTGTGCCGGCCTTTCCTCCTGGATATGCCCCCTCCCCGTCCTAATCCTTTGGTTGAACTTCATTTTTCCTCTGAATCTCTTACCAGTACTTCCTCTCCTGAATGTATTAAAATCTACCCTATAAATTTAAGTCTTCTAAGGATCTAAATAAACCTCAAATGTCTTTCGTTCTCTGGACTAAGGGTGAATTTTGAGCCATGGTTTCCTAAACTGATGGAGGACCCCGTTAGGTTTGCTGAAGGATTTAGCATAGTTATTCAAATGCATGGCCTGGCTTCTCGGATTTATGCCCATCCACATGCCTGTTGGTGAGGGCCAGGTCAAATACTGGATAAAATTAGCTCAATGGGAACATCCTGAAAGGGATTTGGAGAAATAAACCCTCATTTTTGCCAAAAGGCTTGAACACTCACTGGAAATGTCCACCAAGCAATTAGAGTAGCTTTTCCTAAGCCTGTCAATTGGAACAGAATTCATGTTTGTACACAAAAGCCTGGTGAAACTGTTCCTGTTACAGTCAACCGCAAATTGTCTTTAAAGGAGATTCTGGTGTTTGTTTAGATGTTGAATTCACCTGGGTAGCATTTAATTCTGTTTATTAATGGACTGAAAGAGGCTGTTTCTCTTTGAGTTAAAAGGACTATGATGGAATGGGAAACTATGTCCACTCCAGATTTAGTCAATTTGGCAAACTAGCTTACTCATATCCCAGATAAGTCACCTATAAGAAAGATGACCACAATTCTCAATTTTCAGTTCTGGAAAATGAAGGCTTCTCTACAGAACCAAAAATCCTAGTTTCTGCCATTATGGCAAAGGCCCAGGACATTGGAAAAAATAACTGTTAGAAATTGAAGCATTCCAGGTGCCATTAGCCCCCTAGCCAGCCTTTCCAGTGTCTTCCTAATTCCTAATAATGGTGCTCAGAGGAACTACAAGGGGCTCTTCCCAATCCTCCCTCTTAATCTGCTTGGAAAAACCACTCTTCAGTTTGGGGATGAATCTCTGTCTTTGTCCTTATTGACACTGGAGTGACCCCCTCAGTGCTAACCCCACAGCTCTAAAGCAGCCTGTCTCAGTACTAAAACTGTTTAATAAACCTCAGCTCTAAAGCAGCCCGTCTCAGTACTAAAACTGTCTTTAATAAACCTCAGCAGGTTCCTGTCTGTCTGTCTGTCCGTCTCTCCTTTTGTCTAGGCCCTTTGTGAGATACACACTCTTCTCCTTAGTCCAACCCCTTATTCATTTATTGGGCCAAGATTTCTTAGAAAATAATCATACTGGAATTTTTCCCCCACAAGGAGGAAATAATTCTGGAATTTGACAGTAATAATCTAAATAGCCAAGCAGGGAAATTAAATCACTCTTGGATAGCTCTTATTTGCTCTGTTTCTGGTATCACTATAGCTGAGTCTGGAGACAGTGATCTTTTGTGCTACCATCCTCTATGGGCAAACTCTTCAAATTATATTGGCAGAATCCACAGTGCATTTCCCATCAAGATTCAAATAGATACATCAGAACTTCTCCTCAGAATTAATAAAGCTTTACGTATCAATTTTAATAAATTAACCTACATGTAAAGGAGCCCTCTAAGGCATCAGTCCCATAATATAAGATTGCAAGGCTCAGGGCCTCATTATTCCCTGCGCTAGTCCCTGTAATATCCCTATCTTACCTGTGAGAGAACCTAATGGCACAGGATGGAGATTTGTCCAGGACCTCTGAACAATAAATAACATTGTTACCCCTTGGCACCCTGTTATTCCTAACCCCCATACCCTACTGACACTCATTCCCACAGAAAGCAAATTTTTCACTACAATTACAGTGCATTTTGTAGTATTCCTGTGAAGAAGGATAGCCAATATCTTTTTGCTTTCACTTGGGAAGAATGGAAATACACCCGGACAATAATGCCCCAGGGTTACACCCAGGCTTTTCACAAAACTCAAAAGCTATTCGTTATAATGATGATTTGCCTCTCTGCTCCCCTTCTCAAACCTCTTCACAGGAAGACAGCAACCACCTGTTAAAACTTCTGGCCTTAAAGGGGCAGAAAGACTCAAAAGAAAAAACACAGTTTGCTCAAACTCGGGTTCAATACTTAGAGTATCTGATCTCACAACAAGGACTACATTTGGATGCAGGTAGGCTTCATGGCATCCTGAACTTCCCCAAACCTAAAACTAAGTGCTGTTTATGACGTTTTCTTGGACTCGCTGTCTACTGTTGAAATTGGATTCCAAACTTCCCTCTTAAGCTTCAACTTCCATATGTTTTATTTAAAAATGACCCTATTTGGAAAGATCATGATGACATAGCTTTTGGGACCTTAAAGAAAAGCCTAATAAAACTCCCTGTCCTCAGACTTCCTAATTATCAACTACCCTTTTTCCTCATTGTATGTGAAGGGGAAGGGAATGCCCTTGGAGTACTCACCCAAAAATAGGGGAACATATAGGGCATTATAACCAACAGTTGGACCCTGTAGCATGGGGATAACCCCCTTGCCTTAAAGTCATTCCTGTCACTGCCCTTTTGGTTAAGGCCATTCTGGAGAAATAATCACAGGACCTTCTTGAACCGTCCTGTGTCCCATGTAGCAGAAGCGCCCCTCCCCCATTCTCATTACACTCAACACTAAAGTCAGTTGCCTTGCCTCCTAGGCCATCGCCCTCTAACTGCTCCTCACACAACTCTTTTCCCTGTAGTGACTTTAGCCCTGCTATTATCCTGTCCTTGATGGATGAAATCCCTCATGACTGCTTAATGCTGACAGATAACTTTTTGACTTCCTGTGACAATTTATAGGAAACTCCTCTAACCAATGCAGATTTTTCATGGTTTAATAATGGTTCCTACTTGAAGGATGAAAATGGTAAACATTGTGTTGGGTATGCGATCGCCACTCCTTTGGAAGTCACTGAGTCCATACCTTCGCCTGTGGCTGTCTTGGTCTAGCAGGTTTAGTTACATGCCTTACTTGGGATTGCACCTTAGCCAAGGGTAGAGCCACAAACATTTATACCAGTAAGTCGGTATGCCTTTGGAGTAGCTCAGGCCTTTAGAAGTGCTATGGAAATAATGAAGTTTCTTTACCTACAATGGGAATAAAATTAAAAAATGGCTCCAATGTCCCAAATGTATTAAATGCCATAGTTTCGCAGGCAGCTCTGGCTATTACTAAGCTACCTGGGCCTTCCAGACTCAATTCCTAGAGTCCAAAGGAAACCACCTTACTGATAGTTCCAACAAAACGCCATTCTCAAGGAAACCAAGACCCAAACCTGTTATGGTTGTCTCTCAAATGATGAATCGGAAAAAATGACAAAAGATATCCAATAATTAGCCCTGGAGAGAGAAAAATATTAGAAATTGAATAATTATTGGTTTTATTAAAACACCAAACAGATAACCCTGGTTTAGACCCAGCAATCCTGCCTTGCTAGAAGTCCTAGAATTCCTGCTACTTACCATTTTACATGCATTAAACCGTTGGCGTACTGACAAAATAATAGTGTTTGGGAATGTTTATGGGGAAATATTAAGGCTGCAAAAGTGCCTACCTTGCTTGTCCCACCTGTCCAATGTATAATCCAAAAAATCCTGTTCACACACGTGGACTTCATACAGCTTCCTGTCTCATGGATATAAATGTTTTAATTATTATGGTTTGTTTTCTCACTGGACCAAAGCTTTTTCCTTGTAGACAGACCAATGCTTATTCTGTGGCTTACATTCTGTTAGAAAAGATTATCCCTGGGGTGCCTGGGTGGCTCAGTCAGTTAAGCATCTGCCTTCAGCTCAGGTCATGATCCCAAGGTCCTGGATGGAGCCCCACATTGGGCTCCCTACTCAGCAGGGAGTCTGCTTCTCCCTCTGCCCCCCTCCCCCCGCTTATGCTCTCTCTGTCTCTCTCAAATAAAATCTCTTAAAAAAAAAAAAAAATAGAAAAGATTATCCCTCCCTGGGGAACCCCTCCTGAACTTCATAGTGACTGGAGAGCTCATTTTACCAGTAAGGTGCTTCAACAGGTCTGTGCTGTTTGGCCAGTTTTACAACTCTGCTTGTGCATACCATCTTCAATCCTCAGGGTTAGTCAGTTGCACTAACAGCACTAATTGACAAAATTTGTACAGACCCTCCAAATACCTTGGCTGAAAGCATTGCTGTTGGTCTTCCAAATTTCAGATCCACCCCCTTGGGGATTCCTAGACCTTTGCCCTTTGAGACGATCACAGGATGTCGTAAGCACTTGGCCCCTGCCTCCTCTGACTCAGAGTTGATAGAACAGGATCTGCTTTAACATTGTAAAGGCCTAGTTGTTTCTACTGGAAACAACCGTGTTCTGGTAGAGCAATCTTTTCACCATGTACTCAAATAGATGGGAGGTAGACCTCAAGTACTCTGCAACCTACAGATTTCATCTATTGGAATAGACACTTCCAGTGAGACTCTTACCAACCTCACGGGAAAGACCCTTATCAGGAACTGCTAACCAACTCTGGGGCCACCAAACTCCAGGGAATATTCTTGGGTTCACGTGACACATCTAAAGAAAGCTACAAACCCTGACTGGGCCCTGCACACCATCTGGTGACCTGAAAGTGAAGATTTCCTGGAATTGAAGCAGATGACAACTAATGAGACAGCTTTCCCACGATGTCCGGACCAGGCCTATGTCCCTTTTTCTCACCGTTCGCTGCTGCTTTCTCTTTTATGAAAGAAAATACTCTGTATTTGCCAAGCTATTGCAAAAGGGGGAAATGTCTTCTTTTGACTATGGCCTTTTAGAAACAGCCTTCTCATGATCCTGTGAGCTTTCTCTGAAGGGTGAGAAGGTCAGAATTCACAAATTCTTTCATCTGAACTACAGTCTGATTGCTGAGTCTTACCTAAATTCGTGGTTTCTGAATTTACAATCTTTACATCAATATTATTGATAACACATTTGCTTCGACACAGTTCTCTTGAGATCATGCCATGTCAAACCTCTTTGAAGTGTTGCTGTTTTGCAGCAAGTTCATCAGCTACTGCTTCATGTTTATACCTGCACCGCACCTTCCGACACGCACTCCGGTGACTCTTTCCGTGTGCTCTTGCGGTTCCCACTCGTGGGCTTCCATGGTTGCTTTAAGCGAAGACTTCAGGAAACATACATGACTGCAGGTTTCCTTTCATAAGAAGAGCCTTTTTCCCCTAAGTTGGAATAGTGCCAATAAACATGTTCATTGGCTGCTTTCTGACCTAGGGTCCCAGTTGACCTCTATTCTACAATTTGAAACTGTCATGTTACTGCTTTTGCTTTGTATAATTATTTTCAGGTGTTGTATTTTGTTCCCTGTCAAACTTTTGTAAAAACAATGTACTCAGAAAGGTGATGCTGGTGGCTCAGTACCTGGAGATGATTTCCAGTGCTTATGACCTTGAGAAGATATGGACTTGAGCTGGAAAGTTCCTGGGATTCCTCTCTCTAAACTGTTCCCTGTTACCATAATGTGGCCTGAAGTGGAACCTGGGACATGACAACTATGAAAGGTCCTTCCTGGACACAAGGGACAAAACCATGAAGTATGGAAAACCTGAGTCTTGATCAGTGCAGCAGCCCCTGGCCGAGAGCTTATGCTAAGGGTATAATAGGAAAACATGTTTGTGACCTTGCAGGTTTTTGCGTAAAGGTCAGAGCACAACAGTTGGGAACACCCGGCTCACTCAGGGTGGAATGCTGCGCTCAGATAATGAGCAGCCAGAAGGCTGCCCCAACCGAAACTTGATTACTCTTGACAATAGCCCGGGGGTGGGGAGGGGGAGTCCATAGAAACATGTTTAAGAATAAGCCTCACTTGCTGAACGTGACATCATCTAATCCGTGACCTTTCCCCTGAAGTACTACTATTCACTAGGCTGTACTACAGATCATCCCCTTGATTGTCTTTGATTGTTTATCGCCAATAAACACGCGAGGTTGCAGCTGTTTGGGGAGATCGCAGTCTTGGCGGTGGCGCACCTGGCGGTCGTCCCCTGCACCCACCCTCTCTTTTGCAAGCTCATCTGTATGCCTTGTCCTCCCAGATCAACGCCGCGGCTCCGCGGGCTGTGTCGGGGCAGATCAGTGGTGCTTTTGAGGAAAGATTTTGATCAAAGGGAGGAAATGTAAATATTAATACAGGTAAACTTCAGTAAAATGGAGTGGGGAGGCCAGAAGAAGGAAGCTCTCCCATCCTACCACTCACCACCAATTGCAGATGCCATCAGGAAGAGATGGACCTTGGAAGTAGATACCACTTTATTCCCCAGCAGGAGGAAGAAAGGTTTTCTCCTCCCTCAGCAACAGCTCCGCCAATGAGACACTGTCATAACTCGGTCAATGAAAGGCCGCTATTCTTTAAACTCCTAGTTTACTCCAGTGGACTTTTTGTTTACAACAGCCCTACCAAATACCCCCAGCTTTCTGCTGTGAAAGACCAACCCTGCTCTTTGTTCTCACCCTCGCCTGTGGTTTTGCTGTAGCGTGCATGTTTGGAATTTTCTGTTATTTTGACCCATTTTTTTGTAAAACAACATAGTTTTATTTTTAAGGGTAACAGTTGAGTTCTTTAGGAAACCATTAGGGCCATTTTTCCTTAGCCACCCCGTCGCCATTCCCTACAGCAGACCGTCCTGGTTACTGCAGAATGGAAGTTGCCGGTCAACAGGAAGGCTCGGTCTCCTCCCCCTGCCTGACTTCCTCTTTCCCCTTAAGGCCCCCTGAGGACCAGACAGGGCAGGAGTTGTTTGCTGCGGGTTTGGAGGGTGGGGGCCGGCAGCCAGGCTTTGCTGAAATCCTGTGGGTGGGCAGACACCGCCTCCCCTGGCGTGCTCTCTCTGCTCTCTTGGTCTGCAGGCTAGAGGCTGGCTCTTTCCGGAGCCCCAAACTCTGTCCCCAGGGAGCCATGGCGACATCCCGGGGCCGTCTCTACCTTTGGATGTACTTGGCTGCAGCGCTGGCATCTTTCCTGGCAGGATTTATGGTGGGTAAGTATGAACCCCTTCTCCCCAGTGCAGGGCTGGCGCTTGTCCCTGCAGCCTGGGGAGGAGCGAGAGGAAGCCTGGAGGCTGTGCAGCTGGGCTCCCCGAGCTCCCTGCGTGTGGCCAACGCAGCGGATTTCAGCCGGACTGGCAGCCGAATGGAATGCATTTTGACTTTCTTAATGAAGTGTGACTGAAATTCAAATTTATTAAAGTTTCAGTGAGCTCAGGATACTTGTCAAGCGCTGTTAGGTCAGAGCTGTCACTCTCCACGGGGATGAAAAAGGTGGTTTCATTTAGAAGCACTATTAATGAGTCAGAACTAGCAACTGTAATATGGACAGCATCACAAAAAACTGCCCTTCCTTCATCATTTACTAAACAAATATTTGTGGAATGTGCCTTGTGTGTCAGGCGCTGTGCTACGAACTAGATCACCCCAAGGAGAACAAGAAAGATAGAGGCCCGTGCCTTGATGGGTAACATGTAGGAAAATGAAAAAAAAAAAAAAATCTCATTAAACTAGTTTTAACCAACTAAAAATTACACTGCATAGCAGAATTTGAAGGATTTCTGCATTTAATATGAACATTTTTGTAAAGCTCACCTTGAGCTATTTCTGAAGTAAGGACTATTTTTTTTTTTGGCTTCTAATTTTTGTAAAAGTCAAAAGCAATTATATACGTATATGGTCAGTATAGATGCATGTATTCTCTCCCCCTAGGCTGGTTTATTAAACCTTTGAAAGAAACGACCCCTTCACCGCCCTATCATCAAAGTATACGGTGGAAACTCGTATCTGAGATGAAAGCCGAAAATATTAAATCATTTCTTCGGTAAGTTTGTTTTGATGTTTGGTCTTAAAAATGTTGGAAATATTGCAGAGTGAGAAGTATATTACAACTGGTTATATTCATGTGGGTAATCTTTGTGTGAAATTACATGATCTCACGTTAATTTATGGTAATTTAAAATGTCCCTTTAAACCACTCAGGGTAAAATGTATTTGAATGTTGCAGGAATGGCTCTTTCTTCTCTAACTTAATCGACAGAAAAAGTATCTGGTTGCTTTATTAAGAGATGTTTCAACTTCATGTAACTTCAGACTGCAGCTGAATGTTATTTCTTCCTTATGCCTGGGTTTAATCAGCAATTTTATTTGAAGGTCACATTCTGTCAGGAAGACTTAGATGGTTGTAAACTCAGATTTAAAGGAGGGGAGATTAAAGTTTCAGACTGTCTGCCACAAATTAAACTTTTGTCCCACATTGCAACTATAAGTAATACAAACTAGACAAAATAAGAGCGAAAGGATCAGTGCAAATCCACCAGCCTCTAAGTGTGAAAAGGCATGACATTCAGGGAAATGATAATGAACTCCTTGGAGGCAGTCACCATGATATATGTTCTATATTCAGACTCTCTCAAAGGAGTGTCATTAAAATAAACAAAAACAACAAAAAACCCAACCAGCTTTATTGAAGTATAATTTACATACAGTGAACTGCATCATATAAAGCCTAAGATTTGACAGTATTGACGGATGTATAATAAACTCAATAAACCACTTCCTCAGTCAAGATGCAGAAATTTTATGTCCTGCCCTTTGCAGTTTTATTTCCTATCTTCACCTTTAGCCCTGTGCAGTGACCACTCAGGTTTATGTCACTATGAGTTCCTTTGCATTTTCGAGAATCTTATATAAACGGAATCACACAGTATGCACTCTTGTGTCTGTCTTCTTTCAATCAGCTTAGTAATTTTGGAATTCACCCAGGTTGTTGCACATATCAGTTTATTGCTTTTTATTTCTGCGTAGTATTCCATTGTATGGATATCTTGTAATGTGTAGCTGTTGGATGCTTGGGTTGTTTCTAGTTTTTGTTTATTATGAACAAAGCTGCTATGAACATGTGTTTACAAGTTTTTGTGTGGACGTATATTTTCATTTCCCTTGGAATGGCTCTATTGGATGATAAGCATATGTTTAACTTTTTAAGAAGATGTCCAACAGATTTCAAAAGTGGTAACGTGTTTACATTCCTACCCATTATGCGTGAGTGCACCTGCTGTTGTACATTGTGGTCAACAGTTTTGACTGTTGCTGTAATTTTCATCATGTCAATGGGTATTGTGTGTAGTGCTATCTTATTGTGGTTTCAGTTTGCATCTTCCTTATAACAAGTGATGTTAAGCATCATCTCCTATGTGTATTGGACATTTGCGTATTTTCTTTCATAAAGCCTCTGTTAACCTATTTTCCTATTTTAAATTGTTTTGTCTTCTTACTGAGTGGTAGGAGTTCCTTATGTATTCTGGGTACAGTTCCTTTGCCAGACGTGTCTTGTGAATATTTGCTTCTGTTCTATGGCTGGTCTTTTTTTGTTAGTGGAGTTTTTGAAAGGCAGAAGTTTTTAATTTTGGTAAAGTCCTGTTGACCAGTTTTTGGTTTTCTGTTTCATATTCTGTGTTCCATCTAACTTTGCCTATTAGAAATATGAAGTTTTTCTTCTAGGTTTTCTTTTAGAAGTTTTGTAACTGTCGCTTGTATATTTAGATCAATGGTCCACTTCAAGTTAATTTTTGTGTATGTTATAATGTTAGAGTTGATGATTTTTTAAATCCAAATATTCAATTATTCCTGCAACATTTGTTGAAAAAATACTTATTTCCACATTGAATTGCCCTGGCGTCTTTGTCCAAAATTACTTGACCATATATGTGTGGCCTGGTTTTGGATTTTTACATTTTCTTTTATTGATCTGCAGACCTAACACTACACGCGGATAGTTAGTGTAGCTTAGTAAGAAGTCTGAAAATCAGGTAGAGTTAATCCTATACATTTTTTTTCTTAAAAATTGCTTTGACTACTTTACGCCATTTGCATTTCCAAGTTAATTTTAGAATCACCTTCTGAATTCCTACAAAAAACCTGCTGGAACTTTTATTAAAGTTGCATCAACTCTACAGATGAATTTGGAAGAGAAGTGACATCTTTCAAATACGGAGTCTCTCAGTCTCTTTTTTCATTTGTCATAGGGAGGTAGTATAGTTTAACTTTTACCCATGGAGGGGCATTTACGATCAGTTTTTGGATATTATGATTAAGGTTGCTATTTACATTTGCATACAGATTTTACACGATCAAGGTTCCCATTTCTCTGACATAAATGCCCAAGGGTAAAAATTGCTAAGTTGTATGGTAAATACATTTTTAGTTTGAGAAGACTTTGCCTAACTGCTTTCTAGTACAGCTGTATGATTTTGTTTTCCATTGACATTATCATTGTTTTTAATTTTACCCATTCTGACAGGTGCATGGTGATACCTCATTGTGGTTTTAAACTGCAGTCCCCTATTGGTTAATGATATTGAACATCTTTTTATGTGCTTATTATACATACATCATTTGTGTATATATATATATATATATATATATATATATATATATACAATTTGTCTCTTCAGTGAAATGTCTGTTCATGTCTTTGACCTATTTTCTATTTGGATAGTTTCGTTTGTTTTTTTTGCTGTTGAGCTTTGAGAGAACTTTATATTTTGTAGATAAGTCTTTTGTCGGCTTTGTGGTAGTCAAGTATTTTTCCCTCTCTGCTATTTGTCTCTTCATGTCTTAACAGAGTTGTTTGTAGGTTAGAAGCTTTACATTTTAATGAGGTCCAATTTTATTGCTTTTTCCTTTTATGGATCGTGCATTTGGGTTCATACCTAAGAACTCTTAGACTAGATCTCTTTTCCCCTCTCCTCTCTGCTCTGAAATTTTATACCTTACATTTTACATTAATTTTGTGATTCATTTAATTTTTGCATAAGATAAAACGTTTGGCCGGGGTGCATTCTTTGGCCTCTGGATGTCCAGTTGCTCCAGCACCGTTTGTTGAAAGGCTAGTCTTTCATTTAATTGCTTTACACATTTGTCAAAAGTCAGTTGGGCATATGTGTGTGAGTCTGTTGCTGGGTTCTCTGTTCTGCTGTATTAATCTCTGTGTCTGCTCTCTGCCGGTACCACATGGTCTTGATTATTGATGCTATATCGTAAGCCTCAGCAATGTGTAGAATTATTCCTCCCATCTTATTTTTCTAAGCAATTGTTTTAGCTATTCCATACCCTTTTCCTTTTCATATAAAATACAGAATAAACATACTTAATGTCTACAAAAACCTTGCTGGGATTGTGATAGTAATTGCACTAATCTTTTAAAACAATTTGGGGTACTTGACAGTTTTCCTATGTCCAGTCTTCTAATCCATAAACATAGTCTCTCCAATTATTTAGGCCTTCTTTGTTTGCTTTTATAACATTTTGTAATTTTCAGGATGCAGATCCCGGATATGTACTATTTGATTTATATCCAAGTGTTTCATTTTCTTTGGAGCAATTGTAAGTCGTATTGTGTTTGATTTCAGTTTCCACATGTTTGTTGTTACTATACGGAAATACTGTTGATTTTTGTATGCATCCTGTGGCCTGTCTAAACTCATGTCTTTAGGAGTTTTTTGTAGATTCATTGGGGTTTTCTGTGTAGACAATCATGCCATCTTCAAATAGGGACACTTTTATTTCTACCTTTCCAAACTTTATGTGTTTTACACTTGGATTTTATTGTTTGGTTTTTGTTTGTTTCGTCTTTATTGTGCTGACTGAAATTCCAGTAGTATGTTGAATAAGAGTGAGAGTGAACATCTTTTTTTTATTGTTGTTTCTAACCTTAGGGGGTAAGCATTCAGAATTTCATAGTTAAGTATGATACTGTCTATACATTTGTTGTAGGGACACCTGGGTGGCTCAGTCGGTTGAGCATCTGACTCTTGATTTCAGCTCAGGTCATGATCTCAGGGTCCTGGGATTGAGCCCCACGTCAGGCCCTGTGCTAGGCAGGGAGTCTGCTTCGGATTCTCTCTCCCTCCATCCTTCACTCCCTCCCTTTGCCCCTCTCCTCACTTGCATTCTCTCTCTCTCAAAAAAAAAAAAAAAAAGTATAGATTCGTTGTGGATGCTCCTGATCAAGTTAAGGAAACTCCCCTCTATTTCAAGATTGCTAGGAGTTTTTGTTTTGTTTTGCTTTTAAATCATGGATGGATAGTGATATTGTCAAGAGGTCATTTTTCTGCATCAGTTTCTATGATCATGACTTTCTTTCCTTTATCTGGTTAAGAATCTAGTGATTCCTTTGCTGATTTTGGACCCTGGGGATAAACTTATATCAAGAAGGGAGTCACAATCTTCAGGAATGTGAAAATGTATATTTTTCCCATTAAATATGCAAGGTTTTGCTTTATATATTATGAAGACCATTGATTAGGCATCTACACCTTAATGTTGTTATGTCTTTAAGACACAACTACCCTTTTATCTTTATGAAATGTCCTTCTTTGTCTTTGATAATTGCTATCTTTAAGTCTATTTTATTTGGTATAAATATTGCCACATCAGCCTCCTTACACTTAACATTTACATGGTATGTCTTCTTCCATCTACTTTTAATCTGTCATTTTCTTTAGAATTAAAATGTACCTTCAATAGAGAGCATTTAATTGCCACTTGGTACTCAGTACATTTTGGTGATCTTAAAGTGTATCCACTGTAGGTAGCGGATACTAGCAATTTGCTATTGTATTCTTTCCGGCAATCTGTGCCTTTGATTTGAATATTTAGTCCATTAACAAATAAAGTAACCATTGATATGTTTAAACTTAGGTCTACTAATTTACTATTTTCTGTTTACTCTGTTCATTTTTGTTCATTCCTTCTCATTTTCTGCCCCTTTTTGGGTAAAATTTTATTTAAAATTTTATTTCAGTTTATCTTTTGGCTATACGTCCTTCCATTGTTTTTTTGTTTTTTGTTTTTTTGTTTTTTTAGCAGATGGTGCTAGTGATTGCACCATACATCTATAACTTACAACTCTTCACTCAATTCTTATTTTCTGTATTGTATGTTAAGTTGTAAAAAGTTCATATTTCTATATTGCCATTACCCTCTCCTCTATCATCCTTTATATTAGAGCTGTCAAAATATCATTTATTTAATGCAATATAAACCTCACGAAACAATTTTTCTTTGAACACATATGTATTGAAAGCTAATTAAGAGTTAAAATAGTGTTTTATATCTTATTTCCAATGATCTTCATTTGTTTCTGAAAATGTGGGATATGCCATGGTATTTCTATTTAGTCTGAATAACTTTCTTAAGCATTTCCTGTAATGTGGGGTCTGGTCATGACAAACACTCTTAGTTTATCTGTAAAATCCTACTTTATCATAATTCTTGAAGCATGCTTTTCCTGGATATAGACTGCTAAGATGAATTTGTTTGTGTTTTTTCATTGTCTTCTGTCTAGTATTGGCATCTGATGAGAAGTTTACAGTCCTTTAAGTTACAGAACATGTCATCTTATCTTTAATTTTGAGCAGTTTTACTATGTGTCTAGGTATAGTTTTCCTCAAATTTATTCTGTTTATGGCTCTCTGAGATTCTTGACTTTGTAAACTTATGTCTTTCACTAGTTTAGGAAGGTTTTATTCATTATTCCTTAAAATTTTCTTTACCCCTTCTGAGACTCCATGTAAACCCTAGAATCTAATAAACAAAGGGCATACAGTATGGTGTGCTTCCTCCCCATCTATCCTGTGATTTAATGAGGTCATGAAGTTCCATTTTAATTTCCATGGATGAACTAGAGCAAACTATAGTAATGAGGTATGAAAACAGCTATGTTGTTCTTGTGAAATTGAGCTGATTAATGACTGAGGCACTTTAGATATTAGGAAGCAAATACAAAATGTCTGTTTCGAGGCGCTTGTTTCGAGATAAAGGAAAATAATCAGGCAGTTAAGATGCATGTTATTTAAAGAGAGACTCAGTCTTTATTTTTCCTATAATACAGTAAAATGGCAGAATATCTTATCAGGTTAAGACAAAATGCTTATATTTTAAATTGTGTAAGTTAAAGACCAGGTATAATGTTAACACTATTGAACTCTGTCTGCAGCGTATCATAAAGTGTCCCAAAGAAGTCACCTGGAAAATTAGGTATCAGAAGCAAAACTTAATAATGTTTTTGACCATTAAAATTTGTTTATCTCTATTTTCCTTTAATGTGTAATATAGCATAAGGTGTTAAGTTATGTATAAATAGTTTATATGATGATTGTATTTTTGGAGTGCAATACAGAAATTGCACACGGGGCACCTGGGTGGCCCAATCGGTTAAGTGTCTGCCTTCGGCTCAGGTCATGACCCCCCAGGTCCTGTGATCGAACCCCACATTGGGCTCCCTGCTCAGTAGGGAGCCTGCTTCTCTCTCTCACTCTGCCTGCAACTCCCCCTGCTTGTGCTCTGTTGTGTGCTCTCTCTGTCAAATAAATAAAATATTTTTAAAAATTGCACACCAAGAATGACAAGAATAGAAGTAGAATGAAATACATTGAATTAGGAACTCAAGACTTTAATGAATGAGGAGTGACCACAGTTTTGACAGCACCCAGAAGGTGTAGTAGGTGGTGACTTTTGGTATGAGCTTTAAAGCAGTCATTCTTTTTGAAAAAAGAAAAGGGAAAAATACTGGAAAGAACCAAGGGAGAGTAAGAACCCTAGCAGATCTTCTAGCCCTGAGATATGTGGAGGCATGGGAAATAAAACCACTGGCAGGTGAGCAGGGTCCTCTAAGGAAACCTGTTAAGGCAAGGAAGTCAAGCAAGCATTTAGAGAAGTGGCTGAGGATTAAAGAATTGTTGATCATAGATAGAGAAGGTTTATGATCAGTGAAAGAGCCTAGGAGGGAGAAGAGTTCCAGATTGGGTTAATGGTTCTAATGGAGTGGGAAGAATTTGATTTCTTCCCAGCCACTTTCTTGTTGGCATTGCCTCAGCTGTTGAGTGTTTGTCCTCCTTCATGTATTCAATAAGAGTTATATTCCTTCCAGCCTAGGAATTTCTTGATTGGTTCATAATTCATTCATTATAACTCTTCCCTCTGGCAATGATTCATTTCAAAAGAGGTATATACTCTATTATGTCCAATGAAATGAGAGGAAAGTTTAGCTGTGATCTTCTAGTGTAAGTTTTCCTCTGTTAAAAGAAATACCGAAGAGGAAACAGATGTTCTTGTTTGTACTTGTTTCTCCTAAGCATTACAGTGGGAATATATGATGCCTGGAACTATACCCACCTTGGGACCAGAAGGAGAACTTTAGAAATGAACTAAAGGATGTTACACACTGCTCCTCTTTTTTTTTTTTTTCTTTCACTTCTGTATTCCATTTCAGTGGGTTCTTTATTTTTTTAAAGAGAGAGCACGTACATGCACATGTGAGTACATTGGGTGGGACGAGGGGCACAGGAAGAGAGAGAGAGAGAGAGAATCCTAAGCAGGCTCAGTGACCAGCATGGAACCTGATATGGGGCTCAGTCTCACAGCCCTGAGATCATGACCTGAGCCCAAATCAGGAACTGAATGCTTAATGGATTGAGCCACCCAGGTGTCCCTCAGTGGGTTCTTTAAAAGATGGATGACAAAAGCTCATGGTTAATCCTCTATCTTAATTTAAGGAAATACATTTTTTCCCTTAATTATAAGAATGTTATCTGTTCACTGTAGAAAATAGAACAATAATTACATGAAGTAGAAATTAAATATCTCAAGCCCCACTTTTTTCTAATGCATACAAAATAACTTCCATTATGTTAATACTTTTTTAAAGCAAATATTCTAAGATATTAAATATCCATAATCTATAGATTTCATTTAATGATACAGAAAGAGAAAGCTTCACAGAAGTTGCTGGAGGAGGCCCCATGGATGATGAGTAGCTTGCAGGTGAGAAAAGAGAATAAAGAAGTGGTGACAGGGAGACTCAGGTAGATGGGACAGTATTTATGTCTCAGAGAAGACCTTGTGCAAAGGCTATAGGTGGCTCACTGCAGGAGGAAAAGGAACTCACCAAATGCCACAGGGTGGAGAATTTTATGTGGAGAGTAGTAGGAAATGGAAATGGAAATGGAAGGGTGGCTCAGATGAAAAAAGGCCTAATATGCCACGTTTGAATGTGAACTTTATAAAAATGCACAGTATAGGGAGTCAACTAGGAGTTCAGGCAATTGAATAAATCAGGTGAATGATTTCAGATTATCACTATTTCTCAAGGTCAGCCAACTATGACTTTCATATTTTAGTCCCAGCATTTAATGACTGAAATGAGGAACATATTATTTAACTATTCTTTCAGTTTCCTTATTTGCAAAATGAGGACAAGGGGAGAAAGGTTGTGAAGACTCAATGAGGTAACCCAGGTGAAAGTGCCTGGTCACATGCCTGGCATATAGTAAGTTTTCAGTAAATGCCACTTTTCCTTTGCTGCCTGTCTTGTTTTGATTGTGGCATGGTTGGCTAAAAAAACCAATTTACACCTGAGGAGGTGGTGGGGTGCGGAAAGGTGAGAAAATATTTTAAAAAATTATTTACCCTCATGTAAAATGAATATAAAAACTACTTTTGTGAAGTCACTTAAATGCTACAACCATTTATACTCAGAACCAAGAGAACATTGCCCAAATTCAATTCAGCAAACCTGTTGTATAATTTCTGGATAACAGGCAGGAACTAAGCAGTAGGCAATATAAAAATAAAAATGCACGGACTTTGAACTTCAATGAGATCAATAAACAACTGAATAAACATAACAAGACAGCAGTGGAAGTATACATGAGACTGCCCAACTGGTCTCTGCAAACATTATGAACTGCCCCCCCACCACCCAAAGCATCCCCCCACTGTTGATCAGCAAGAAGGAGCACCATGGTATAGAGGCCTGACATTCTTCCAAGGTATCTTCTCTTACCTGCTGATTGCATGTGTTTACCATGGCATATGTTCTTTCCTGGGGGAGCATAATGTGAATATTGTAGTTACACACAAATAATTTTTAAATTGGCCTACCTAGAAATTGGTATCACTAGCTGTTTGTTTGTTTGTTTGTTTTATCGTTGGTGTAGAAATGATAATACTTAAAGGATGAGTGATGCATCTAGAATAGTCCTTAGGCATACTGTCTGAATTTAGTCTTTAACCCCCACTTGTATTTTATTTTCATTGTAGCTCTTTTACAAAGCTCCCTCATCTGGCAGGAACAGAACAAAATTTACTTCTTGCCAAAGAAATCCAAACCCAGTGGAAGAAATTTGGACTGGATTCAGCCAAGTTGGTTCATTATGATGTTCTCCTATCCTACCCTAATGAGACAAATGCCAACTATATATCAATCATGGATGAACATGGAATTGAGGTGATGTGGAATTGTTGGTACTTTTTGTATCTTTTAACCCCAGTTGTTTATGCGAATTGGGATGTAGGGTCAAGTAAAAATGGAAATTGGTTAATAGTGCAGTGGGACTCATTTTTTTTTTTTTTAGAAAAGTTGATAAGTGAGAAACTAATTATTTCAGTGTCTACTGTGTTAGGCACAGTGCCAAGTCTTAAAGCCAGAATGAAGCCTAGGAACAGGATTCTTTTTGCTTTAAGTAAGGCAAGGCAGATGTGGAACATGTTATTTTAAATCAATACGGTGAGTGTTATGAAGACTATGTTTTGGGTTCTTTACACAGAAGAGGTTCACTTAGCCCAGCCTGGGACTTAGAGAAGGTTTCCTGAAAGAAAACCTTTCTGATAATGTGAGTCATGAAAGATCCTAAGGAGTTAACTACATGAAAAAGCAAAGTAAAAGAATCCAGGCAGAAGAGAAAATACTGGCAAAGGTTTGGAGACCCAGAACTAGCTTAGTATTATTGGGGAGCTTAAAATTTTCCTGTATTTCAAAAATGTACAAAGTGGACCACAGTAAGAGATAAACCAGTATATATATGTTTTGGGGACAGGTCATAGAACAGCTTATACATTGTCCTAAGGGACTTAGAATTCAACTTCGGTCAATGGAAACCATTGACAAGTCCTGAGCAATGGAAGGGTGTGGCTAGAGAGGCATTTTTTTAGATAGATAGGGCCATCTGCAGGTTAGACCTTAACTAGGCAAGGAATTCAAGTTGGAGTCTTATGAGAATAGTCCAGGTGAAAGATGATGAAGCCCTGAATCAGGATGGTAGTAGGAATGAGGAAGAGGGAT